>NC_060130.1:884050433-884654183 GCF_021461395.2 Schistocerca americana | reverse complement strand
TAACGTCTGTGATGTATACCTTCTCAAAATAAAAGTGCTTTGACTAAATACATATTCACGTACCCGTGAAAGATGATACTGGTTCATTTCCAAAATTTATTTGTGCAATTAAACGTTGTACAAATCATCACCATTTCGCTTCACGTACGCTGGGCTGTGTAGACAGTACAGTTATGACTAAGGAATTTTTATTTATGCACTAATAAATATGTAATATTCAATTTGAGTCCTTAAAAACCACAATGCACTTCAATTTACCAACACAGGCAGCGCCCTCGGTGAGTCTAGTTATTTTTACAACGTCTTTGCCTACGATGGAGAAAAATAGTAGCTTTCTGCGCCTCTTTATAAGTTGACACACGCACGGGTCTGGCAGAAGACAGAAGGAATCTAGGCGCACTGCCATGAACGCCTGCTAGAGGCGACCAATCAGTGAACCAAAAACAGTGAACCTTAATCTTTTCGCTACGCTAGCTTCGGGTGAACTGTCACAAATGATAGAGACAGTTGTTTGTCAATATGGTTAGGCTTTTGACTTACTCGTTACAAACAGCCCTCTCGATGTTGCTTAATAGGAATGACTGATCTAAACTGCTCGCTGTAATCGCCTCGCTCCAAGAGGACATTCTGGCTGCCACACGTTTCATAGGCAATTTAACATATGCTCCTCTCCTCCACAAACAGTAGTGTCAAAGAAAGCCGCATACTGGGTCCTATTCTTTTCTGCACTTTCTGTGCCCCACTTTTGAAGTATGATTTTGGAAATTGTAATACCGACTTGCGTTTGCACACAAGAACCAAGTGTTATCATTTAAACTGTTGCCTGAGCTCATAACTGTGTTGAGCATAAAGCTTGGATACCCAAAAGTGAATTCCAGTACTAGCATCTCAGCGATTGGGTCGTAGATTTCGTCAGAGTTCGGTCTTAGCTTCAGTTTAAAGGAGAGCAACTATACGGTGGAGTCCACAGCTACGCCTCCTTTTAATCCTTCTCCGTAGCCGAGTTCGCCGACGCACGCCTGTGCGGTCGTGGCCAACTCAGAAGTAGCTGATTCAAATATAATGGTAGAAGGAAATTTCACCACCAGTATTTGGCTCGCAAAGGACCCTGATCACAAGACTTTGCGTCAGAGACCTTGATGTAGTTCCTAAACTGTTTACAGTGTCTCAGCTAGTAAGAGAAGTTGACACTGTTGATTGTGATACTTCCGTGGCATGGGGATGTTAACCTCAATGGCCTCCTTGGTGCTACTCGATGGGAGATTGCCATGTGCCTGAATTGTGCTTCACACTCTCATTCGCTCATCACATACAACATAAAAATGACGCTATGTTACAGACACCCATTACAGTCACCTACATTGAGCAGATAAACTTAACGCGCAAGTGTAACACACTGCGTGGAAAGAGGCCATTGGGCGAGGAGAAAGAAAAACCTATTGGGTTATGCCTCTGAATCTACGCCTCTAGGTCTCCTAGTCAACAATGACATTTGACTCCTCCTTTCTATTTCTTCAAATATGTTCAAATGTATGTGAAATCTTATGGGACTTAACTGCTAAGGTCACCAGTCCATAAGCTTACACACTACTTAACCTAAATTATCCTAAGGACAAGCTCACACATCCATGCCCGAGGGAGGACTCGAACCTCCGCCGGGACCTATTTCTTCACCTAATGCATAATGGAAGCTCTCTGGAAGTAGTAAACTGTTGTGGCCTTAGAATATTTTAAATGTATGTCACATCATAAAGAGAAAACGAGGCTGTTCATGCAAGCCAAACCGAGTACGAAAAGGCAAATAGGATATTTGGAAAAGATAACCCATTCAGACCCAACTGGGAGCCAGTTATGTCTTGGAGGTTGGCCAGTGCCCCAGCATAAGGCTAACACTCGTCACCTCACCAAAGGAGCCGAGAATTGAAGTCAAACTCTTAAAAGGGAAAATCCAGAGACGCGTGGCAGGAGGAAATCGGAGTTGAATTTCAAATGTAAAACTAGAATTAAGGTGACGACGTGCGGATTAAGATTATGGAGAATCTTCTGTGCAACCAGAGCAAGTTGAGAACAATATAAAACGCTTGAGTATTCAGCATTCAGTGTTCAGTTTGCATATCAAGTACCAGCATGCAGTGACACCCAGGAGCAGCTACTGATGGAGCTTTAGAAACTTCGACTACGAGAAGAAGATGACACACTCAGATAGACATAACTGCATTTGCTAGATAAGTTGCACTTTACGTTTTCATTGGAACAGTGTTGAACAGAAACAGCCTGTCTCTGTCTCAAATAGTAACTGTTGATGCCTTTAATTAAGAGCAACAACAAGTCACTGTTTGTTACTTATCTCCTTTAAGGTAGACTAAGAAGCCAGTGATTGATTATTTAGCCCTATCAGCCAGTGAATCAATAATTCACAGAACGGGTAGCAGTAAAAGCATTAGTCTATGATAGAAATTGTAGCGCGTGCAGTGACTATGATCCTGAGAGGTTATTCTGATTGAATCAATAGGAAACTAGCTGACTTGATGTGTATATCGAGGGGTAGTTGGTCAGACACTTCACATGTCAATGTATTTAAAGAGACATAAATCTTTTTAAAGAAAATTAATAACTTGCTACTTCGGCAGATTATTTCCGCCGAAACCAACTATTTGCCACTAGTCGCCAACACCAGACTAAGCAACCAAGGACTCTACTCGCTCTCATCTCCGCATTGCAATGCGAATGATGTCAGACATAGGAGATATAAATATATAAAAAAACTGGCATATTTTGCTTATTTTCACTCCATTATGTCATATGGTACCATATTTTGGGGTAACTCCACAAACAGAGAAAAAATTTTTAGAGTACAGAAGCGTATAATAAGAGTAATGAGTAGTGTAAATCCAAGAATATCATGTCGAAACCTATTCAAAGAATTGGACATATTAACCACAACTTCTCAGTATATTTATTCCTTAATGCAGTTTGTTGTAAAGAATGCATCTCTTTTCCAACTAACTGCTTAGTACACAGTATCAACACTAGGAATAAGAACAATATACATAAAGATTTAAAATCACTTACTCTTGCCCAAAAAGGAGTCCAGTTTTCAGCAACACATATTTTCAATAAGTTACCAGCAACCATTAAGAGTTTAGTTTCAGACAAGGCACAATTTGAACATAATTTAAAAGAATTTTTGGTGGCCGACTCCTTCTATTCCATCCATGAGTTTCTCAATAAGTGCAGTAGACCATTTTAATGAAAATTTATTATAGTTTAATTTTTGACAATAATTGGTTGTAATAGTCAAGAAACTAGCAAATGTCTAAATGATGGATTTAATGAAAGCAGATGTAAGTATTAAACCTGTAAATAGTGGAAGTTTAAATTTAATTAATGTACATAATTTTACTGTTTATTGACTGAGGATAATTAAAATTAATGAAACTCAAGTTTTTATAATTACATTTTTGTAATGTGTTTATCTAACATGTTCCACACCCAGGATGATTCCCTCTTTTATGGGCCTATGGAATGAATAATTAATCTAATCTAATCTAATCTGATCTATAAAGGCTGATTAGGGTAACTGAAATAACATCTCAGATTCACACTGTCGTTAACTATCCGATTGTGCAACGCAACTCTCGCCAGCTGTGTATTGGTGGGTTGGACCTGTGCTGGGACGCTACAAAACACCTTCACTCACTTCTTTTTTTTTTTTTCAAATGGCTCTGAGCACTATGGGACTTAACAGCTATGGTCATCAGTCGCCTAGAACTTAGAACTACTTAAACCTAACTAACCTAAGGACAGCACACGACACCCAGTCATCACGAGGCAGAGAAAATCCCTGACCCCGCCGGGAATCGAACCCGGGAACCCGGGCGTGGGAATCACTCACTTCTGATTAACTATAGACAGTAATCTAAGTTGGATGCTGGGATGAACACTACCATTGACAAAACAGGTAGTATCGCAGTTAGTCTGAGAAAAGGAATTCAGACAATAGACTACTAACAGGAAATACCAACTTTCGAATGTGCCGCGTCTACGTAATCAGCACGCTTGCTGTGACATCGAAACTTGAGAAACTGTCGCGTTCAAAAGCACTGGTTCAACTGTTTTCATGCCCACCTTCTCAAGACTTGTTGCAAGTCTCATCGTGCGTGGAGCCGTAAACAACGATGTTCCGTGCAGTTTCGCCAGTTACCGACGATGTCGATAGCTGGGCATGTCTGACGTGTGGAGGTGACGAAAGTCGTGGGATACCCCCTAATATCGTGTCGGACCTCCCTTTTAGCAAGCGCAGTGCAGCGCCTCGATGTAGTATGGACCTAACAAGTCGTTGGAAATCCCCTGCAGAAATACGGAGCAATGCTGGCTCTATAGCCGTCTATAATTGCAAAAGCGTTGCCGGTGCCGGATTTATTGCACGAACTCACTTCTCGATTATGTCCTATACATGTTCGATGGGATTCATGTAGGGCGATCTGGGTGGCCAAATCATTCGCTTGAGTTGTCCAGAATTTTCTTCAAAGCAATCGAATGGCGCAATGTCACCCATAAAAACTCCATTGTTGTTTGGGAAAATGAAGTTTATAAATGGCTTCAAATGGTCTCCCAGTAGACGAACATAACCATTTCGGTCAATGATCAGTAAAGTTCGACCAGAGGACCTCGTTCATTTTCATGTTAACACAGCCCACATCATTGCATAGTCACCACCAGCTTGCACAGTGCCTTGACAACTTGGGTCCATGGCTTCGTCTGCACCACATTCGAGACCTACCATCAGCTATTACCAGCTGAAATCAGGACGCTGTTTTCCAGTCATCTGGGGTCCCGCTGCTCTTGGTCGTTAAGAGTGACCCGTCGGCCACTGCGTTGTCTGTGGTGAAATTTGATATTGTCGGCTCTCTTGACACTGTGGATCTCGGAATACTGATACTCATTTTACTAAGGTTTGATGCTCCGTGTTTGCGATTTATAAACTGGGTTGTTTTGGAAATCAGCCTTATGCAAACATAATTAGTTTATTTTTATATTTACCCAAACATGTTTCGAAACCATTGTGTCATCTTCCGTGGGTCAAATTTTTATTTCTGTGAAGTACAATATCACGTTTGTGATAATTTAACTGCTGTAAACCTAAGAAATACAATATTTGCAGTCTGCTTCGTTTTGTTTAGAGACTCACCTTAAAATTAGATCACTAACTGAACTGTATTATTATACATTGATTTTAGTGCTCGTTCTCGTCATTTTCTTTGACAGCTTGTCATCTGCAAACTAGCCATGAAGAAAATTATTACGTATTTGTGGAGAGCTGTTTCGAGGGTACAGGTTAAATACGTTTCTATACTTTCTATACTTACATTTTCCGTCCTGTTTCGTGTCCCTGGTTGGTGTCTCAATCAGCTGCTATTTAGCGCATTGCTTCCACTGAGTTTTCCACAAATTTCCGCTCACTACTTCACCTCACATGCACTTTCACAAAATGTGGCGAAATGTGATCTGAGCAGATATATCTGACAAAACACTCAGTGAGAGGTGTCATATTATTGTCGTTGCTCACTCGTCCATCGTTGGTTTTGCGTTTGTTATGGCGCTGACTATATATATATATATATATATATATATATATATAATTTGTGTGTGTGTGAGAGAGAGAGAGAGAGAGAGAGAGAGAGAGAGAGAGAGAGGGTAAGAGGGGTGGGGAGAGAACCAAGGAAACAGAATTTTTTTTCCTCTGTTATGTCTTTTGGGGGGAGTCACCTTTGTATAGTTCATTCAGTGTTCCAAACAGTGTTTTGTTGCACAATGTTGTCTTTTCATTCAGGACTCTCTTCCCCTGTCTTATTGCTTTTTTGTGGTAGTGCTCCTCTATCGTGAGTTTTTGATAGAGACTGTTGCTTTCTCTGAGGATCTTAAGATCAGTCTCCATGTTTCTTGGGTGGTGGTTTTCTTGTATTAGATGGTCTGCAATAGTGGAGTGTGTACTATCACTTCTTAGGGCTCTGAGGTGTTCAGAGTACCTCGTTTTGAAACTTCTGCATGCTTGGCCTATGTAGACCGACTGGCGTGAACTGCAGGTTAACTGATATATTCCAGCTTTGGAGAATTTGTCTGCAGAGGTGTTCTGAGATCTTAGACTCTTCTGTACTGTGTTATTTGTGAGGAATAATATTTGTAGCCTTTGTTTCTTCGGTACGTTTTTGTGACTGTATGTTAGTCTGTGCCTTGCTTTACTCTTTATAGGGTGTTCCTGGTATCCTGTGTTTGTCTGGAGCTTGCGTTCTTGGTTCTCTGCTGTTGCTGGTCATTTGTTGATGGTCTGTTCTATTTTAATTTGTTTTTTTAATTTTGTTGTTCAGTTTGTTTATCATTTGTGTGTTGTAGCCATTCTCTCTGGCTATTTGGTGTATTGTATTTAGTTCGTGTGTGTAGTTGAGTTTGTCCAGTGGAGTTCTGTTGAGCCCGTGTAGCATGTGTCTGAAACTTGAGAGTTTGTGTGCTTGTAGGTGGTTGGAGTTGGTGTGAATGGTTGTACTTTTGGCTGTAGGTTTCCTGAAAATTCCAAAATTATGTTTGTTGTTGATTACGTGTATGGTACTGTCGAAGAAATTAAGCTTCATTTCCTCTTCTATCTCAATGGTAGATTTTATTTTTGGGTGAACTGTTTTTATGTCACTGTGTAATTGTTTTTTCTGAAATGGAATGTTACGCGCGTCTAACTCCATCTGCCAGTCCGTGTTCAAAGTCTGTTAGTTCCCGTCGTGCAGTCATAATCACGGGGGAAAGCTGTTTATATGAATCACCTCAGTACGAATGACATCTCCGCCAAGACGCTGCCGTTTTGAACCTCGTGTGAGCGATACTACCGCCATCTGCATATGTGCATATCGCTATTCTACGACTTTTATCACATCAGTGTATTTCGATTACTTAAGGCGCTGCCTGTGGATCTCAGAGTGACTCACATTCGCTTCAGAGACGTGTGTAACAGAGATCTAGGACATGTTGGCATCATTTACGGTCACTGGGTACGTAATAAGAACGACAGAGATGCAGTGCGCCTCGCTATGTGAAATGGAATTCAAGGTTCCGAAGACACTGCCAAAGTGCCAGACGGAGAGGCCAACTTCAGTCTGGATCCATTCAGGTTTAAATATCTATACAAGAGAGAGTTACTATTCAGAGTGTATTATTGGCAACTCCCAGAAACTTAAAAATTAAAATAACATGATACCTGAAGCTCTGTTTTGGGGTCTCTAAGTTGGCTAAATTGGCGGCATCTTATATTCTCCCATCTGCCCCGATAGCTCAGTGGCCAGCGCGGCGGTCTGCCACGCCAAGGCGCCCGGGTTCGATTCCTGGCTGGGTCGGAGATTTTCTCCGCTCAGGGACTGGGTGTTGTGTTGTCCTCATTATCATTTCATCATCATCAGTGGAAGGCAACGGCAAACCACCACTGGAGTCACTTCCCTAGACTCTCATGAGGTGTACCTCTCTGACGAGGCTTCCCCCATGACCAGCCCTGCCGTAAGGCAGAACACAAAGTTAAGTTTTTATATTCTCCACATCCACGAATCTTTCAAAATGGTAGGCAACGTAATTACGCTATGAAAGTAAAACTAAACTTTCACAATTTCTTGTAGCCCGAGAAGAAAAAGTCAAGGTTGGGGTATTGGAAATGGAATTTTATCGCATAGCTACGATACAAGTTGTAGAAACATATTTCACTTGTTCAAATGTTCAAATGTGTGCAGATTCCTAAGGGACCAAACTGCTTAGGTCATTGGTCCATAGACTTACACACTACTTAAACTAATTTACACTAAGAACAACACACACACACACACCCATGCCCGAGGGAGGACTCGAACCTCCGCCGGGAGGATTTCACTTGTTAATTGTAATTGTTCATTCATGGTAAAAACCTCCGCAGCGATTTCTTTCCGTCTGTATGGTTTTACTTTGTAACAGAGATTTTATGTTGTGACACGACGCTATGAAATAAAAAATTTCAGAAGAACAGCGCTTTAACGATAAAAGGTGTTGTTCTGGTCGTTGGTGATGGTGGGTGTGTGGACTTCAGTCCCAAGACTAGTTTGATGCAGCTCACCATGTTAGTCTACTCTGCATAAGCCTTTTCACTGCTGCATAACTACTACAATCTACAGGGTGTCCATAATTAAAGTCCCTGTTTCAAAACGCTATAGAAAGAGTGCCGTTGCTCAGAAAAATTTCTAATTTGATCAGCATATTACTGACGCAGGGGGAACGTCATGGAACAAAAAAATTACGAAAATGTTACCAACAGATAGCGCTGCAAGCGTCTTAATGTAAATGGCGTGCCGGCCGCTGTGGCCGAGTCGTTCTAGGCGCTTCAGTCTGGAACCGCGCGGCTGCTACCGTCGCAAGTTCGAATCCTGCTTCGGGCATGGATGTGAGTGATGTCCTTAGGTTAGTTAGGTTTAATTAGTTCTAGGTCTAGGTGACTGATGACCTCAGATGTTAAGTCCCATAGTGCTTAGAGTCATTTGAACCGTTTTAAATGGCGTCGGTTGCAAATGAAACATGAATCGCAATACTACAACTATGGTTTGAGTTACACATTAAACGATCCGTAATGTTCACTGTGCATGACTACACATGATTGTCAGTCAACAGTTGTGGCAGCCCGTCAGATAAGCCCGTACACCACGGCAAGGTCGTACCACTGTCGTGAGGCTGGTGCAAGACATGTTCAATACGCTGTCCACTGTTTTCTGCCACAAGTTGAAATCGTGAAAGAGCATGTTCCGCAACAGGGGTTACGTTCAGAATGTGTTGTGCAGTGCGTAGCTTCAATTCAGCTACGTTCGTAATTAAAACACTAAACACGACAACATTCGGACAGTCTCACACGGATTAAGATCAGGTGATCTGGACGACCACGCTGTAGGGAAATTACGACTGATAACTCCAACATTTCTGCAATGCCTTCGCAGCAGCCGCATCAATGGCTGTGTGGTATACGGAGAAGTGCCATCTTGCATTAAAATGATCATACCGACACATTCACGCTGGTGAAAAGTCGGAATGATGTTGGTGCCAGAAGACTCTCATAGCGTTTACCAGGGACGATACAAGTAATGAGACCTACAGGGCTCATTTCCTCGAAAAAATACAGTCCCACGATAATCGATGCCGTCAACCTGCACTACGCAGTCACCTTTGCAGAATGAAGTGGTACTGGTTGATATGCTTGCGGATTTTCCGTTGCCCATATTCTGCAGTTCTGCGAGGTGACATGTCCATGGAGGCTGAAATGGGCTTCACCGTTCAACGTTCCGGCCATTCATTATCCACTTCCATGCCAGCAAGAAATTTCATGTTAAGCGTTTGTCTTGCTAGCAGATCAGCAAAAAGCAGCTGCTGAACGCGGGTAATTTTGCATGTATAGCACAGCAGGATGAATCGTAGGACTTCATGCTTCGTGCTCACAGTCATGTCCAACGTTCGAGTAGTTCCCCGTGCACTGCATGTTTGTACCACTGCTCGACCCCTCCTGCAGTGCTTGGTTACATCTTCGACTGAATCTGTCTTTTCGAATTTTTTAATCATTTTCTCCAGGCCCTTGGCAGACATCGGACCAGCGCCTTATTTCATACTCCTGAGTGTCCGGAACTTCTCTAGGGCTACTGACGGGCAGACGCCGTTCTTGAAAATGATCTTTACCAGCAGCGTATGACATTAATGAAGACAGTCATGTAGGGTGTATCGGACGCAAACTAAGGAACAGCCGTGTGCCGTGCGTCTATTGGTGTGCATGTTCTAACGTATACAGTGCCATTTATTGCTCAAATTTTCTTTACATTTCTTTCATAACGTTTTACTCTCCGTCAATAATATGCTGTTCCAATTTGACGTCATTCTGAGCAGTCGTTCTCTTCTTACAGCGTTTTTAAACTGGAACTTTAATTATGGACACCCTGTACATTCATTTCTATCTTAGTGTATTCTAGCCTTGGCCACCCTCTATAGTTTTTGTCCCGCACTCTTCTTTCCATTACTAAATTGCCGGTGCATGAAGATTTGTCCTGTGAATTGATCTGTCTTTGAGATCAAGTCGTGCCATAAATTTATTTTTTCCCCCGTTCGGTTCAGTACCTCTTCTATAATTACACGATCTGTCCATCTAATCCTCAGCGTTCCTCTGCACGCCCACAATTCAAAAGCTTCTACTCTCTTCTTGTCTGAACTGTCTACCGTCCCTGTTTCATTCAGTACAAAGCAACACTTGATGCAAATGCCTTCAGAGAAGACACATTAATACTGAAATTTATATTCGATATCAACTAATTTATGTTTTTCAGAAGCGTCTTCCTTGCTGTTACCAGTATGCATTTTACGTCAGCTCTACTTCGGCCATCATCAGTTGTTTTATTGCCCAACGCTACCGTTACGTGGATATATAAAAACAGTTCAGCTTGCTGAGCTTGTTCGAGCCTGTAACTGCTTTCTCAGTCGTTAAAGCCATTGCTGATGTCTTCAGCACTGGAAGACGAAACATTAGGCAGAGAATTATGACATAGGCTACAACCTTACGCCCATAAGACAAATATCAGCAATTACTATCCACTCAGTGCAGCTGCTCCTCCGAGTTCATTGCCGTCTCTGACATAATTTCACTGTCATCGCCAAACATCAAAGTTTTTGTTTCTTATCCAGGAAATTAGATTCGATTTCCAAATTCTTGCTTGTTTTCTTTTACTGCTTGTTCAGTGTACAGATTACATAGCATTGAGGATGGACAGCAATCCTATATTACTTCCTTCTTCACGATTGTTTCCCTTTCATGTCGAACTGCTCTTATAACTGCAGTCTGTACAAATTGTAGAAAACTATTCGCTCTCCCTATTTTAGATCTGCTACCTACAGAATATCAGAGAGGGTATTACAGTCAACATTGTCGAAAGCTTTCTATGAACCTATTGGGCTGATGCATAAATTCGTAGCGTTCTTCCGTAAGTTCAAGAGATACACATAACAGAGACTTTAGTCATCAATAATACATTCTCCTTCACTATTTACAACAGTCTGCCAACACTGGGGTAAAAATGGTTCAAATGGCTCTGAGCACTATGGGACTCAACATCTGTGGTCATAAGTCCCCTATAACTTAGAACTATTTAAACCTAACTAACCCAAGGATATCACACACATCCATGCCCGAGGCAGGATTCGAACCTGCGACAGTAGCGGTCACGCGGTTCCAGACTGAAGCGCCTTTAACCGCACGGCCACACCGGCCGGCAACACTGGGGTAACTTTTCGATTCCGCCACTGGAGAAATCACGTGGTTTTGAGGCGAAGAACTCTTGGAGCCATATTCGCAGCGCATTTTCATCCGGAAAGAAAGTTCCTTGAAGGCTCTTCGATATAGAGCGGAAAACGTGAAAATCTGAGGGCGCATGATCAGGTGAATAAGGTGAGTGTGGAATGATTTCCCAATCCAACTCCTGAATAATTATTTTAATAAGTCTAGCACAATGCTGGAGAGCGTTATCGTGGTGTAGCATCATTTCACGCTCTCTTCTGCGTCTGCAAGACACATAGGCTGTTGACAATGTTAGCAGTGATGGTTACACTTCAGACAAGCAATTCGTAGTACACCACACCATCGCTGTTGCACCAGACACATAACATTATCTTTTGTGGATAAACTCATGTGTTTGTACGGGGAGTTGCTGTTTTGTTTGGGCTCAACCATCTCTTTCTTTTCCTTATATTAGCATAAAGCCACCATCTCTCTCACCAGTAGCGATACAGGATAATAATGGTTGTAATTGTTCACCGCCATCAATTGATGACGAGCAAGCAGACATGCGCTTTTAACCACCTGCTGATTTTTGTGTTTTTGACTTAGAGCATATGGTACCCATACATACGATTTATGAACCTTCCCCATTACATGCAAATATAGCATACACGACCCAAATCTTTCTGGCTGCCTCCACTGCTGTCACCCTTCTACTGAACACAAACAGAAGAATATATCGGAAATGTTCCGATTTTCTCACTTGGCACTCCATTTTCTAGCGCTCACAGCTTCACTCACTATCTCCAAATGACAAAATGACAAGATGTAAACCCAAATAGCAACAGTAAACTACAAATTAAAAATGACAATCAGTAAATAAAGCCGTATAAAACGAAATAGCAAGATGCAAAACAAAAACGCTACAACTTATGCCTCCACCTAATACAAATGTTATAAATACTTACATGCATGTTGCATAGTAGTTCTGTACGGCTGTCAAGAAATAAGTATTCAGATAATTAATTTAGAGTGTTATAGATGCTGGTTTGCCTATGTTTTAAGATAAATTTTAGGGTCAGTTTTGTCTGGCGTGTTGCTACATTTCTCCGGGATCCAAACTGATCGTCTCTGTGATCACCTTCTACCAGATTTTCCATTTTTTGTGAATAATTCGTGTCGGTATTTTACAGCAAGATATTATTAAACTGGTGGTTCTCTATTATTCACACATTTCTTCTTTGGAAATGGAATCATTACGTTACTCTTGACTTCTACGGATATTTCTCATCTGTCTTATACGAGGTGTGTTCAAAAAATAGCGGAAATTTTTGTCATCTGGAAAGAATTTTATGTATTCGTTCATATCAATGTAATCCCTTTAAAATAGCTAACGTGAGATAATAGACACTTATTCCAGCCCTTTTCCCAATCCCTGAAACGCTTCCGGAACTCTGTCTATGGGACAGATTTCAGTTCTTTCAGCTATGTGCTATTAATTTCATCTATGCTTGTGAAAGGGTGGATCTTTAAGATTATCATAATTTTTGGGAACAAAAAACAGTCCCTGAGGGCATGTCTGTCGAATGTGGGAACTGGAACATAGTATGGTATTGTTTCAAATATGTTATGGTATTGTTTTTGGCCAAAAATACAAGAAAAAACAAATAAGCGTGAGCAGATTTTTTAGTGCTGAAAATGCCATGAAATGTTTTACTACAAATTCGGGCTTTGTTTCGGGTTGCTTGACGCAAACGGTGTTCAACGTTTTCGTTATTGATAGTCTGACCCCGTAGCAAGATTCCTGGCGCATTATTTCTTTAAAATCTAATAACTTTGTGAGCGTAATTTATACATTTGTCGAGTTTTTTTCGGCCTTGGTGATCAAGAATGCTTCCACTTGGGCGACTGAGCCTTAGTTTCGACGTCATATTCATAAAGCGATGTTTCATAATGTGTTATCACACGTTTCAGAAATTCTGTATCATTGTTGAGTTCGCGTAGTGACGACTGAGGAACATGCATTCCCCGATGTTTCTATTAGAAATTCTATAATTTTGGAACAAATTATGCTGTTACATTTTTCGTACCCAAAACATACGTAAGAATTGCATGGTACAGGGTGTTTCAAAAATGACCGGTATATTTGAAACGGCAATAAAACCTAAACGAGCAGCGATAGAAATACACCGTTTGTTGCAATATGCTTGGGACAACAGTACATTTTCAGGCAGACAAACTTTCGAAATTACAGTAGTTACAATTTTCAACAACAGATGGCGCTGCGGTCTGGGAAACTCTATAGTACGATATTTTCCACATATCCACCATGCGTAGCAATAATATGGCGTAGTCTCTGAATGAAATTACCCGAAACCTTTGACAACGTGTCTGGCAGAATGGCTTCACATGCAGATGAGATGTACTGCTTCAGCTGTTCAATTGTTTCTGGATTCTGGCGGTACACCTGGTCTTTCAAGTGTCCCCACAGAAAGAAGTCACAGGGGTTCATGTCTGGCGAATAGGGAGGCCAATCCACGCCGCCTCCTGTATGTTTCGGATAGCCCAAAGCAATCACACGATCATCGAAATATTCATTCAGGAAATTAAAGACGTCGGCCGTGCGATGTGGCCGGGCACCATCTTGCATAAACCACGAGGTGTTCGCAGTGTCGTCTAAGGCAGTTTGTACCGCCACAAATTCACGAAGAACGTCCAGATAGCGTGATGCAGTAATCGTTTCGGATCTGAAAAATGGGCCAATGATTCCTTTGGAAGAAATGGCGGGCCAGACCAGTACTTTTTGAGGATGCAGGGACGATGGGACTGCAACATGGGGCTTTTCGGTTCCCCATATGCGCCAGTTCTGTTTATTGACGAAGCCGTCCAGGTAAAAATAAGCTTCGTCCGTAAACCAAATGCTGCCCACATGCATATCGCCGTCATCAATCCTGTGCACTATATCGTTAGCGAATGTCTCTCGTGCAGCAATGGTAGCGGCGCTGAGGGGTTGCCGCGTTTGAATTTTGTATGGATAGAGGTGTAAACTCTGGCGCATGAGACGATACGTGGACGTTGGCGTCATTTGGACCGCAGCTGCAACACGGCGAACGGAAACCCGAGGCCGCTGTTGGATCACCTGCTGCACTAACTGCGCGTTGCCCTCTGTGGTTGCCGTACGCGGTCGCCCTACCTTTCCAGCACGTTCATCCGTCACGTTCCCAGTCCGTTGAAATTTTTCAAACAGATCCTTTATTGTATCGCTTTTCGGTCCTTTGGTTACATTAAACCTCCGTTGAAAACTTCGTCTTGTTGCAACAACACTGTGTTCTAGGCGGTGGAATTCCAACACCAGAAAAATCCTCTGTTCTAAGGAATAAACCATGTTGTCTACAGCACACTTGCACGTTGTGAACAGCACACGCTTACAGCAGAAAGACGACGTACAGAATGGCGCACTCGCAGACTGCGTTGTCTTCTATATCTTTCACATCACTTGCAGCGCTATCTGTTGTTGAAAATTGTAACTACTGTAATTTCGAAAGTTTGTCCGCCTGAAAATGTACTGTTGTCCCAAGCATATTGCCACAAACGGTGTATTTCTATCGCTGCTCGTTTAGTTTTTATTGCCGTTTCAAATATACCGGTCATTTTTGAAACACCCTGTACGAGCCAACTGATATGCCAATATCATCTACGACTTCTCTCGTTGTAATTCGGTTATCGCTCATTATCATTCATTTCACTTTTTCCGCGATTTCGTCGGTTTTTGATATTATAACGGGTGTTATAGGATGACTGTGTGTGGGCGGCGGTTCTGTGCCGAAGATGGATGGAGGTCCTGCAGCAGAAGACTGTTCGTCGTTATAAGTACTTCTCAATTAGTACTTGTTTACAAAATTTAAACTTTGAAGCTACTAGCTTCGATGGCGAGCGAAGCAAATACGTCTTTCAGCGTCACTCAGTGCGCCAACCTCCGGCACGGTATGAAGGTAACAGTCTAGAGAGAGCGGCTCCACCGTGACTGCTACATCGAGAGACGGTTCCGGTTTATCGCCCCGTCCCGTGTCAAATCGGACAGACATAGCTGCTCCAAGGTGAATACGTCAGATCGCTTCATGCCCAGTGGTGCAGGACACGGAAATCTTTCGTTAATACCTCGCCAAGAGAGGGGATCGTTGACCCCCATGTCATAGTACCGAGATGGCGTAGAGTGCCCGAGCACCCAGATGCACAAGTAGCGGACAGATCTTGTCACGTTACTGCGCTGAACAACTCAGGCTGCATTTTTACATTGCTGCCCAGCTGTTCGCCGATGGTAGCTGGTCAAGGATGAGTTTAAATGCGGCTACTGCTTGCTGACTTGTCGGCAGTAGATGTGTTAGTATGTCTCACCAAACGATCTGGGATGGAGGCAATGTCCAGTGCGGCTGTCGTAACTGGCAGTGGTCGTCAGCACACGGAAGTTGGTTAACCTGGAGTGGCTTTTCGAAAGCTGGCCCCAGGGCACTGACAGCCAGGAGGAGGAGGAGGAGATAAGTGTTTAACGTCCCGTCGACAACGAGGTCATTAGAGACGGAGCGCAAGCTCGGGTGAGGGAAGGATGGGGAAGGAAATCGGCCGTGCCCTTTCAAAGGAACCATCCCGGCATTTGCCTGAAGCGATTTTAGGGAAATCACGGAAAACCTAAATCAGGATGGCCGGAGACGGGATTGAACCGTCGTCCTCCCGAATGCGAGTCCAGTGTGCTAACCATTGCGCCACCTCGCTCGGTTCACTGACAGCCAGAAAAGTGTCACGGAAGCGTCTTGTAGCTGCCGAAGAGTGCTGATCGAGCACGGCGATGACCGGCATTGGCTAAAGTCCGTTTCCTGATGTGGCAGTCTTTACTCCAAGTCTGATAAAGTCCATCCCATTATAAGTCCTGCCTCCTAAGAAAAATCAGGTCTCAGCATTTCCGTTGAAAACTGATTGTAACAGGAGTACTAATTTATTTACACTCTCTATCCGTCACTTCTCTCATTGAGACACGGGGTGCTTTCCCCTATCTGCACTTCTGTCCGAACTCACCAGCTATTGACCGAGCGAGCTGGCGCAGTGGTTAGCACACTGGACTCGCATTCGGCAGGACGACGGTTCAAACCTGCGCCTGGCCATCCTGATTTAGGTTTTCCGTCATTTCCGTAAATAGCTTCAGGCAAATGGCGGGATGGTTCCTTTGAAAGGGCACGGTGGATTTCTTTCCCCATCCTTCCCTAATCCTATGGGACATATGACTTCGCTGTTTCGTCCCTTCCACCAAATGAACATCATCATCATCATCATTTAAGACTGATTATGCCTTTCAGCGTTCAGTCTGGAGCATAGCCCCCCTTATACAGTTCCTCCATGATCCCCTATTCAGTGCTAACATTGGTGCCTCTTCTGATGTTAAACTTATTACTTCAAAATCATTCTTAACCGAATCCAGGTACCTTCTCCTCGGTCTGCCCCGACTCATCCTACCCTCTACTGCTGAATCCATGAGTCTCTTGGGTAACCTTACTTCTCCCATGCGTGTAACATGACCCCACCATCTAAGCCTGTTCGCCCTGACTGCTACATCTATAGAGTTCATTTCCAGCTTTTATTTGATTTCCTCATTGTGGACACCCTCCTGCCATTGTTCCCATCTACTAGTACCTGCAATCATCCTAGCTACTTTCATATCCGTAACCTCAACCTTGTTGATAAGGTAACCTGAATCCACCCAGCTTTCGCTCCCATACAACAAAGTTGGTCGAAAGATTGAACGGTGCACAGATAACTTAGTCTTGGTACTGACTTCCTTCTTGCAGAAGAGAGTAGATCGTAGCTGAGCGCTCACTGCATTAGCTTTGCTACACCTCGCTTCCAGTTCTTTCACTATGTTGCCATCCTGTGAGAATATGCATCCTAAGTACTTGAAACCGTCCACCTGTTGTAATGTTGTTCCTCCTATTTGGCATTCAATCCGTTTATATTTCTTTCCCACTGACATTACTTTCGTTTTGGAGATGCTAATCTTCATACCATAGTCCTTACATTTCTGATCTAGCTCTGAAATATTACTTTCCAAACTTTCAATCGAATCTGCCATCACAACTAAGTCATCCGCATATGCAAGACTGCTTATTTTGTGTTCACATATCTTAATCTCACCCAGCCAGTCTATTGTTTTCAACATATGATCCATAAATAACATGAACAACAGTGGAGACAGGTTGCAGCTTTGTCTTACCCCTGAAACTACTCTGAACCATGAACTCAATTTACCGTCAACTCTAAATGCTGCCTGACTATCCATGTAAAGACCTTTAATTGCTTGCAAAAGTTTGCCTCCTATGCCATAATCTTGTAGAACAGACAATAACTTCCTCCTAGGAACCCGGTCATATGCCTTTTCTAGATCTATAAAGCATAGATACAATTCCCTGTTCCACTCATAACACTTCTCCATTATTTGCCGTAAGCTAAAGATCTGGTCCTGACAACCTCTAAGGAGGCCTAAACCCACACTGATTTTCATCCAATTGGTCCTCAACTAATACTCGCACTTTCCTTTCAACAATGCCTGAGAAGATTTTACCCACAACGCTGATTAAAGAGATACCTCTGTAGTTGTTACAATCTTTTCTGTTTCCATGTTTAAAGATTGGTGTGATTACTGCTTTTGTCCGGTCTGATGGAACCTGTCCCCACTCCCAGGCCATTTCAATTATGCTGTGTAGCCATTTAAGACCTGACATTCCACTGTATTTGATGAGTTCCGACTTAATTTCATCCACCCCAGCCGCTTTATTGCACTGCAATCTATTGACCATTTTTTCCACTTCCTCAAATGTGATCCTATTTCCATCATCATTCCTATTCCATTCTACCTCGAAATCTGAAACATTACTGATCGCATTTTCACCTACATTGAGCAACTCTTCAAAATATTCCCTCCATCTGCCCAAGGCATCCACAGGATTCACCAGCAGTTTTCCTGACCTGTCCAAAATACTTGTCATTTCCTTCTTACCTCCCTTTCTAAGACTGCTAATTACACTCCAGAATGGTTTTCCAGCAGCTTGACTCATAGTCTCCAACCTGTTTCCAAAGTCTTCCACGATTTCTTCTTGGATGCTGCAATTATCTGTTTGGCTTTGTTTCTTTCTTCAACATAACTTTCTCTGTCTACCTGGGTTCTGGTATGTAGCCATTTTTGATATGCCTTCTTTTTCCTTTTACAGGCTGCCTTGACTGTATCATTCCACCAAGCTGTTTGCTTCATCCTACTTTTACACACTACTGTTCCAAGACATTCTTTAGCCACTTCTAGTACTGTGTCCCTGTACCTTGTCCATTCCTTTTCCAATGACTGTAATTGACTACATTCAACTAACTGGTACCTTTCTGAGATCGCTGTTATGTACTTGTGCCTGATTTCCTTATCCTGAAGTTTCTCCACTCTTATCCTCCTACATATGGACCTGACCTCCTGCACTTTTGGCCTCACAATCCCAATTTCACTGCAGATTAAATAATGATCAGTGTCATCAAAGAATCCCCTGAATACACGTGTGTCCCTCACAGCCTTCCTGAATTCCTGATCTGTTATTATATAGTCAATGACAGATCTGGTTCCCCTGCCTTCCCAAGTATACCGGTGAACGTTCTTATGTTTAAAACAGGAGTTTGTGATTACTAAGCCCATACTGGCACAGAAATCCAAGAGTTGTTTCCCGTTCCTGTTGGCCTCCATATCCTCTCCAAATTTACCCATAACCTTTTCATACCCTTCTGTTCGATTTCCAATCCTGGCGTTAAAATCACCCGTGAGTAGAACACTGTCCTTGTCCTTTACTCTAACAACTACATCACTAAGTGCCTCATAAAAACTATCCATCTTATCTTGATCTGTCCCTTCACAATGCGAATATACTGACACAATCCTAATTTTCTTGTTAGACACTGTCAAATCTATCCACATCAGTCGTTCGTTTACATACCTTATTGCAACTACGCTGGGTTCCATTTCTTTCCTGATGTAAAGCCCTACACCCCATTGTGCTATTCCTGCTTTGACTCCTGACAGGTAGACCTTGTATTCTCCCACTACCTCTTCTTTCTCACCCCTTACCCGAATGTCACTAACAGCTAAAACGTCCAGCCCCATCTTACTTGCAGCCTCTGCCAGTTCTACCTTCTTCCCAGAGTAGCCCCCATTGATATTAATAGCTCCCCATCTCATTACCATTTGTTTGCCAAGTCGTATCTTAGGAGTCCCTGGTTTGTCAGTTAGAGGTGGGACTCCGTCACCTCCAAAGGTCCGAGGCATTTTGCTCTGATTGTTGCCAGCATCATATTTAAAGTACCAGAGAAGCAGGTTGCTAGCCTTACTTGCCCCAAGTCCCATTGGGTTTTACCCCTAACGGTTGAGGGACTAACCGGTGGATTTGGTAGTCTTGCCGTATGAGCACAAAGGTGACCACGACTCAGAATGTGTCCGAGATGCCCAGCCTTATTCCAAAGTAACTGGTATCCCGACTGTCGGGACCACTTACTTGGCCACTCATACGTTGCCCGTGGTTCATGAACTAGTTTATGACTACAGGAACCCACACCATGAACCATACACCAAATGAACCAACCAACAAATTACTAGAACTTGGACTCTTCGTTCACAATTAATTATGTCATTTTTCAGACTGTTTCTCGTGGGTGCCGCTATTATCGTTTGAATTTGTAGGTTAAAGGTTGGTAGGGATGGAATGCATATTACAGCTAAATCGCGCAGGCAGTTGCAAAGGTTACTACAATTTCGAGTTGGCGTTGATGTTTTGTGCGATACGTTTTTAAGTGTTCTAAAAGGTGTACCATTGATCCGCGACTGTTGTGCGCAGGTAACACCTGATCTAGGGAGGCTAGCAGGCTCGTTTCTAAGGTGTTATCCAGGTAAGTCAGGTTTCCAGTGGGTAATATCTAGAAAGGTAGTTCAAGTAGATAAATTAATGTCCCTTGCCGGCCGCTGTGGCCGAGCGGTTCGGAACCACGCTGCTGCTACGGTCACAGGTTAGAATCCTGCCTCGGACATGGATGTGCGTGGTGTCCTTCGGTTAGTTAAATTTAAGTAGTTCAAAGTCTAGGGGACTGATGACCTCATATGTTAAGTCCCGTAGTGCTTAGAGCCATTTGAACCATTTTTTAATGTCCCTAGCAAAGCCTAGAAAATTCTGCTCCCATGTAAAATCGCTAAGCGGAGAGAAGGCTGTTTTTCTTACGTAATTTTAGCCATCGGGGGTTCCTTTAAAAGGATGGACATGACTTACACGAACTACCATGGTGTGAGTTGGAAGCGTTAACTTAGCGCTAACAGGTGACGTCATTTCTATCCCTTGATAAGGTGTAAAGTGTTAGAAAGTCTTTTGTCTTTCTCTTTGCAGGTAATGGTTGGTTAACATAACCGATTGTCCAACATTATGGGTTCTTTCTTGCCGTTCCAAAGTTTTGGTGATCATCTTTTTCACCTGGCTCCAAATAGGGAGAGGGCTACAAAGTTCGAAAGAGCAAGACGTTTTTTCGCCAAAAACAACCTCATAAGGGGGTAACCATGAACTCTCATGGACTTTTGAATTGTATGTTCCTTCGACATACGGAAGTAGGGTTTTCCAGTCACTGTGATCAGAGTTCATGTAGTAAGTTAATATTTTTTAAATCGTTTGATGGATTCTTTCCATTCGACCATTTGCCTGTTTGTGTAACGCACAGGTGCTAAGTTTCTTGATACGCAATAACCGGCATAACTGCTTTAGTAAACCTACACTAGTAATAAAACAGTAAATCCGACGTGTTTATCTGCTTATCTGTTTGAGCACACTAATCTCCAAAACTTCTAGACGATTTTTCATTGGATTTTCACAGGTAACTTGAGTATAGCTTGGGGCAACATAGAGCCTTTATTTAATCAAAATCTGATCATGAAAAAACACCGTAATCTAAAGTTTTATTCATACTAATGTTATACATGTGAAACTAAATCTGTGAAATTTTGACGACTAAACCGCTGACAGATTTCGATGAATTTTGGTAAGGAGAATCCTGAGAAAGGGTAAAGGATACTTTAGAAAATAAATCGGCCCCCTAGAGGGAGAAATAGGGAATGGAACATCTTTTTTTTACATCAGTGAACATTAACCATGTTTCAACAGCATGAAGCATAGATGACACTCCAGCCCATGCCCCTCTGTGTACACTGCTCGTCAGCAACGCTGCACATGCTACCACATCGTGCGGTGGGACAACTTGCAAGGGAGGAGGGCGGCGCTACATCAGGAACTATGCTAACCCCAACAGGCAGACATGTTAGGGAATCTGACGTTATTGCACATCCAACAGCCTACTTACTCACCATAATTCGTCTCAATAAAAGTACTGATATGTGAGAGCTGCCACAGGTAACAGCTGTCAGACATAAAATACATTCCTTGATCTCTTATTACTATCGCTGGTGTTATGAACCTTACTATCAATTGGTTCAACATCCCATATGCCACTGTCCCTGCCTGAGCGTCAGGTACGGCTCTCGCGGCAATGAAATGTGAAAAATGACCAAATGTTGTTAGCATATAACGGTTTCCTACATTTGGGCGAATGTTCCGAGTACATCAATGTAAATCATTTGAAATGGTAATCTGCCTCTGGCAACCTTTGAAGTATAATCTTTTGGTGACTCAGATCCACCATTTGTGCACATGGGACATAGTTCTTGATGTAACAATCGATGTATTGTCTGCATGTAATCAAAAATGGTTCAAATGGCTCTGAGCACTATGGGACTTAACGTCTGAGGTCATCAGTCCCCTAGAACTTAGGACTACTTGAACCTAACTAACCTAAGGACATCACATACATCCATGCCCCAGGCAGGATTCGAACCTGCGACCGTAGCGGTCGCGCGGTTCCAGACTGAAGCGCCTAGAACCGCTCGTCCACATCGGCCGGCTTGTATGTAATCCACAAGCAATTTTTCACTACTCTGCAGTCCACTGCTCTGCGACTAGGATCATGTCCGGCTAGAATTGAATCATGGGCTTACCTCAACACCTCGTTTGGTAATTTTACTGGTTCTTCTATGCATAGACCACATCTCGTGTTTATGTAGAGCACTTCATCTTCTATGCTGGTGAACTGCTGTCAGTCGCCGGCCGGTGTGGCCGTGCGGTTAAAGGCGCTTCAGTCTGGAACCGCGTGACCGCTACGGTCGCAGGATCGAATCCTGCCTCGGGCATGGATGTATGTGATGTCCTTAGGTTAGTTAGGTTTAATTAGTTCTAAGTTCTAGGCGACTGATGACCTCAGAAGTTGAGTCGCATAGTGCTCAGAGCCATTTTGCTGTCAGTCTAGATCATGGCTTTGTGGTTCCTTCCATTTCTCCATGTCCAAACTGGTACAATTCACATTATGTATTTTGTGACTTAGACCGTCTGCATTTGTTCGCGATTTACCTGGATATTGTATTACTTTGAAATCGAACTCACTCAGACGTAATGTCTCTCTAGTTATCCTACTAGTTGGATCTTCATCTCCTAGTACTTATATGAGTGCCGTGTAATTGCTTATTATTTTTAAGTGTCATCTGAAAAAATAACATCAGAAATATATTACTGCATATATTAGTCCTGGAATTTCTTTCTCAGTAGTAGAGTAGTTCTTTTCGGCTATACTAAGCTGTCTTGACACATACGCTATGAGATGTTCTTGTTCATCTATCTCCTGACTTAAGTGCAATCTAAGGCGTAATTGCTAGCGTCACGTAAAAGTACAAACTGTTTTCGGTAATCTGAAATATGAGAACTGGTCTCGTGGTCTATAAACCTTTTAGTCTTAGAAATTTTGTCTCACAGTCTGGAGAACATTGAAATTTTACAGCCTTTTTTCAAATACTGGAAGAGGGATCTTGTAGTTTCACCGAAGTTTTGAACGAATTTTCGATGAAAATTTACTAGATCTAAATATTCCTGCGATACCTTTACTGGAGGGGATATCAGAAAATTTTTGACAGCATCAGCAAGTCCAGGATAAGCACATACACCATTTTGACCGATAATATGACCCAAGTGATGGACTTCTTGCAAAATGAAATGACCGCGCATTGCTTAATCCTCGCAAACACCATCCATTAGTCGCTGAAAAGTAGCTGGCGAGTTTTTCAGCCAAAAAGCTATGCAACACTATTGATAACACCCAGAGAATTTGAGAACACTGTTTCCAGATTATCTTCGGCAGTAACTCTAATTGATGGTAGCCTACCTACTTCACATGTCCATAATTGTAAAATAAAAATACTTACCCAGATTCTCTAGGGTTTCTGTTACATTTGACATAGGGTAGGCATCTGAAACTGTCTTCTGGTTTAAATAATGGTAGTTTCAACAGAGGCTATATGCTTTGCTACAATCTTGTGATTTCTTGGGACAATGACTTGTCTCTATAATATTGCAATTGTTGGTTTATAAATTCTTCCATGACACGTAATAAATGTTGTGGGACTCTAAATGATTTCTTATAGACAGACACTTCATTCCCACTGGGAATATGATGTTGAGTGAGTTAGTGGCGTGACAGACAATGGTCGAGAAAGATCAAATAACCCTATGTAATCTTCTAACAATCTTTCCATGTCCTCCTAAGTCTGTCTTTCCATATGTGCTACTTGCTTCCTCAGTGCAGTTAATCTGACAGACTGTCTCATTGTTACATAATCCAAGGTGAAATCCGTGTCCAATTCGTCCTCAAATAATACTTCTAAATTATCTGTTAGAGTACCTCTACTTCTTCAGTGCTAATGTTATGAATACTGACAAGTACAGCTCTGCTTCCATAAATACCTCGTACATAGGATAAACTGCACTGTGCTAAACATTGTACTTTATTTAACTCTTCATTCTACGACAAGGGGTCAACAATATGCAAAGAATTCAAGGGAAGATCAGCACCTATATCACCCCATGCTAACATTCCAGTACCTTTTGGTATGATATCCTGTGAGTTGATCTTAAGGGGCCTTGTATGCAGTATAGACGGCCCACTGAATGTCCCAGGTGTTCCTTGAGACACTAATGATTTTGCAGCCATAAAGCCCAGATGAAACAGTGCTCCATCCAGTTCCATTATACGCCATTCCAAGTCTACTCGCGTAGTCAAAACAAATGGCATGCTTGGAACAAGCGTACCATAAGGCTGTTTAGCCAACAGCCCTGTAGTCTCAGCTATACTCCATGTCTTCCAAGCCAAGATGTTAGCATCTGGAAATGCTTCAAGGCCACCATAATCTGCTTGGTTGCCCCATACAACAGCCAGTGTGAGCCATGTACTACCACTCGGATTCCAGCGCTGTTGAAACGAGTGAAACAACATGACCCCATCTATGGCGCTTAACTTCCAGTGTGGCACATTTAATGCTACTTTACTTGACGCTGATACGTGAGATACAGTATCTAATAAAAATTTGACATAACTGGTCAAAACAAGTCTGCCACTGATTTGGCACAGAGTTGACCTGTAGTAACCAGAACTGAGAGTGTTGTACTGACAACACACTGCCCCCTGCCCTATTTAATGGCAAGGTACGAGGTCTACCCTGTGACCACCTTCCCAGTCCTTATGAACTTTTATTTGTATAATTTCGTTTGCAATGTCCAATATGCTTACATGCTTGACACTGCTGTTCTCTGCAGTTACGTTCCGTATGACCTGTTTGGTCACATCCAAAACATTTCACATCTGTATCAAATATTGCCTTCTTTCCCATGGTTTGGTTGTCACATCAGTCTCTACCAATGCTTCTTTGGTCTCTACTGCTTCATTCAGCTTCTTTGGTCATTCCATATCAACTTCATGTGACAATTCTGGCTGTTACAAGCGTCATTATTAATCCAGTAAAAGAAACTCCAATAGAAACTGATAAAAATAATGTCTTTGGAAAAGTTATTGGTTGGTTTTCTGCGAATGGGTTTGCTCTGAACTTTGAAAAAACAGATTACATCCAATTTTCTACTACAAGGAGTACAGTTCCTTCAAGAAATATAACATAACAACAGATGTCAGTAGCCAGAGTAGAGCATATTAAGTATTTGGGTGTAAATATAGACGAGAATCTTAATCGGAAAATTCATATTTTGGATCTCCTAAAGCGATTAGGTTCAGCAACTTTTTGCAGTCTGAATAATTGATAATTTTGATGGTACAGAAAATAGCAAGCTAACATACTTTGCATACTTTCACTCTCTGGTGTCATACGAAATAATATTTCGGGGTAACTCAACACTCACGCAAAAAGTATTCACTGCTCAAAAGAAAGTGGTTAGAATAACGTGTGGGGCACCTGTTTAAAAGGTTAGGAATTCTTACAGCAGCCTCACGGTACATTTACTCAATAATGAAATTTGTTCTCAACAACATGGACTAGTTGAAAAACAACAATGACATTCATGATTATAATACTAGAAGAAACAAAGACTTATAGTATACTCTACTTAACCTGTATTTGGCACAGAAAGGGGTATAATATGGTGCTGTAAAACTTTTTGGTAAATTACCGGATGAAATAAAATGTCTGACAGACAGCAGTAATAGTTTTAAAAATAATCGTATCTTCTTGGCAACTCCTTCATGAGTTCTTGAATAGAAATAAATAAATCTATAGGTACAATTTATGCATTTTGTGCCATTTGAGGGAATGGGGTAGGTAAAAAAAATTTAAGCTTAAAGAAAAAAAAACTTGATTGATGTGTGCATTTGTTATGCACTTGACATGTTCCACATCATGATGGTTACCGTGAGATTGGTCAATGGAATACGTAACTAACGCGGGCGCTAATGACCGTAGCAGTTTTGCGCCATAAAACCGTAACAAAAAACGTAACTAACTAACTAACTACACTCCTGGAAATGGAAAAAAGAACACATTGACACCGGTGTGTCAGACCCACCATACTTGCTCCGGACACTGCGAGAGGGCTGTACAAGCAATGATCACACGCACGGCACAGCGGACACACCAGGAACCGCGGTGTTGGCCGTCGAATGGCGCTAGCTGCGCAGCATTTGTGCACCGCCGCCGTCAGTGTCAGCCAGTTTGCCGTGGCATACGGAGCTCCATCGCAGTCTTTAACACTGGTAGCATGCCGCGACAGCGTGGACGTGAACCGTATGTGCAGTTGACGGCCTTTGAGCATGGGCGTATAGTGGGCATGCGGGAGGCCGGGTGGACGTACCGCCGAATTGCTCAACACGTGGGGCGTGAGGTCTCCACAGTACATCGATGTTGTCGCCAGTGGTCGGCGGAAGGTGCACGTGCCCGTCGACCTGGGACCGGACCGCAGCGACGCACGGATGCACGCCAAGACCGTAGGATCCTACGCAGTGCCGTAGGGGACCGCACCGCCACTTCCCAGCAAATTAGGGACACTGTTGCTCCTGAGGTATCGGCGAGGACCATTCGCAACCGTCTCCATGAAGCTGGGCTACGGTCCCGCACACTGTTAGGCCGTCTTCCGCTCACGCCCCAACATCGTGCAGCCCGCCTCCAGTGGTGTCGCGACAGGCGTGAATGGAGGGACGAATGGAGACATGTCGTCTTCAGCGATGAGAGTCGCTTCTGCCTTGGTGCCAATGATGGTCGTACGCGTGTTTGGCGCCGTGCAGGTGAGCGCCACAATCAGGACTGCATACGACCGAGGCACACAGGGCCAACACCCGGCATCATGGTGTGGGGAGCGATCTCCTACACTGGCCGTACACCACTGGTGATCGTCGAGGGGACACTGAATAGTGCACGGTACATCCAAACCGTCATCGAACCCATCGTTCTACCATTCCTAGACCGGCAAGGGAACTTGCTGTTCCAACAGGACAATGCACGTCCGCATGTATCCCGTGCCACCCATCGTGCTCTAGAAGGTGTAAGTCAACTACCCTGGCCAGCAAGATCTCCGGATCTGTCCCCCATTGAGCATGTTTGGGACTGGATGAAGCGTCGTCTCACGCGGTCTGCACGTCCAGCACGAACGCTGGTCCAACTGAGGCGCCAGGTGGAAATGGCATGGCAAGCCGTTCCACAGGACTACATCCAGCATCTCTACGATCGTCTCCATGGGAGAATAGCAGCCTGCATTGCTGCGAAAGGTGGATATACACTGTACTAGTGCCGACATTGTGCATGCTCTGTTGCCTGTGTCTATGTGCCTGTGGTTCTGTCAGTGCGATCATGTGATGTATCTGACCCCAGGAATGTGTCAATAAAGTTTCCCCTTCCTGGGACAATGAATTCACGGTATTCTTATTTCAGTTTCCAGGAGTGTATCTCTGTCTACCTATCCTTTCCTGATGTCGTCTAACAACTGCGCTTCTCTTAATTTGTCGAAGCACATTACATGTGCCCTAGTTATTCTCTCTACCCATAGTTTAGCCACACTCAAAACGTGCTCATTACTCCAATTTCTCGACGTACTGCATGTATTCAAATTATCAAAAAACAGGAAGTCATCTTCCCCTGATGTCCCAGGAAATGGAGTGACCAATGAAGTGGTGTTAGTATCAAGGAGATGTGCATAGGAAGTGACTGTTCCCTCCTCTCTCCCCTTAGTCGCCATAATTCTGTCTGCAGCTGCGCTGCTTGCTCTATTAGGTACTGAACCGCATCTTTAGCCGATACTTTTTTATCCATACAAATAAAACAGTTTCTCCGTCAGTCACTTGTTTATTTTGCCACTACGCGTTTGCATGGTTCAAATCATCTTCAGGTGGAGAATTGTTTATTTCCATGGCTGGTGTTGGTGAAGGGTACACACGGCTTCTCACAGTTCCAGACCAAATGCAGTGTATGTTATTTGCGTCTATTGCTAACGATAAAAATTGTAGATTTAGAAAAGGCACTGGAAATGGAAATGAGTGTTTGGCGTCATTGGCCGGGAGGCCCCTCACGGGGCAGGTCCGGCCGCCTCGGTGCAGGTCTTATTACATTCGACGCCACATTGGGTGACCTGCACGCCAGATAGGGCTGAAATGATGATGAAGACAGCACAACACCCAGTCCCTGAGCGGAGAAAATCCTCTACCCAGCCGGGAATTGAACCCGGGCCCGTAGGACGGCAATCTGTCACGCTGACCACTCATATATGGGAGCGGAGCTTAAAATGAAATGATCGTATGACATTTATTCGCCGGGATACCCCCTTTGGGGTTCGGCCACCGTATTGCAAGTCTTTTTAGTTGACGGCGCTTCGGCGACTTGCGCATCAATGATGATGAAAATGATGATGAAGGACACACAACACCCAGACCTCTGCGGGGAATCGAACCCGAGCCCCCTTGCGTGACAGGCGGTAACACTACCGCTGCGCTACTGAGAAAAACAAGTGACTGACGCAGAAACGGTTTTATTTGTGTTGATCAACAGTCGCAGTTCTTATAATAACGTCCCTTATGGACGAAATATTCATTGTTTATCCATACTGCCTACTTACTATCAATGCAAGTGTATAGTACACCCAAAATAAAATGAAAATTAAAAGGAAGAAGAGGGGATAGGAAAACAATCATACAGATACAAAAAGAATAAAAAAAACGTTAAACTCGGCATTTGCTCATACTGCTGTGAAGGATGCCCTGCTGCAGAACTATGGATCTGGCTACTGTCTCCATCATCTTCAGCACTTCTTCTCACACCTATTATAATGGATATAGCAGGATTACTGGGTGTAGGTGGTATTTCCCTTCCAAAGACGGATTCAGGTGCAACGGGAGATGAAAGTTAGTGGATAAAAAATGTTTTTGTTACTGTTTGTTTATAATCATTGGACTTAGGAACTACCAGCGCTGATGATAAGCGATACAAATACGTCGTTCAGCGCCACCCAGCGCGCCGACCTCTGCAACAAAATAAAATAAAGGTACTCTAATGGCCATTAAAATTGCTACACCGAGAAGAAATACAGATGATAAACGGGTATTCATTGGAAAATATATTATACTACAACTGACATGTGATTACATTTTCACTCAATTTTGGTGCATAGATCCTGAAAAATCAGTACCCAGAACAACCACCTCTGGCCCTAATAACGGCCTTGATACGCCTGGGCATTGAGTGAAACAGAGCTTGTATGGCGTGTACAGGTACAGCTGCCCATGCAGCTTCAACACGATACCACAGTTCACCAAGAGTAGTGACTAGCGTCTTGTGACAAGCCAGTTGCTCGGCCACTGTTGACCAGACGTTTTCAATTGGTGAGAGATCTGGAGAATGTGCTGGCCAGGGCAGCAGTCGAACATTTTCTGTATCCAGAAAGGCCCGTACAGGACCTGCAACATGCGGTCGTGCATTATCCTGCTGAAATGTAGGGTTTCGCAGGGATCGAATGAAGCGTAGAACCATGGGTCGTAACACATCTGAAATGTAATGTCCATTGTTCAAAGTGCCGTCAATGCGAAAAAGAGGTGACCGAGACGTGTAACTAATGGCACCCCATACCATCACGCCGGCCGACCGAAGTGGCCGTGCGGTTCTAGGCGCTGCAGTCTGGAACCGCGAGACCGCTACGGTTGCAGGTTCGAATCCTGCCTCGGGCATGGATGTGTGTGATGTCCTTAGTTTAGTTAGGTTTAACTAGTTCTAAGTTCTGGGGGACTAATGACCTCATAAGTTAAGTCCCATAGTGCTCAGAGCCATTTGAACCATTTTGAACCATCACGCCGGATGATACGCCAGTATGGCGATGACGAATACACGCTTCCAATGTGCGTTCACTACGATGTCGACTGTTCGTGCAGATGGTTGTTGTCTTGCAACGTCCCCATCTGTTGACTCGGGGATCGAGACGTGGCTGCACTATCCGTTACAGCCATGCGGATAAGATGCCTGTCATTTCGACTGCTAGTGATACGAGGCCGTTGGGATCCAGCACGGCGCTCTGTATTACCCTCCTGAACCCACCGATTCCATGTTCTGCTAACAGTCACTGGATCTGGACCAACGCGAGCAGCAATGCCGCAATACGATAAACCGCAATCGCGATAGGCTACAATCCGACCTTTATCGAAGTCGGAAACGTGATGGTACGCATTTCTCGTCCTTACACGAGGCACCACAACAACGTTTCACCAGGCAACGCCGCTCAACTGCTGTTTGCGTATGAGAAATCAGTTGTAAACTTTCCTCCTGTCAACACGTTGTAGGTGTCGCCACCGGCGCCAACCTTGTGTGAATGCTCTGAAAAGCTAATCATTTGCATATCACAGCATCTTCTTCCTGTAGGTTAAATTTCGCGTCTGTAGCACGTCATCTTCGTGGTGTAGCAATTTCATTGGTCAGTAGTGTAATATTACCGAGCGGGCACCCCACATCAGCTGCTGCTTTGAGAGATGGCTCGCGTTTCCCGGCCCGTGTCATGTCAGCCCAGTGTAGCTACTCCACAATACATACGCCAGACTGCGTCACGCTCCATGGTGCTGGGCATGGAAGTCCCTCGTTGATCCCTCGGAAGGAGGGGGGGTCATGGCTGGACTCCAGCACCGTAGTTCTGAGAAGGCGGTAGAGTCCCGAGCCCCTGGATCCTCAGAGGTTTGGAGCCTAGTGACGATAGAGACGTCAGCGTCACCTATACGGCACTGAACAACACAGGCTGCACGTTACCTTGCTGTCCACCTGTTCGCCGACGGTGAATGCAGCTGAGGGGTGTTGGCTGTCATAATCGCAGTAGGCGACGGTATGCGAAAGTCGGTCGCGACAGAGTGGCTTCTCGAAGGCTCGTTTCAGGACATTGACACCCAGAACGGAGTCACGGAAGCGTCTTGCTGCTGCGCAAGGGTACCGATCGACCAGGACGATTGCAAGCGGCGGCCGAGGTCCGTTTCCTGGTGCACCACTCTTGGTTCCAAGCTTTTCCACAGCACATCCCGTTACATTATGCTGGGGCGTCCGGGGCGCATTCGTGGCATTCTTTGAAACTCTTATATGACTCATACACCCTTATTGCACTTATTTCAGACTAAAAAAAATCAATACTTAACATTTTTAAAAGTTTACTATACTTTATTCCGTTCTTACAGCAATATTTAATACAATTTTTGACCGCTGTCAACAAATTAAATGTCCGATATGGCTCACACTGTACAGATGTTTCTCGGTAATATTGATCTACACAACAACAAAAAATCGCGTGAACCGAACTAATACAACCTACCTAATTAAAAAATTCCATTTACCTTCTGAACAGATCTCATTTTACATACGAAGTGGAATAATGTTGTTACGGCTTACTCTCCCAAGAATATAAATAAGTTAATTCTGAGAGAATTTCACCTATTCCAGAAACCTTGTTTTGTCTTCAGTCTTTTAGGTCCCTGTCAAAATTCTTCTCGCAATATCATATCTCCCATCTAATCCTGGTCAACTATTGCCTTTAAGCTGATTTGTTAGCACCTGAACTCTTACAGGTGCTTCTTTTTTCTACAAATGTCTCTTCTCAGTCTGCCTATAAGCGTTATCTATTTTTTCCCATAGTCATGAATACTTCTACAGATTTTCATTTCTTGTCTGGAAGTTCCTGTTTTGACAATTTGAACTCCCTGTGACTCTCAATTTTACATTTCTGTATTCTCGTTTGCCTGTTTTATTTGATGCAATTTATCCTTGCGTCAGTTAGAATTAGTATGTCATTTGTTATCCAGAAACTTCGACTGGGCCTTATTGTCTATATGATCCTCTGCTGAGTTCAGTATTCCGCCTCTCAAGGTGGTCGTCTTATATTGTATTCCTTTCCCCTGTTTCAGTCAATCGTTGCCTAATTCTACCACTGAAACTACTTAACCATTCGTTGTTTCAATTTACCTAAGTACCATATTCTTAATGTTCTACCTAGTTCGTCACTTTTGATCTGCATTTCATAACCGGTAAACTATTCAAGAGAAAATAAATTATGTGTAAATGGATTGTTTACCAAACAATCAACACCTGAGCCACATAATTTTAAGGGAAACGATAAGGCCGGCCGGTGTGGCCGTGCGGTTCTATGCGCTTCAGTCTGGAACCGCGTGACCGCTACGGTCGCAGGTTCGAACCCTGTCTCGGGCATGGATGTGTGTGATGTCTTTAGGCTGGTTCAAATGGCTCTGAGCACTATGCGACTTAAACTTCTGAGGTCATCAGTCGCCTAGAACTTAGAACTAATTAAACAAACCTAAGGACATCACACACATCCATGCCCGAGGCAGGATTCTAGCCTGCGACCGTAGCGGTCGCTCGGTTCCAGACTGTAGCGCCTAGAACCGCACGGCAACTTCGGCCGGTGATGTCCTTAGGTTAGTTAGGGTTAAGTAGTTCTACGTTCTAGGGGACTGATGACCACAGATGTTAAGTCCCATAGTGCTCAGAGCCCTTTTTGGAAACGATAAATTCTACTCCAGTGTGTCCCTTGGTCCAGTTGTTTGTTTACCCAGTTATTCCCAACTTGAAGGGCCACTGCCCGCTAAGCAACCTCCAGTTATAATTTTCGCGTCAAAAATCCATTTCTCACTGCCATGAGTTAAAAATGGCAATGTACACTCATTCCCTATTCAGACAGACCCGAAGGTTTGGAAACCCTATTTAGTTAATCAAAAACAGTCTACGTCATTTTCACTTCTGTGTTCATTTCATTCCTTTCTACACAATTAGCACACTCATAATTATTCCGTACTTTCCCAAATATGTACCCATAGAGCTTAGAATGCACATCAATAAGCCGTAGAATGTAGAGAAATTTAAATTTCCTGTAAGTGTCACTCTGACGATGGTACGAGGGTTGGAATCTTGTCAGTGGCAACCATTTATTTACAGTTCGTACAAAATAGATACGTGTTTCAAAGTTTTACTGACCTTCAAAGTAGTCACCAGCATTGTGTATAACCCGTTGCCAGCGATGTGTAAGTCGTAGGATACTCTTAGCAGTGCCAGTTGTGTTGACAGTTCGAGCGGCGCGGTCTATTGCCAGACGAATTTGTAGCAGTTCTGAAGTGAATGCTTTGAAGTGTTTCCTTCAGTTTAGAAATCGAGTTGAACTCACGAGGGCTTAAGTCAGGGGAGTGCAGTAGGTGGTACAGCACATAGCAGCCCCATCAGTCAAACAAATCGGAAACATCTTGAACTTTACGTGCTTGAGCATTGTCCTGCAAAATGATGGTCGGGTTCTGCAGAAAGTGTCATCACTTCTGTCTCTATGCTCTTCATTTTTGGAACACAACCTACGACCAGCTTACAGACAGAAGTGATGACAGTTTCTGCAGGACCTGACCATCATTTTGCAGGACAATGCTCAAGCACGTACAGTGCAAGCTGTTACTGATTTGTTTCACTGATGGGGCTGCTAAGTGCTATACCACCTACTGCACTCCCCTGACTTAAGCCCTCGTGAGTTCAACTCGATTTCTAAACTGATGGAAACACTTCACAGCATTCGCTTCAAAACTGCTACAAATTCGTCTGGCAATAGACCGCGCCGCTCGAACTGTCAACACAGCTGGCACTGCTAAGAGTATCCTACGACTTCCACATCGCTGGCAACGGGTTATACACAATGCTGGTGACTACTTTGAACGTCGGTAAAACTTTGAAACACGTATCTATTTTGTACGAGCTGTAAATAAATAGTTGCCACTATTAAAGTTCCAATCCTCATATTTTCAGTTATAGCCATGTTAACGCTAAATTTGTTTCTCGTCATAACCTTTTTTTACATTACAGTGCAGTAAGTGGAAAAATCTTTTTTGGTTTGATATGATACTACGCACCAAAAAATGTTTGCGCAATTCAGTTAAATATATGGTAAAGAAACCCTCCCTGACAAATTCAATTTGTGCACGACACGGTACGAATACCTATCTTTGTCTTCCAGAGCCACTAATTTGTCACCTGTGGTATCCGAACACCCATAGTAGACCGACTAAAGTGTTCTGTTTGCCAGTCCTCTATTCCACTTTCCCTAAATCCATAGAGTATCGCCTACTACTCTCCTTACCATAGTCACGCAAAGTCTGCAAAAACCCCTGTAGAAATTCGAAGGTAAGAGAGAGAAACGTGGGTGGGGCCATAAGGTATTGTCACAATGCTCAGCAGGATAAGCATTTCTCGAAGAAAGCAAAGATGCAGATCCGAGATCTGCTTCGACACCCAATTTTAAACCCATAGATGTTTCAAAACTGCATAGCATTTTGATTTTTGTAAAATTATTAATGAAACTTCGCCACAAGGGAAGAAATAGGAGCTTGTAGCTGGTCTGAAGAAACAACATTGGAAACTATTTAGAGAATTTTCTCGCAGGGCTGCTAAAATGAAACCTAAATGTAGGCCTCCACTCGCCCGCTCTGTTCACTTTAACTGTGCTCTCTATAATTTCAAAAAAGTGGTTCAAATGGCTCTGAGCACTATGGGACTCAACATCTGAGGTCATCAGTCCCCTAGAACTTAGAACTACTTAAACCTAACTAACCTAAGGACATCACACACATCCATGCCCGAGGCAGGATTCGAACCTGCGATCGTAACGGTCGCGCGGTTCCAGACTGTAGCGCCGAGAACCGCTCGGCCACTCCGGCCGGCTCTATAATTTCACCAAACCTTACTACTAAGCTATTTCTATTTCAGTCAAAATATTAAGCAAAATGAGGACGTACCCAGACAGGTGCAGTAACAAATAATAGCGCCCCCATCCACAAAAATAAAAATTAAAAAAAATGCGAACGAAACTCACATCCTGAGGTGTATTAATAAGTTCAGGATCATTCTGAATAAAACTAGTACACGTATTTTTTAATAAATATTAACGAGTGGTAAGTGCACCTTTGCCGTCAATGCCGAAATTACGAGGATGTGCTGAAAAGTAATGCCTCAGCATCTTTTATTCTGTTCTCAATCTCGGCTTAGGTATGACATGTCATGTATATTACCCTGTTGATTTCATCACTCCTCTGACGCAAGACCACACCGAATTGTAGCATATAACATGGCGGTGAATAACGCAGTATGTCGGTGAGTGAAAAACAGCATGCTGTAATCGAATTTCTAACCGTAGAAAAAGTACGTCCAATTGAAATTCGAAGAATAATGAAAGCTGCGTACGAAACCCGCCAGCGTAGCCGAGAGCGCTAATGCGCTGCTTCCTGGACTCGGGTATGTGTGCCGGCCACGGATTGAATCCGCCTGGCGGATTAACGACGAGGGTCGGTATACCGGCCAGCCTGGATGTGGTTTTTAGGCGGTTTTCCACATCCCGCTAGGTGATTACTGGGCTGGTCCCCATGTTCCGTCTCATTTCCACGTCTCAGAGACATTTGGAAACGTCCGCACTATTTCATGGCTTAAACTAGACGCAGACAATTTGGGTATACTACTTACGTCCCGGGCAGATCAGGGTGGCGGCAGGAAGGGCATCCGGCCACCCTCTGCAACTACCACTGCCAAATCCGTAGTAACACGGCCGACCCCGCGTTGAAGCTGGATAAAGGTCCAAAGAAAGAAAGAAAATGAAAGCTGCGTACGGTGATGATAGTGCCAGACCATACACGAGAACTGCGGCATATGCAACAACCCAACGACTTGCGTTTGCGCTCATCGATCATCCTCCATATAGTCTTGACTAGACAGTACCCGATTTTCATCTGTTTCCAAAAGTTGTTTGTTTCTTTTATTTGACCTCCACAGTTCGTACTCTATTTAATCAAAATGGTTCAAATGGCTCTGAGCACTATGGGACTCAACTGCTGAGGTTATTAGTCCCCTAGAACTTAGAACTAGTTAAACCTAACTAACCTAAGGACATCACAAACATCCATGCCCGAGACTCTATTTAATCATCGGAAACACCTGTTTACATAGAATACGTAGTTTTGCGGAGGAAATACACAATGCATACTTACAAGACTGAAAGCTCAAAGTCATCAAATTTTTCCCACAAGGAATGTTTAATAAATAGAATAAGTACAATGGACATACACTGATGAGCCAAAACATTATGACCGTTACCAGGAGTCTGAATGCCTCGTTATGGTGTTACGGGCACGTGACGCAGTAAGGAAAGAATGTAAGTGGAAGAGAGACGAATAGGAAGTCATCATAGCGAACCATTGATGTAAGCGGTTTTGACAAAGGACACATTGTTGTGGCGTTGCGGCTGGAAACGAGAATGTCTGGAACGGCGAACCTGGTCGCCTGTTGGTGTACTGCTCTCATGAGCACTTATGGAAAGTGGTTGAAGAATGGTGAAATAACGAGTATACCGCATGGTATTGGACGACCACGTCTCACCAGAAAACGTGGAGCTCGAAGGATGCCCCACTGAGTAATCCAGGATAGGCGGCGATCTGTGGCACATCTAGTGACAGACAACAATGCTGGTGCAGGCACAAGTGTTCCGGAGCACACCGTTCAAAGCCCATTGTTGAACATGGAGCTCCACATCAGACGACCCTTACGTGTTCCTGTGTTGGCCCAACGACTTCGTCAGTTATGATTGCAGTTGGCATAGCATCACTGAGTTTTCACCGTGAAACGATAGAAATGTGTCGCCTGTCGAATGAACCGCATTTCCTGTTACACCGGGTCGATAACTGGGTCCTTACACACCGTCATCAAAATTGTATGTGGTGTCAAATTGTGGACTGCTATTTTACATGCTGGGTATTCACAAAGTGACATTTCACTAAATGTACTCAGCTATGAGGCTTGTGGTTGGTGAGACAAACTTGTTTACAAGGAGCAGCAGTACTAGTGGCAAAGAAATTACTGCAGGACAAAAGCTTGGCAACATCTATTTTTAACACACAAAAGGTCAATCTGTCACTAGTATCCAGAATGAGGTTTTCACTCTGCAGTGGAGTGTGCACTGATATGAAAATTCCTGGCCGATTAAAACTGTGGGCCAGACTGAGTCTCGAACTCGGGACCTGCACGAATCATGCATTGCGCCAAAGATGCAGGCCGGTGAGGGCAGAATTATGCTGTGGGGTACACCGAGTTGGCTTCCATGTGATCTGTGGTGGTAATCGAAGGCATCATGACAGCAGCGAACTATGTGAAAATTATTGCTGACCACCTGCATCGCTTCATGCTTGAAGTCTCCCCCTAAGGGGGGGTGACGTCTTCCAGCAGGATAACTCTCGGTGTTGCAAGGTCAGAATAGTGCTACAGTGGTTCGATGGGAATTACAAGGAACTCATATTGATGTGTTGGCTAGCAAATGTGCTTGATCTGTACCCATTGGAGCACATATCGGGTTCCACCTGCGTGCCCGTAAGTCGCCATCTCGTATTTTGCGGGAATTTCTTGACCTGTGCGTAGGCATCTGGTGCCACACACTTCTGAAATCTTTTCAAGGACTTACAGAATCCATGCCAAGCAGAATATCTGTTGTATTGTGTTTGAAAAGTGGAACAACACGCTATTAAACAGATAGTCATAATAGCAGAGGTTGAAAATACCGTTTCAGTTTTAAATTACTGTATTTTCACACGACTGGTTTCGGACTGTTATAAGCCCATCCTCAGGTGTCGTAGCTGTGCTGTGGTCCCCGAGCGCCGCGTGTACCTGCTACACGAATAAGGCCCAAAGATGGACCAACGCGTTACTGACTTGCTCAATTCGTGAAGCTTTGCCTGTTGAACGAATCACCCCATTTTTCTGAAGTCGTAATAATTGTTTTATCTGTACATGTAAATCACATCTACCAGTTTCCGTCCCATTCAGATAATTCCTTCACGGTGCATCACTTTTTTTTTTTTTGCGTGTATCTTTAAGAAGGAAGTTGAAGATACAAGCCCGGGTTCCCGGGTTCGATTCCCGGCGGGGTCAGAGATTTTCTCTGCCTCGTGATGGCTGGGTGTTGTGTGCTGTCCTTAGGTTAGTTAGGTTTAAGTAGTTCTAAGTTCTAGGGGACTTATGACCACAGCAGTTGAGTCCCATAGTTCTCAGAGCCATTTTGAAGATACAAACTTAATTGCTTCCAATATTGACGCAGCCTCTGCCGTAGAAATTGCAGCACTTTCAGGCAATTTGTAGGCTTTACTAAATTGTATCTGATTGTATAGAAAAGCATATCAATATACTCCTCTTGTGACTTTTGGATCCATCAGCATATAGTATACAGATATTACCAGGCGCCGGCCGCGGAGGTCTAGCGGTTCAGGCGCTCAGTCCGGAACCGCGCGACTGCTACGGTCGCAGGTTCGAATCCTGCCTCGGGCATGGATGTGTGTGATGTCTTTAGGTTGGTTAGGTTTAAGTAGTTCTAAGTTCTAGGGGACTGATGACCACAGATGTTAAGTCCCATAGTGCTCAGAGCCATTTGAACCATTTTTATTACCAGGCCACTGAGCTTCAACGACACGATTAAATCTGCAGTTTACGTTAACACACAGCGAGTTTGTCATATTATAATAACAGATTGGAATCTGGCAGTTGTGTATATCAAGATCATATTCGAGTGAGGGGTTCAAATGGTTCTGAGCACTATGGTACTTAACATCTGTGGTCATCAGTCCCCTAGAACTTAGAACTACTTAAACATAACTAACCTAAGGACATCACACACATCCATGCCCGAGGCAGGATTCGAACCTGCGACCGTAGCAGTCGCGCGATTCCGGACTGCGCGCCTAGAACCGCTAGACCACCGCGGCCGGCCGAGTGAGGGAAAATGTGAAGAACATCGCATAGAATGTATGACAATATACCAACAGTCAAATCTTATTCAGACAGTCGGAATTTTAGTTGTTCTGTTGGAAGCATTCCGGAATTGGTAAATGCAGTCTCATTCTTATAGACAGAACTTTCCATGAAGGACAGTTCTTGAATGTGATATTTATCTGACATCATTTGACGCCTAACGCTTACGGGAATCGCTTTTGCCTCCACTAAGAGAGCGTTTGCGGGCTTCGAAAGCATTGCTCCAAGACAGGTACGAATAGTTCTGAACTGAAGAGAGTCTGATATGGAGAGGTAAATCTTAGGTGGATTGTGATACATCTTACAACCATAGTCCAGTCTGGATCGAATAATCCCTCGTACATTGTAAATAGAATACTTTGATGCGCTCCCCACCATACACAGGCGAGAGAGCGAATTACATTTCATACTTCACTGCATTTCTTCTTTCTCTTGCTGGTGCCTTGTCCCGTGGTTTCGCAGGGTTGGCACAGTTAGGAACGGATTTGACAAGGTTAATTTTAATGGGTGGCCGGATGCCCTTCCAGCCGTCACCCCGTACCGCCCGGGACGGTATTAGTGTACCCTAGCTGTCTGCGTCAAGTGAAATCCATGGAAGAGTGTGAACATGTTCAGATGTTTGCGAGTCGTGTAACTGGCGGAACGTGGTGACCAGCCCGGTATTTACCTAACAGGATGTGGAAAACCGCCTAAAAATCACATCCAGGCTGGCCGGCCGACGTTGGTAATCCGCCGGGCGGATTCGATCCGGGGCTGGCGTTCCTACCCGAGTCCAGTCATACTTCACTGCATTTATTAGCAATATATTATATATGAGGCGCCTAGATGAGCCGCGAGTCATATATGGTTATGAAGTGGTGCATGCATTGCTCCGTCACGAAAGTTAAACATTCTACAGTGACGCATCAAAAAACTGGTCAATATGTAGACATGAAGAATAAACATGTAGAATGTTACTAGGGTTGGTTCTATTCAAAATCCTTTAATAGTTTTCACATAAAAAATTCGGAAGCATTCCTTCTCACCATACACTTTATTTCGGCATTCATCGAGAAACTGAGATGCGGCCACAACGGGCCGTAGAATTGCATATTGCCAGCATTACAGCCTGGCAACATGAGCGGCCACATTAATTACAGCTACATGTCGGCAACATTACTGGCTAACGGTGTCCAGCAATGTTTACGGTAATACCTTTCTGAGCCAGAAATGTTTACACGGTCCATAGTACTGCCACAAAATACACGGAAGCGAGGTACTGGAAGTGAGTAGGACTGTCATGCATTTACATCCCACAAGGAAAAAAAGTAAGCCTGACAAAGATAAACGGGCCTTTTGGATGCGTTCCTTTTTAAGGAAGCAAACTGCTTATGATCCTTTAACTCAACTAGATACATACCTCTCACAGACTATTGAACTACTGAAACGCAATTTAAATTTATCGTAAAAGCAATTCGTCCAAGAATTAGTAAGACGAAAATCAGTATGGAAGATTATATACCAGCTGCCAACCATTCGGTTTTTAGTTATTTGTGATTCATACAAAGGTTCGTGGTTGAGAAGGGAGTGAGACAGGGTTGTAGCCTCTCCCCGATGTTATTCAATCTGTGCCGGCAGCGGTGACCGAGCGGTTCTAGGCGCTTCAGTCCGGAATCGCGCGACTGTTACGGTCGAAGGTTCGAATCCTGTCTCGGGCATGGATGTGTGTCATGTCCTTAGGTTAGTTAGGTTTAAGTAATTCTAAGTTCTAGGGGACTGATGACTTCAGATGTTAAGTCCCATTTGAACCATTTTTTATTCAATCTGTATATTGAGCAAGCAGTAAAGGAAACAAAATAAAAATTCGGAAAAGCTATTAAAATCAATGGAGAAGAAATAAAAACTTTGAGGGTCGCCGATGACATTGTAAATCTGTCAGAGACAGCAAAGGACTTGGAAGAGCAGTTGAACGGAATGGACAGTGTCTTGAATGGAGGATATAAGATGAACATCAACAAAACCAAAACGAGGATAATGGAATATCGTCGAATTAAGTCTGGTGATACTCAGGGAATTAGATTAGGAAATGAGACACTTAAAGTAGCAAAAGAGTTTTGCTGTTTGGGGAGCAAAACAACTGATGATGGTCGAAGTAGAGAGGGTATAAAATGTAGACTGGCAATGGCAAGGAAAGCGTTTCTGAAGAAGAGAAATTTGTTAACATAGAGTATAGATTTAAGTGTCAGGAAGTCGTTTCTGGAAGTATTTGTATGGAGTGTAGCCATGTATGGAAGTGAAACATGGACAACAAGTAGTTTGGACAAGAAGAGAACAGAAGCTTTCGATATGTGGTGCTACGGAAGAATACTGAAGATTAGATGGGTAGATCACTAATGGGGAGGTATTGAACAGAATTGGGGAGAAGAGGAGTTTGTGGAACAACTTGACTAGAAGAAGGGATCGGTTGGTAGGACATGTTCTGAGGCATGAAGGGATCACCAATTTAGTATTGGAGGTCAGCGTGGAGGGTAAAAATCGTAGGAGGAGACCAAGAGATGAATACATTAAGCAGATTCAGAAGGATGTAGGTTGCAGTAGGTACTGGGAGATGAAGAAGCTTGCACAGGATAGAGTGGCATGGAGAGCTGCATCAAACCAGTCTCAGGACTGAAGACCACAACAACAAAGGAGCCTACACTTATCACCGATATGCCTCTTGGTACCATGTTTATGTTATTATTTTCTACTGCCAGTCACCAGTACCACGAGAGAACAATGAATTTCATAAATGCGATACACCTGAGAACAGTCTTACGGGACGAAAAGTAATGTAGGCCCTATACGAAACAAATCATCGGGAAAAGGACAGTTGGCAAGTTGCTGCCCATAAAGTAGAAACACAAAGTTAAATGTTTACAAGATTAATCCTATGTAAAACAGAATTATGGCCCACTGTAGAGAAATTTTCTATTACAACAGTTGCGGCGAGAACCACCTTTTCAGATTGCTGTCTCTGTGCAGAGCGTGATTCAGCTTCCTCTACCGACGTCGTTTTATGCAATCTGCTACGTTACATCTGTCCTTCAAAAACCACGTGCGAGATTTTCTTATTTTCCCAATCACTACGAGAAAAGTATAAGTCGTACAGAAAGAAACGAGCAGGACTTTTTTGTAGGAAATTTAATGTAGTTAAATTTGTGGTGCGATACGTTTTCGCTGGAGGCCATAGCTTTCAAATTATTCAAGAAAAATGTACAAAAGTGATCTTCAAACGCATCTCCTCCCACTAACTCACTGCCCTCACTAGACAGGATTTCTAGTATGTTGTTCGTGGCACCCCCTCCTACCAATGTACAAAAATTTCCGACTACACGAACTATCCCCGACTTTCGACGGTTTTTGGTCTCTATTGATTGGGCTATTACGCTACCAGCATAGCCGGCTGTTCCGTTAACATTACTAATTTAAACGTCCCCGTTAGGGTAATGAAAGAGATCTGGCTTTTGCAAACATTATGCTAAAACTAACTGCGTTGACAATTCCAACCGGCCGTGGTGGCCGAGCGGTTCTAGGCGCTACAGTCTGGAACCACGCGACCGCTACGGTCGCAGATTCGAATCCTGCCTTGGGCATGGATGTGTGTGATGTCCTTAGGTTAGTTAGGTTTAAGTAGTTCTAAGTTCTAGGAGACTGATGACCTCAGAAGTTAAGTCCCATAGTGCTCAGAGCCATTTTTTGACAATTCCATCCAAACTTAACTATTACAAGCACTGTAGCTTCACAGTCAGAAGGTCTGAGGAGTATAACGGTGCAATTGTTTATTTTACGCTGTTAAAATTCGGAAAATTGTTAGATAAAATTTATACAAACTTCAATTTTAGAATCTGCAAGTGCTTGTCTAAGCCGGTGGCGTAATTATGACAGTCAATGAAGATAAAAAACGGTCGAATGTGGGAAATAATTCGTGCAGTCACGAAGTTTTGTACAGTTGTAAGAGACATGGAAACATCGCGCGTGGTTTTTGAAGGCTAGGTAAGACATTCCAGGTTGCATGAAAGAGCATCGGTATGGGCAACTTAATCGCCCTATATATTAATTCCTATGCTCAACTGCTGCCGTCATGGAGGTATGCATCAAATTTACTTTCCCACTTCTCCATTCTTGCAGACAAGAAACAAATCGAGTACCTCTACATACCCGCTCCTATTTACCTATCTGTAGCGGAATAATATTGTTTCACCGCTCACATTGACTCGGCACTACAGCACGATCGGTGTGAGAAAGAACATGTAAGGCAGAGAGTGAGAGGGAAGCCTTTACAAAAAAATGGTTCAAATGGCTCTGAGCACTATGGGACTTAACATCTGAGGTCATCAGTCCCCTAGAAGTTAGAACTAATTGAATCTAACTAACCTAAGGACATCACACACATCCATGCCCGAGACAGGATTCCAACCTGCGACCGTAGCAGTCGCACGGTTCCCGACTGAAGCGCCTAGAACCGCTCGGCCACCGCGGCCGGCGAAGCCTTTACAGATAAGGACAGAGATAGATATGCTCCGACTATACGAAATATTCTCTATCCTTGGAGGACAACTTCTCAGCCATTCCTTGACAACTACTTGCAACAGCTTGGTCTACCAGCAACATTGCTGGGCCATTTAGCGATATTGTTATGTAATGCAGCTACATTGCATCAACGTAGATGACAACAATATCGGAAACACACATTGCCGTAAAATATGGCCCATGTAAGCGCACTTCAGTCCCTGGTGCTTGTATCCTGCATATGCTCCAAGCAGTCGTGTTTACTCCACAAAAAGAAAAATCATATGTCTCAGCCGCGTCGTAGCTGTGTCGTTAGGCCAACGCAGGAGGAAAGAGAAATTCTGTCACCTTAGAGGTGCAACCGTTTCTCCGCATACGCGAAGTCCGCTTGCGGTGGCAGTCTCCCGTCCTTGTGCAGATTCGTGACGTGCCGTCAGTTATTCACTTGGACACCAATCGATGGATCTACGGTGAGGAATCGAAGAGGAATGAGTGTAAACAGTGTGGGCGTCGCAGCGCGCGAAGGCAGGTGACAGTTGACGGGGAGGGGCGACCGCGCCGGCGACGAATGGTCGTCCGGGGGCGGTGCCTGCGCCACCTCGCAGGCCACACCCTGCCTCGCAAGTCTCGCTCAGCCGCTGCGGCGCTGCACACGTGCCATTTCGTCCCGCCACTGCCACGATACGGGAGGCGCGATAGCGTTGGTAGTTGGAATATTTAACGTATAATTTTGCTGACAAGGGAACGTCCCCATCGCACCCCCCTCAGATTTACTTATAAGTTGCACAGTGGATAGGCCTTGAAAAACTGAACACAGATCAATCGAGAAAACAGGAAGAAGTTGTGTGGAACTATGAAAAAATAAGCAAAATATACAAACTGTGTAGTCCATGTGCAATATAGGCAACATCAAGGAGGGTGTGAGCGCAGGAGCGCCGTGGTCCTGTGGTTAGCGTGAGCAGCTCTGAAACGAGAGGTCCTTGATTCAAGTCTGCCTTCGGATGGAAAGTTTAATTTTTTATTTTCAGACAATTATTATCTGTCCATACGTTATGTTTTCATCACTTTTTTGGGAGTGATTATCACATCCACAAGAAATCCTAAATCGGGCAAGGTAGAAGAATCTTTTTACCTATTCGCCATTCGACAACATATTCCTGTCATGTGACGCACAAGCCGTCACCAGGGTCGTATAGAATATATGAGACATGTTTTCCTGTGGAGGAATCGGTTGACCTATGACCTTACAGTCAAATGTTTTCGGTTCCCATTGGAGCGGCACGTCCTTTCGTCTACTAATCGCACGGTTTTGCGGTGCGGTCGCAACAGACACTAAACTTACTACAGTGAACAGAGACGTCAGTGAACGAACGGACAGATCATAACTTTGCGAAAATAAAGAAAGTTAAGTTATCACTCAAGGACTTCTTGTTTCGCAGGTGCTCACGGTAACCACGCTCCTGAGCTCACGCTATCCTTAATGTTGCCTATCTTGCGCATGGACTACTCAGTTTGTATATTTTGCTTATTTTTTTCATAGTTACGCACAACTTCTTCCTGTTTTCTTGATTGATCTGTGTTCCGCTTTTCAAGGTCTATCCACTGTGCCAACTTATAACTAAATCTGAGAGGGGTGCGATGGGGAGGTTACCTTGTGAGTAACATTCAATACTGTGCGAGCTTCTGATCGCAATGAGTGACGCTCTACCCAAAAGTCTAAGTAAATCGACCAGAAAGTCGATTTCGACGTCACGTGTGACGTGGCTGCATTAGAAACAGTATGTCCTCTCGTTCCTCTAGTCTGTAACCTGTCATGTCTATCCAGCTGGGGTGCCTGCCCCGGCTGCCGTTTCCGCGCTGTGACAGGCGAAGTAAATGAGGAAGGCCAAAAGAAAAGAGGAAGGAGGGAGGGCGAAGTACGAGGGGAATAAGAAGAACGGAATCGATTGGAAGGCACGAAAATGAGAAAGGGGCGGAGTCATATGAAATGGAATCACAAGAAGATTCGGACTGGATTGTGTAGTGTAGAACGACAGTTCCCTAAGACGTATCTCTCCCTGGTACGGAAACGATTCTGTCTTGTTTTCGGCTACTTGATGGAGCCGTCCTCACTGTAACAAGTCAGCCAACGCCACGAAAGTGCGAAGAGTATGTTTCGCGTTTGTTGTTTTGTTTGTGACGGTTTATTGTTGACTGCCAACCTACATCTAGATGACAATCTGCAATTTACACTCAGGTATTTCTCTGAGGATTTTCAGGATTTTTCTCGACCGATCCACTCTAGAATAGGGAGTAATGAACATGTAAATCTTTGCATACGAGCTCTTATTTTATTACGATGGTCATTTCTCCCTATGTAGGTAGAAGTGCACAGAATTTTCGCAATCGGAAAGGAAAATGGTGAGTTAAATTTGGTGAAAAGGTAACGCCGTAAGGAAATATGCCTTTGTTTTAATGATTGACACCTCAACTCGCTTATCATATTCGCTGTTTCATGATAATAGTAAACGAGCTGTCCTTCGCTGATTTTTTTTATGTCCTCCGTCACTGCCATCTGGTAAGGATCCTACACAGCACAGCAGTAGTACAGAAGAGGACATAAAAGCGTAGTGTTGGAAGTATTTTTAGTAGACTGTTCCATCTTCTAAGTGCTCTGTCAATAAAACACAGTTTTGGTTCGGTTTATCCACAAAATTTTCTATGTGATGGCTCCAGTTGAAATTGTTCGTAATTGTAATCCCTATGTAATCTTCAAACTTGTATGATTCATCGTGCCGGCCGGTGTGGCCATGCGGTTCTAGGCGCTTCAGTCTGGAACCGCGCGACCGCTACGATCGCAGGTTCGAATCCTGCCTCGGGAATGGATGTGTGTGATGTCCTTAGGTTAGTTAGGTTTAAGCAGTTCTAAATTCTAGGAGACTAATGACCTCAGAAGTTACGTCCCACAGTGCTCAGAGCAATTTGAACCAATTTTTTGTTTCATCGTCAGGCTGGAATCTGATTGTGATTTAAAATAATATAAACGGATTTATGTACTCTCAAGCTTACAGGGGGTACGAACTGTTGGTGTGTGGGTGAATCTGTTGAGTACTGTGAGTCAAGCTAGTTAATCATTGAAATAGAAAATATTATGGAAACATGCAAGTAACTAATTCATTTTTGGTACGGCGATTGCCTTCGTCTCACAGGAGGACTATACGCGTCTGCAGTTGACTGGTGCGAATAGGACTGTTGTGATGGTTCACGTCTTGCGACGTAACAGTCGTCGAATATTCTTGTCCCTCCGCAGTGTGGCGCAGTGGTTAGACACTGGACTCGCATTCCGGAGGACGACGGTTCAATCCCGCGTCCGGCCATCCTGATTTAGGTTTTCCGTGATTTCCCTCAATCACTCCAGGCAAATGCCGGGATGGTTCCTCTGAAAGGGCACGGCCGACTTCCTTTCCCATCCTTCCCTAATCCGATGAGACCGATGACCTCGCTGTCTGGTCTCCTTCCCCAAAAACAACAACCCCTCCGCAGTAGCGTACAACGCGTTCAGGCCGTCCACAGTGATAACTTGAGCCGGCCGGAGTGGCCGAGCGGTTGTAGGCGCTACAGTCTGGAACCGCGTGACCGTTACGGTCGCAGGTTCGAATCCTGCCTCGGGCATGGATGTGTGTGATGTCCTTAGGTTAGTTAGGTTTAAGTAGTTCTAAGTCTAGGGGACTGCTGACGTCAGATGTTAAGTCCCATAGTGCTCAGAGCCATTTGAACCATTTTGAGTGATAACTTGCCGATGTGCTGTTCTCCATCCTCCAAATGTCTGTTCTCCTGCTGGCGTTGTGCTTTCCAGAGGAGTTGGTCGCATACTGGGTTGTCGTTTGATTGTTGCAGCGTTAAGCCCTCGTTGGCCGAGGCTGTTCTTCACGGTGCGTTCTACTAGCGTCGGACATTGCTGCTAAAGGTCGAAATACCTATACTTCGATAGTCTTCATTACTTCCTGACGTATCGGGTCGACATTCTCTGTAGGCCTACCCAGTTCAACACTTCTGGCTGCCATATACTAACTAAGGTATTTGTACTCATACCATCTGATGCATGAGACAGACGAGCTCATGGTGATATTCCACAACTGCCATACGGACCACATTCGGCGGTCTGTAAACTTCTTTCGTTCGACTCTCTTTCAGCTGTACTTCCTGGTTTCGCAGGCCCTACCTGATGAATTCCCTTGTCGATGTCACATCCTATACCAGAAGGGATTGGTACATGCGTTCTGCGACTCCTTTCATTAAATGGCTCTGAGATGGTTCAAATGGCTCTGAGCACTATGGTACTTAACTGCTGTGGTCATAAGTCCCCTAGAACTTATAACTACTTAAACCTAACTAACCTAAGGACATCACATACATCCATGCCCGAGGCAGGATTCGAACCTGCGACCGTAGCGGTCTTGCGGTTCCAGACTGCAGCGCCTTTAACCGCACGGCCACTGCGGTCATAGCAGTCACGCGGTTCCGGACTGACGGGCCTAGAGCCGCTCTGCCACCGCGGTCTGCTCCTTTTATCGAGTATGAGATGTTGTCTACTTCTGGTATGTTCTGATTCACGATGTGGCATAGGGATAAAACATTCTTTATGTAACACTGTGTAGTTTCCCCATGACGTTAGCTCCTATCCTACAACTGTCCTTCCGCTAAGTGGATTTGTCGCTGATCTTTCTTTAGTTCGGCCTGGAGTTTGTCCCAGCTATCGAGCTTCTCTTCGTTGTTCCAGAACCAGTAGTCACCTGTGCCAGGCAAGTAAAAGTACACTTTCGTCAAACGCATCGGTGAGATACCTGTTGTATTTAGTTACTCGGTCGAATCCTTTCAGCCCTTTCCCCGGGTCCTGACCAGCCTTTCGGGAAAACGATGATAGATGCCTAACGTGCAGCTGACTTACAACTGTTTTGGAACCTGTCTCCAGAATATAAGGATCTTAGTAACGATGTTATATTTGTGTTCTTATCAGTGTAGGCGACGGCTCTTACGCTGTCTAATCGGAGCCACGGCGATGCAAATGTCTTGAAGTAGGCCTACCCGGCGTCCCCAGTAAACAATGTCACGTCGAAATCACGATTAACTCGAAAAACGGAGGCAGGGTCGTCGATGCAGTATAGCTCTTAGCAGTCACTGTAAGTGAGTCAGCATTAAGCCAGAACAGAACTGGACTCCTGTACGGAAAGTGCCGTTGTTTATGCGAACATCGAATATTGTAGAATATACCAGTATTATAAACATTAGAGATTTCGAGGTTCTTCTAGAAATGACAAATACTAAATAATAAATAATTGCTACGGGTCGTACCTCAACTGACACCCATAGCACGTGAGCCAGCGTTAACCGTTACTTCAAATGGTTCAAATGGCTCTGAGCACTATGGGACTCAACTGCTGAGGTCATTAGTCCCCTAGAACTTAGAACTAGTTAAACCTAACTAACCTAAGGACATCACAAACATCCATGCCCGAGGCAGGATTCGAACCTGCGACCGTAGCGGTCTTGCGGTTCCAGACTGCAGCGCCTTTAACCGCACGGCCACTTCGGCCGGCAACCGTTACTTCACACTGGCCTCCTCACACTCATTGAACTAAATCTGTTCCTAAGTATGGGATTGCTGATAATAAATTAGTAATTACTGTTGCACCTTAAGTATTATTTGCTAGCGAATTATTTAAAAGACACCGGTATACAACTTAGACTCATAAGCTGTGTGGATCCTGTCCACCAATGGAATCAGACCGTTCCGAAAACTGGGACTTCTATTTCTGTTTCTGCTTTGAATTAAGAAGTTATCTTTGCAAACGATGGCATTGTCTAGCTTTCATTGAAGTATACGTTGTTGTGTATGTCATTCTCCTCTCGACCCTGTCCTGTTCGAACCCTGGGTCGTAATTTTGTGTTTCTTTTTAATTTCTATACACGACCGCTACGGTCGCATGTTCGAATCCTGCCTCGGGCATGGATGGGTGTGATGTCCTTAGGTTAGTTAGGTTTGAGTAGTTCTAAGTTCTAGGGGACTGATGGCCTCTGACGTTAAGTTCCATAGTGCTCAGAGGCATTTGAACCATTTTTAATTTGTATAACGAACTTATCTTTGTGCTTCACATTCTTATCATTTTTCCACTATAAAAACTGCACTAATGTTGACTTGGCACTGTTGTAATTACTGCTGACTGCTGGATGTTCGTGTATTAGTGTATTTATTTTACATTAAGAAGTGTACATCGCACTCTTTTTACTGTTCTACTTTGGAAATTGCATTTCTGTTAACATTGTACTTTTGTAACTATTGTTAGCTGCTTGGTCTTTGCTGCCCATGACAAAATTAAATAAATAAGAAAAAAAGGAAAAAGAAACGCGACGCCACACTAAATGGGGCATAGCTCGCCACAATATAGAGAGTTATTTTAAATATTACAACCGCTAGCTGCCTACCTCGGCAATTTAAAATCAGTAGAGAGAAATCGTTATTGGAAAGAGAATGAAACAAGATTATCGTTATTTTCCTTCTGTACTAAGAGACACACGAAAACAATATGAGCAATTGTATCAACACACGGATGAGGACGCTATACTTATGGCTGAAGGTAAGGAACAGTTACAGAAATTATCATACTCCGTGATTCGCTTTTAGATGAAAATGCACGAAAGAGAAACAAAATCTGAGAGTAGAAACAGACGCGGCTCTATTAACATTCCGAGACGAAACAGACAAGAGCCTGCCTTTACATTCTTCTGTTTTTTGCTGCATCTAACTACTCGCTTGGGTGATGCTGTTACAGACAGACTTGGGGCGAGTTTTGACACGGAAGGGAAAAGAAACAGTCGCTATTTAGTTGAAGAATTCGTATTGGAACTATGCAGGAGTGATTTAGGAAAACCACAGGAGCGACAATGCAGGATAATCGCAATTTGAAATCGGTTCCTCCAGACCAGTATTGTTTTATTTATTTATTAAGTTTTTACACTTTCGGACACATGTCATTTAAGGGCCTGAAGTAAGGTTCAAATGGCTCTGAGCACTATGGGACTTAACATCTATGGCCATCAGTCCCCTAGAACTTAGAACTACTGAAACCTAACTAACCTAAGGACAGCACACAACACCCAGCCATCACGAGGCAGAGAAAATCCCTGACCCCGCCGGGAATCTGAAGTAAGGAATACGTTGTAAGCAAGTCAGTGAATGAATAGGTTCTGACTACAAGAAGAGAATTAGGATGTGGAAACACGATTATGTATATGAGGGGTCAAAAAAAATGGCTCTGAGCACTATGGGACTTAACATCTGAGGTCATCAGTCCCCTAGAACTACTTAAACCTAACTAACCTAAGGACATCACACACATCCATGCAGGAGGCAGGATTCGAACCTGCGACTGTAGCGGGCGCGCGGTTCCAGACAGTAGCGCCTAGAACCGCTTGGCCACTCCGGCAGGCTATGCGGGGTCAGATTTCGTAGTAAAATGTCGGAGAACAGCAGCCTGGCCCAGAGAGGATTCTACTTTTTATCAGATATACGAGTTTATGTTGCCGTCTGTTGTCTAACTAAAATTTTTATTCTTTGTTTATTGTGGAAATAAACATAGCAAGTTTCTGTTCCACAGTAAAAGGGAGAGAAGAATAGCGTTCATAGGCCCGTCGTTTCCAGACGAATCAGAAGCTTGGATCGCACAATGATGGGAGAACAAGTTGGTCATGGCATTTTCAAAGGAACAGTTCCGACGTACAAGTTACACGATATCGGGAAACAATGAAGAACATAAATAAGGATGGTTCGTGGAGGAGACCCGGTGGTGTACAGTCCCTCATCACCTGCCTCCGTGTCAAAGGGCTGAGTTATATTCCAAACCTCTTTGCAGTGTCCTTGAAGAGTGACAGCATTTGACACTGTTGATGCTGATCCGCTCATCGCAGTGGAGCGAATGGTACGCGGTTCTCTCGATGTAGTTCAAGAGGCTGTGTGCTGGCACTGGATTTCATCTCCCCTATCTCTTTCAGCATTAACAATAATGCACTGCTCGCCATTAAAATTACAACTTGATGAATGCAGCAGACTACGGTCGCAGGTTGGAATCCTGCCTCGGGCATGGATGTGTGTGATGTCCTTAGGTTAGTTAGGTTTAATTAGTTCTAAGTTCTAGGCGACTGATGACCTCAGAAGTTAAGTCGCATAGTGCTCAGAGCCAATGCAGCAGACAACGCTAGTCAAACTGTCAAGAAGTTTACTACATGCTTGGCACGCAGATGATTAGCACTGCAAAGCGACCACAGAACGAAGGCAGAAACAAAGCCATCTACATTACATTTATGATGAAAGTTTACGCAGTAGATTTCTCATTCAGTAAACGCATTAGAATATTGTTTGTTTGTGGGACGAGTGCGTTATGCCTTGTGTAAGGAGGGGAAACGTCTACCACCACGTGTCGGCAGGATCTTGGCCTATCGAGACATCAATTTATCGTTCCACTAGCATTTCACTCTGATGCGAATGTGGAATCGATGGTTTCTGGGTTCTAGGCGCTCCAGTCTGGAACCACGCTACCGTACGGTCGCAGGTTCGAATCCTGCCTCGGGCATGGATGTGTGTGATGTCCTTTTAAGTAGTACTAAGTTTTAGGTATTTCTAAGTTCTAGGGGACTGATGACCTCAGATGTTAAGTTCCAGAGTGCTCAGAGCCATTTGTACCTTTTTTTTATGGTTGCTGGAGGGTCATGCTCAACACCATGCAGGATCGCAATGTTCCTGCGCGACCAGGGCTAGAGAGGACATATACTATCTAATCAAAAGCATATGGACACCTATTAGTGGACATTAATATGGGGTGTGTTCACTCCTCACCTTTACGACTGCTTGAACTCTACTGTGGACACTTTCAGAGAGGTGTATAAATTTCTACGGAGGAAGGTTGCCCATGCATTCTCAAAAAAACGAAACCAGAGATGGTAGCTTGTTGGATGCTTGGCCTGGAGCGTTCTAGTTCATCCCGAAGGTGTTTATTGAGTTCAGGTCGGGACTCGGGACAGGGCAGTCTATTTCAGAAATGTTGTTGTCCACAAACAATTACCGCACAGATGCTGTTTTTTGACAGAAAGTATTGTCATGCTGATATAGCCGGCCGGAGTGGCCGAGCGGTTCTAGGCGCTACAGTCTGGAACCGCGCAACCGCTACGGTCGCAGGTTCGAATCCTGCCTCGGGCATAGATGTGTGTAAGTCGTTCTAAGTTCTAGGGGACTGATGTCCTCAGAAGTTAAGTCCCATAGTGCTCAGAGCAATTTGAACCATGCTGATACAAACAATCAGCGTCTCCAAACTCTTCCTCTACTGTACGCAGTACGCAATACTGTAAAATGTGTTCATATACTTCTGCATTAAGAGTATTTTTAAGTGCGATAAGTGGACAACACCCAACCACGAAAAACCCCCTCATACCGTAACCCCACCTCCGAACATCAACTGTTGACACTCCACATGGTGGGAGGTAACGATCTCCAGGCATTCACCAAAACCGAACGCCTCCATTGGATTGTCACAGCGTATAGGGTAATCCACCATTTCAGATCACTCGTTGTTAGTCATCGTTTGTCCAGTGCCGTCGCTCTTTACATCAGCTGAAGTGCAGCTTAGCGTGGACTACAGAACTGAGCTAGCTGGGCTGATGGCAGCACTTTGGAACTCACGAGTGACTCCTTCCGTTTATTTCAAGAGATTATTTTTACAGCCACCTTTCGCAATTATCGACGGTTCCTGTAAGTTCAAATGGCTCTAAGCACTATGGGACTTAACATCTGAGGTCATCAGTCCCCTGGACTTAGAACTACTTAAACCTAACTTACCTAAGGACAGCATACACATCCATGCCCGATGCAGGATTCGAACCTGCGACCGTAGCAGCAGTGCGGTTCAGAACTGAAGCTCCTAGAACCGCTCGGCCACAGCGGTCGGCGGTTCCTGTAAGTCAGTACATGAGGTCCGTCTGGTATTGATTTAGCTGTGGTTGTTCTTTAGAGCTTCTACGGCACCATCACATCACCAACAGTCGACTTTAGCAGCTTTAGAAGCGTTTTAATGCTCCTTACGAATCTGTGAGTCAGGTAATATCCAATGACTAGTCTATGTTCCAGTCACTGAGCCCCGCTCGCCGACCGATTCTACTGTTATTGCTTTTCTACTTTCAACGCAGTACTCCCCGTCTCCTTTTGCACTGGCGGATCGGCCTCTCGTGATAAGTAGTGGTCGTACAGAATTACGTAGGGGAGCTTGGATATTTTTGATCAGATAATATATTGTACGCTCCGCCGTGCAGGATAATCCAATTACGCCATGTAACTTGAGTACGAAAATCGGCTTGTTTATAGAAAGAAAAGCATCCACACGGGTAGTGGGGATTCTGAGAGGAATTGCCAGATTGCTTTCGTCATCGTCAGACGGTCCCAGCACCTGCGGTGATGGTATGGGGTGCCTTTGGGTACACAACACAATCACGTCTGGCATGCATAGGTGATAATCTGACAGCAGGCATTACTTTTCTGATGTCGTAGGGCTAGTGTACATATGGCTCTGAGCACTATGGGACTTAACTTCTGAGGTCATCAGTCGCCTAGAACTTAGAACTAGTTAAACATAACTAACCTAAGGACATCACAAACATCCATGCTCGAGGCAGGATTCGAACCTGCGACTGTAGCGGTCACGCGGTTCCAGACTGAAGCGCCTTTAACCGCACGGCCACACCGGCCGGCGTAGGGCTAGTGGCTGTGCCCTATCTTCGAGGTCTCTGTGACATAGTCTTCCAACAAGATAACGCAGCCCTGCACGGTGCCCATGCTGTCCTGACCTATGGCGAAACAGAGGGTGTGCGACTGTTGTAGCGGTCAGCACGTTCCCCCACTGAAAACATCTCATCATTGGTAGCAGAGAGACTGGCACACCGCTATTCAAAATGGTTCAAATGGCTCTGAGCACTATGGGACTCAACTGCTGAGGTCATTAGTCCCCTAGAACTTAGAACTAGTTAAACCTAACTAACCTAAGGACATCACAAACATCCATGCGCGAGGCAGGATTCGAACCTGCGACCGTAGCGGTCTTGCGGTTCCAGACTGCAGCGCATTTAAGCGCACGGCCACTTCGGCCGGCCACCGCTATTCGCCAGCATCTCTGATGAGCACTCACTTAAAAGCAGCACTGAACGACGTTACAAATGAAACAGTTCTTGCGTCGTCGGGTGTTGTGTGATGTCCTTAGCTTAGTTAGGTTTAAGTAGTTCTAAGTTCTTGGGGACTGATGACCATAGATGTTAAGTCCCATAGTGCTCAGAACCATTTGAACCTGCGTCGTCACTTGTTTATTTTGCCACTACGCGTTTCGATGGTTCACACCATCATCTTCAGGTGGAGAGTTGTTTATTTACATGGCTGTAAAGAGTACAGACGTCTTTTCACAGTCACTTATGGACGAAATATTCACTGAATGCGTACCCGTATCTATCATCAAAGCTCAGTTCAACTCGATCCCCCGTCGGGTTAGAGGCATTGTTGCTACCCGAGGTGGCAGCTGAGTGTCCTAGATTTCGCACCCACTGTACTGTAAACGAAAAATATTTAAAGTTCTTTATATGCTATTCTTTCAAATGTTACAGTTGTAATGGCCACTAGTGTGCAAAGGTGACATCGTATTCTCCACGTACTCAGCAGTCAGTGACATCTTACAGCTACACGTCTAACACGTCGGACATGCAAGTTGCAGAAATCGGGTCCAGTACAAACGCTTGTGCCATTCAGAGAACTTTCGACAAAGAGAGAGAATAAGCTATTGTGTCTCTGCTTTACAATACTATCCGAACAGCACAGCAAAAACACTTGTTCTCAACAAAGTAAAATCCTCTCTTATCACTACACAACATGGCCACGTTCTCTAAATAATTTTCTGTATCAGGAATCCGACTTTGGAACAATCTTCAACAACATATAAGAGAAATTAAAATTTTTTCAAACTTCAAAAGGCAATTAAGACCCACCTTCTATCACAGTGGCTAACTCTTTCCATCCCTCCCTCCCCACCCTCCTTTTCCTCCCCCTCGTCTACAGATTTTGATACTGAAATTGTCTTCTTTGCTGACGGCCATTGTCATTTTCATTTCAGTCTTCTCCTCTCTTATTACCGCTTCCACTTCTTCTAATACCAAACAAGACTTTAAATGTGCTAAACTAATCAATATGATTCTTAACGCCTCCGTTATTTTATTACCATTACTATTGTAACTATTATTATTTTTATTCTTATTGCTAATCATTATTTTTATTAATGACGCATATTGTTATTATTGAGATCATTATGTAGTAAGTAAGCAGTATCATCCTTTATGCCTCCATTATTGTATAATTATTATTACTATTATTCCTGTCAATTATTACGGTAACGGCCATGCCGCAGTGGATACTCCGGTTCCCGTGAGATCGCCGAGTTAAGAGCTGTCGGGCGTGGCCGGCACTTGGATGGGTCACCATCCAGGTCGCCAAGTGCTGTAGCCATTTTTTCGGGGTGCACTCAGCCTCGTGATGCCAGTTGAGGAGCTACTCGACCGAATAGTTGCGGCTTCGGTCAAGAATAGCGTCTTACGACCGGGAGAGCGGTGTGCTGACCACACGCCCCTCCTATCTGCATCCTCCACCGAGGATGACACGGCGGTCGGATGGTCCCGATAGGTCACTCGTGGCCTGGAGACGGAGCACTGTGAATTATCATTTTTAATAATAATGCAAATTATTATTATTGCGATTGTTATGTAACATTTTTTCGTATGTGCTGTTCCTGGTCAGATGTAAGAAAGGATCTTAATGCCCTAATCTGGAAAAAAAATTGGAAATTTGTTGGTTCAAATGGCTCTGATCACTATGGGACTCAACTGCTGTGGTCATAAGTCCCCTAGAACTTAGAACTACTTAAACGTAACTAACCTAAGGACATCACACACATCCATGCCCGAGGCAGGATTCGAACCTGCGACCGTGGCGGTCGCGCGGTTCCTGACTGTAGCGTCTAGAACCGCTCGGCCACTCCAGCCGGTCCCATTCATATTACTGTAAGTGTAGGTCGAATAATTTTTCCTTTCAAACAGCAACTTCAAAATAGTGAGCCTGACAAGAGCTATGAAGTTGTTACTGTTCTCAAAACTAGCTCTGTGAAATAGCTGGTATTCTTTTGGTGAAGGCTCAGTTCTGTAGCTGGGGAATTCTCTTCACCAGTGTGTTCCGTCTCAGACCTCAACGCTGAAGAGCTGTGAACGCTGATGTATCTTTTCTTGGAAACTGAGCTAAACGCGGGTGGTTTAATGTGAAAAATTACAGTCATTTGGCTGACGCGAAGGACAAGGTGGCGTCGTTACAGACGCAATGGAAAGGTCCACGAAAGGCTGTCGTCGCAAGCTGACGTATTTGCGGAGAACGGTACTTCATACATAACCTCACACACTCGACTACTGCTTCTCACACCCAGTTTGAGCAGGGTGCAGGGAAATACCTTATGCCAGAAATTGGAAGCGTTTATCGCGACTAAATATCTAACGTTGGAACTGGTACCTGAATATTTGTCGCATTCTTAAGGAATTTTTCGAACAGCCACCATCGAAGCACAAATTAAAAAAGAAGTAAAATGTCCTCTGTCAGGATCTATTCAGAACCAGCGAGTGAACTAACTTTATACTATCATGCACCTCGAATCAGAAAAGCATTTAAGTTTGTAACAGAATTGTAGAACTTATTTCGAGTGCAAATGCAGCCTCAAAGCAAATGTCAAAGAGCACTTGTTTCTGAAGTACCGAGGGTTTTAAGTTCAATAAAACTCATATAGAAGAGCGTATCTATGTACTGAGGTGGAGAGCAGGAGAGAGAGCAAGAGGATGATATTCTTGTTAATTTCGGAGTGAATGGCGACATACTTTTGAGAATTCATGCCCGCATCTCGTGGTCGTGCGGTAGCGTTCTCGCTTCCCACGCCCGGGTTCCCGGGTTCGATTCCCGGCGGTGTCAGGGATTTTCTGTGCCTCGTGATGGCTGGGTGTTGTGTGATGTCCTTAGGTTAGTTAGGTTTAAGTAGTTCTAAGTTCTAGGGGACTGATGACCATAGATGTTAAGTCCCATAGTGCTCAGAGCCATTTGAGCCATTTTTTTGAGATTTCATAACAAAGGGCTCTGGACACACTTGCTACAATCTGTGTCCATTTCATGCTCTGGATTCTATCAAATTGGTACAGAATTAATATGTCTATCTGTTTAGTGAAGGGGGAAGGGCAGGAGGCGATTTCGGTCTGCGATGACATATTTTTACTCTCGCTGGGTACGCCCTTCAACATGTAAAGAGGTAATCAGACGGAATCGGTGATTCTCTGGTGGACTGTAACTGAAATGAAGTCTTCTTGACAGACAGTAAAGACCAAATTATCTTGGATGAAGGATCGTTCACAGACACACAGCTAACTTCAGATGTGCACGGTGACTTATGATGGGACCATTACTGCTCATGTTAGGTATTAACAACTAGCGGATGGTATTAGCTACAGTGTTAGATGACACCGTTGCTTGTGACGAAGTACTGGCAGATAAAAGCTGTAGCAATATCGAGGTAAGACTGGACAGAATACGAACCTAGTGAAGAGACAGTGAACTAGCTCTCAACGCAGATAAATGTTTAGTTTTGTTCTTTTCATCAAACTTTTAATCCACCTCACTTGCAATCACTGACATAAATCCAATACCCTGAAGTGAAAACGCATAGGGGTTTTAAATGCAACGACCATACAAACTCAATTTCTTAGTTATTTTAATTAGCAGACACTAAGAAAGATTTCGAATATTTCATGAAAATGACACAAAACTGTTTTCAGTGTAGAATCTACAAACATTCTTTAGCCTCCTGTATTTCGCTCCCGCAGGTATTTTTTATTACAAAAATAGATTAATAAGGCAATGTACGAAGACATATAAGTAATAATTCTTCCAAGCGTTATCCTTGAATTTAATAGGAAAAAATCTAATATTTTTCACAATAAAAATGGTTAAGGCGGCTACTAGCATTATGCAAGATATCAAGTTTCGAATCTTGGACTGACAGAAATATTCCCTTGGTACGATGTATGCATTGAGAGAACTGCCTAACAATGAGCTTAGGGAATTTGAATATTCGTAGGTGAATGTTGATGGCTTGAGGGGCGAAAGGGGAACCCATGAAAAAAAAAAAAAAAAAAAAAAAGATTAAAGAGAGAGTATTTATAACAGCTTTGGTAATTGAGAGAGATACCAAATATTGCAAAACAGCAACACAAGAACCTTGAACAATGGTCTCTGAAAGAGTGAAGGAGAGGAGAAACCGACGTATTGATAACACTTGAAACAAAAGAGAGGGATCTTGTTGGTCTTTAACCACTGAGTAAACTTATTTGTCTGAGCTTAGTGACCTGGTTGGTCCTATAGTGGGGTTTCTGCAGCGGCGCATGACGTGCTGAATCGCCGAATATTTCTCTCTGTTTTCGGCTGATGACCCGCGGGATTCAAGACCTTCGTTGATCTCACCAAGCATCCCGATTTTCGCCCGCTGTTCACTGGTGACGAAGGTTGGAATTTGCACACCAATACTGCAACTGGATGTCCACTGCGTGGCGACAGCTGGCCATTTCAGAAGACTCACATTTCATGCTCCACCAGTGTGAAACGTCCGAAAGTATACGCTCTGCAACAATCGTCTGAAGGGACCAGGCCGGAGGAGGGAGCGTTATGGTCTGCGGATGTTTTCGTGGTATTCCCTGGGTGATCTCGTCGGTCTAGAAGACACAATTAATCGATACAAGTAAGCGTCTATCCATACGGATCATGTCATGGAATAGAAAACACCTGAATAGCCACGAAACAACTTCAGCCCATAAATATCCACTCCACACACAGCGGATTAAACACCTCATTGAGCCTGCTCTCGACGCCTTGCATCAGCTAAAATGAGGCAAATCGTAACTCATCGTACGACACTAGACGCCTCCAGACAGCTACTGTCCAATTTCTATGTTGTTTAGCCCATCGGAGATGTGCAGATTTGAGTGACGCTGTGAGCAATTAGATTTTACGAGGTTACCGATTACAAATGCTCACCGCATGTAGTTCCCTCCGCAATTTTCGTTCAGAAATTGGCTACACGGACCTATATTCACCGTAACAGCAATTCCTGTTGGGTTCTAAACCAATTGTGATTGACTCTCGTCTCCGATCCCTGTAGGCTATCATGTTATTACATCCACCGTTTTCACTCCTTGTCACGGACGACCTTGTCTCAGCGGTAACACCGGTTCCCATCACATCACCGAAGATAAGCTCTGTCGGTCTTGGCTACACTCAGCCCTTATGAGGCCATTTGTCAGACGCAGTGACCGAGCGTTTATAGGTGCTTCAGTCTGGAACCGCGCTGCTGCTACGGTCGCAGGTTCGAATCCTGCATCGGGCATGAACGTGTGTGATGTCCTTAGGTTAGTTAGGTTTAAGTAGTTCTAAGTTCTAGGGGACTAATGACCTCAGCAGTTGAGTCCCATAGTGCTCAGTCTAGGGGCTGCTGACCTCAGATGTTAAGTCCCATAGTGCTTAGAGCCATTTGAACCATTTTGAAGCCGTCTGAGGAGCTACTTGATTGAGCAGTAGCGGCTCCAGTCACGAAAACTGACAACGGCCCGGGAGAGCGGTGTGCTGACCGCACCATGCCCCTCCATATGTGCATCCAGTGACGTCTATCGGCTGACGATGACGCGGCGGTCGGTCGGTATTGTTGGGCCTTCCGAAGCCTGTTCGGACGGAGAGATAGTTTTTACCTCTTCATACATGACTGCGAGTAATACACCGTTCGTTGCGGCATGTTGGACAGTCCGCATTGATACACCAAGAAGTCAGGCAACAACATCCAGGCCGGCCGAAGTGGCCGTGCGGTTAAAGGCGCTACAGTCTGGAACCGCAAGACCGCTACGGTCGCAGGTTCGAATCCTGCCTAGGGCATGGATGTTTGTGATGTCCTTAGGTTAGTTAGGTTTAACTAGTTCTAAGTTCTAGGGGACTAATGACCTCAGCAGTTGAGTCCCATAGTGCTCAGAGCCATTCGAACCATTTTGAACAACATCCACATTGTCATGGAAATGTCCAAACAAGGTAGCACTTTTTTGCCATTTTGTCACGTCTCCACGTCGACTCATCTTACTGCGCTGATTCTATACAAGAGTCCGCCCCGATAGCTGAGTGGTCAGCTTGACGGATTACCGTCCTACGAGCCCGGGTTCGATTCCCGTCTGGGTCAAGGTATTTTCTCCGCTCAGAGACTGGGTGTTGTGTTGTCTTCATCATCATTTCATCCCCATCCGGCGCGCAGGTCGCTCAATGTGGCGTCGACTGTAATAAGACCTGCACCAAGGCGGCCGGACCTGCCCCGTAAGGGACCTCCCGGCCAATGACGATGCGCGCGGGATTAGCCGAGCGGTCTGAAACGCTGTAGTCATGGACTGTGCTGCTGGTCCCGGCGGAGGTTCGAGTCCTCCATCGGGCATGGGTGTGTGTGTTTGTCCTTAGGATAATTTAGGTTAGGTAGTGTGTAAGCTTAGGGACTGATGACCTTAGCAGTTAAGTCCCATAAGGTTTCATACACATTTGAACATTTTTTGGCCAATGACGCCAAATGCTCATTTCCATTTCCATACAACTGACTGCCACGTATACACTCTGCACACTGTACATTGCCTCAAAGCTGCTAATGTGCTCTTTTAATGGTGTGAATAATATTTTGCGAGTGAGCTTATTTTCTGCGATTCCTGGCAGCGTATCGCTAGAGTCTTCTCATCGCTGCAGTCTCTGCTACGTGAAGGAAATACACTGTCCATTCCCATTTGTGTGACCATCTGTCGAAAGCCTGTATAACCACCTTTTGCTGCGCTGATCGTTGCGAGACGTGTAGGGTCAGTGAGGTTCTGGAATATATCGACGGGTATGTGGAGCCATGCTAAATACAGAACCGTGGCCAGCTGCGCTACGAAAAATGGTTCAAATGGCTCTGAGCACTATGGGACTCAACTTCTGTGGTCATCAGTCCCCTAGAACTTAGAACTACTTAAACCTAACTAACCTAAGGACATCACACACATCCATGCCCGAGGCAGGATTCGAACCTGCGACCGTAGCAGTCCCGCGGTTCCAGACTGCGCGCCTAGAACCACTAGACCACCGCGGCCGGCAGCTGCGCTACGTTTCTCGGTCGAGGATCCATGGCGCGAACAGCCCGAGGCAGTCCCACAAATCCTCGATTGGGTTTAATCCGGGTAGTTTGGCGGCCAGGGCAATACGGTAAACTCATTCCTGGTGTTCTTCAAATCACGCACGTACACTTCGAGCTGTGTGACATGTTGAACTGTCCCGCTGGTAGATGTCATTGTGCCGAGGAAAAAAAAAATGCATGTAGCAGTGGACCATGGTCCCCTAGGATAGGTGTAATGTGACGAAAACATTCCTCAGAACATAGCTCTCCCTCCTCCGCCCTGGACCCTTCCGACGATTGTTGCATGGCGTTTCCTTTCAGATGTTTCAAGCTGATGGAGCATGAATCGTGATTCATCCAGCCTTCGTCACCAATAAACAGCAGTCAGCATGGGTGCATGAACCAAGCGCCTGCAGAGGAGGCCCGTTCTCAGTAACTTTCGCTGAACTGCCGTTGAGGAGAGACTGTTAGTAGACGCTTGGTTCATCTGGACAGTCAGTTGAACAACAGCTGCTTGTCTACTCGCCCATTCACATCTTGGCAGCCGTCGTTCTCCCCTGTCATTTATGGCCCTAGGTGCACCACTCTTGCCTCTGAGCCGGTTGAATAGCACCATTTTGCCATGCACGGTATATTTTAACCACGGCGGCAAGCGAACACTTTACAAACGTAGCTGTTTCTATAGTGCTTTCATCCTTGGCCAGAAAATCAATGACCATGCCGTTTTGGACGTCAGACCAACTGCTTCGTTTCCGCATAACGGTAAGGACTGCACTGTTTTCCACATCCCCCCGACAGGCTTCATACGCCCTCTACTTGTAATGCTGCCACCTACCGTCTGTGACTGGTCATTGCACGTTGATGTCGAACATAGGTGGTGGTCACATTAATGTTACTGGACCGTATAATAAATTTCAAACTTTGTGTTGGAACGCTGGCTCTCGAACTTTTGAGAGATAATCTCTCCTCGTACTAATGGATTTTCTTGTGCTCCTCAGTGAAACCTGTAACGATTCGGGCAACCGTTCTTTGAGTTATGATTTTGTTCATAACTGCCTGTTGGTTGCTGTTCGTCACATGTATTATGCACTTTTCTTGATGTGACACAGTTTATTGTTCTTCAGCGAAGGACGTTTTTCGGTCCGATCCTTATTTGACGTCGGTTTAGCCATGATTTAGGCCTGTATCAAATTTCTGAAGAAATATTAATCTGTTGAAACCGGGGAACTGTAATTTAAAAAATATTTGTGCAGTGTGTGACTGATTGTTATTTAGGTGAAAAGATCTTTACAGTTTATCCAGTTATCCCAAACTCGCAAGTTTCATTGGTCGACGGACAGTACTAAAGAATTAGTGAAGCTAAGGTTGTTTTGTGAGCCGCCTGCTTGGCAGGCAGGGGTCTTGCTTCAGGCTGTCGTCTGCCTTTCTCGCGGTTCGAATTTACACCAAGCCGTGACCTGCTGCAGTCCTATGGGGACTTTGTCTGTAATACTGCTAGAGGTATACGTACATGTTCACATTTAACAAAGGCACTTAAATCAACGCTATTAAATGTTACTAAATCTATGTCTTTATCGTCACGTGTAAGTCAATAAAACACAAAACACCATTTTGAAAATTAAGCTGTATATTTTTAAAGTTACTGTTAATTACTACGTCTTAAAATTTATGAGTACAAGCAGTTGTTAAATCTGGAGTAAGCAAACATTCGAGAAAGTAATTCCTGTAATAATTTCTACAAATTGCCAGTTTGTGGATGCAAACAATCTAAAGATTCAAAAGAAATGGTGACTATACGATTCCTGAGAAGTGCGTTTGCAACGCACCAGGCGTAACTTTTCTCATTTAACGATTTAATAAGCATGTTTCAGAAAATTTTTGATTAAAAAAAAATCTTTTGATGGTTTATTTACCTTTGGGCCAACTTTAAGGACCGAGAGGTGGTAAAAACACTGAACTCGCATTGTGAAAGAGTTGGGCTCAAAGACTCAGCCAACCATTTTGACTTCGGTTTACCATGGTTTTGTCTTACCACTTAAGGCGAATGCTAGGATGAGTCCTTTCATAAAACCCCATTCAACTGCTTCAACATCCCTCTTCGTCTTGGCTTGTCTTCCGTCTTGAAAGATCGGGCTGTCAAGACGTTAAACACATTCTTTCTCATCTGCTTCAAGCAATATTTCACACTCATGAAAGAGTTAATTAAATACACTTATTGAACTTATTTAGCTTTCCGGGATTACCGACTTCAGGCTCTTTCTTACATGAGACTAAAGTCTGTATTTACCCAGCTTTTAAATATATAGTTTACCAAACGTGAAACTTTTGTTAAATCTGCATGATTAAGTTTGAAGTGTGAAATTGTTAGTGTAATATTTGCGGTCATTGTAATACTACTACTACTACTACTACTACTACTACTACTACTAATAATAATAATAATAATAATAATAATAATAATAATAATAATAATTAATGGTAAGAAAAACAAATCGTGTGCCGGCCGGAGTGGCCGAGCGGTTCTAGGCGCTACAGTCTGGAACCGCGTGACCGCTACGGTCGCAGGTTCGAATCCTGCCTCGGGCATGGATGTGTGTGATGTCCTTAGGATAGTTAGGTTTAAGTAGTTCTAAGTTCTAGGGGACTGATGACCGCAGCAGTTAAGTCCCATAGTGCTCAGAGCCATTTGAACCATTTGAACAAATCGTGTATTAGTATCAGTAATCACAGATAGTCTAGTACTTGTATATTTTTAGACAGTATTTCAGAATTAGGAACCGAAGAACGTAGTGCAATATTCATGTGGACATGGGTTCAAATGCTCGTTCGGGCGATCCCGATTTCAGTTGCGTCTCTAAATTTCTGCCGTCGACGGGGCGCGAAATTATATCTGTCCTTATATCATTGATGACGAGGAAATGTGATGGAAAAGCGAAGGTTAAAATGACGTAAATTGTTATAGAAGAGAAGAGAGAAGGTTTCAGTGGAGAAATAATCCGTCTCTGCACTGGAAGTCGTTAGCAAATGGACACGTATAGAACGCTATACGACTGATATTAAGACCAGTCTTACGACAGAGGAAACGTCACTCAAAATTACTAAAAACAAAATTTATTACATCTCGTTACATGTTACAGTTGAAAAGACACTCCGGTCTTCATAGAATAATTTAAGATGGACTTTTTATTTTTCACTGACGACGCAGCAGACCGTACAAGAGTACTAAAGACGGTATGATTTTGTTTTATTTTCTGTTATACGAGGGGAGTGATGGTGGAAGGACGGCGAGGTTCACAAGACTGCGGCACGTTCGGGCGGTTTGTCACATTTAACAATGAAACCAGGATCCTCTGTAGTATCATTGCCACAAATACTACTACAACGCCGCGCCAACACAAGGTTGGCAGCCCGTCGTGTGCCGAGCACAGCGCACTCTAGCGGGCTGTGCAGCTCGACGGAACTGGAGTGTGCCTCGTTCACTTCTTAGCTAGATTTCAACCTAGGCAGACGGACTTTCATAATCGGCCCTTAGCCAGTTCTGTCCGCATTGATTCTCTGAGGAGGGCCCATCAGGCTTAGTCCCTCAGAATATTTTGATTTAGTTATAGCCTACAAACTACTGAAGATAAGTAATTTTCCTTGTACTATGTGTTTCTTGAATAATAATCCTTCTCTCTAACAGTGTGCCATACCGCATATTATTGCAACCTGGACTCTTTCAGCTCCTATCAACTCGGCCTCCTACTTATTTGCATTTAGTAACGAGTTGAAAACACTCACGCGTTTTGTGCCTATAAACGGTGAGACACAATATCCTCAAGCTATGAAGACTGTCTGGAAATACTTCCTTTGAAGATTTTTCGTAATTTATAGACGTTTATCTAATAATAAACAAAACTGTCTTCAAGCCAGGGGCCGCCCGGGTTAGCCGAGCGGTTCGAGCAGCTACTGTCTGGAGCCGCGCGACCGCTACGGTCGCAGGTTGGAATCCTGCCTCGGGCATGGATGTGTGTGATGTCCTTAGGTTAGTTAGGTTTAAGGAGTTCTAAGTTCTAGGGGACTGATGCCCTCAGAAGTTAAGTCCCATAGTGCTCAGAGCCTTTTTTTTTTTTTTTTTTTTTCAAACCAGGGGTTTGTCCGAAAGTCTCAGTATTTTACTGGGCATGGACTTTGAGTTACCCAGCCAGATACAGCGGAACTTACACTTTTTTATGTTCGAACAGTGGTGCAACTTGATACTTTTCAACTTAAAAAAGCATTTCGAAAGATAAAAGACGCGAAGTAATACAAAAAAATCGTATTATATACCGGATGGGGACCGAGTCCCAACCCCTAACTACTTGTTGCCTACAATTCATGTACTACCTAAAAAGCCACAGTGATATATTTCTTCGTGCAATTTTATTAACAACAGGCTATGTCCATCGTCTGTGAGATATGCCTTTTTTTGTTACTTACCGTTCTGGACCAGAAAGAATGTAGAAATCGCCTAGTGATGATAAGAAAGTAAATAATTGACGCTGAAATAATAATATAAATTGTAGGTCCGCAATTTATCTTCGATGTACTCGTAGATGCCAACTGGAATAATATATTTCAGTGTCCATTTCAAATCTCGCTGCATGTTTTCCTCATGGGCCAGCCTAAAAATGCCAGAATAAATTTTTACTCTTCAGCAGAGTATGTGCTCAGCTGAAATTTCGTGGTAAATTAAAACTAGGTGGCTGGCCGTTACTCCATCCCGAAACCTTTGCCTTTCGCAAAAAAAAAAAAAAAAAATCTGTCTACTGAGTTATCCGAGCATGCCTCACCACTCGCCCTCACAACTTTACTTCCGCCGGCACCTTGTCTCCTACTTGCCAAAGCTATGAGGGAATGTCGTGAGTCGTCCTGGACAGCTCAGTAGATGAGCAATTTTTCGCAAAAGGCACGAATTCGAGACCGCGTCTTGCACGCAGTTTTAATTTGCCAAAAGTGGATTAAGAAGAAGACGAAAAGTGTGTCATATAGCACATTGTGCTGTGCTTATTTCTAAATCAATGTCCTTCATGTAATGCAAAATGTATGTCTCAATATCATTTGTATTTTCATAATATTAGTCAAACGTCAGTGAGAACTGGCTCTTGCTAAAATAAAAAGACTATGTGCTTGTTTCTTACTGTAAGCAAAAGAACAGCTTACACAACCGACGATTTCAGTAATTAAAAGCTCTGAAATTCACACGTTCATTAAAATTTAATCTCCCAACTCGCTATTACATTTTTACTGGTCTTTTTAGAATAACTCACGAAAGTGGAAAGAGGCACTGGCCTCAGCCGAGAAAATCTCCCTTTTTGTCACCTTAGTCAGGGAAAGAAGTTACACCTCGGCCTGGAGTAAGCTATGGAATGAGGCACTTGAAAGGAGGTACGCATCGGTAGTGTGTATTTTGTGCAACTACTGTTTTAGCGGCATAACACTTTATGATGACATTAATACTCACCGCATCCAGGGAGGACCATGCGACAATGCTAAACGGAAAACAATCCTTTTAGTAGAATTAGTGCTTAACATCGTTATAGCCGAAATACCGATCTCTGGCCGTAGAGTTATGCTTTTACTAACATACTGCCACTCCTGCTGGTTAATTCACTCTTCGAAAAGATGCATGGCGAGGGAATGTTCTGAGATGTGGTGGGCGTTAAAAAGTTTGTGAAGAGACGGATTTAGTAATGTTTCAGCATCACACAAAATATTTATTTTGTTCGCTTTTTGTAGAAAAAGTCTTAAACTGAGTACCTAACAGTCGTTAAAAGATTGTTACAATTTTCGCTCCCTGACTTATAATTTACCTCATACATTATTTATGAATGGCAGTTGGAGTTGGTCGGTGACATATACAGTACCAGAGAAAAATTTTATGGAGTGAGTTGTGAGTCAGTTCTCTTATAAAAAATAATAATAATAATAAAACTGCGTACCATTGGAAATAAACCGTTTGCATTTCCTTAGTCGAATTTTATTCATTCCAGGTTAGGATAAAACGTTGTATTCCATGAGTAGCTACAAACTACTGTGAAAAGCATGTAGAAAATATTGTTCTGGTAAGTATTCACATGAAAATTTAGTAGTCAGAGAGAGAATGAAACACACTTGTAACACATGGGCTACTATTGCTCAAAACAAACGTGGAATGCCAAGAACTTTAAACACCCACCTCTAGCTAATACATCGATGACACTATCGTTCTAGGGATGATTACCTTAGCAGTTAAGTCCCATAAGATTTCACCCATTTGAACACATTTGAATACTATCGTTCCCTCGTGTCATAGGGACACAATGTTTGGGCTTTGAGAGCTCAGAAATCTGAAAACTACAACTGAGTGATTTACGGTCACAGGTTGTACATTGTCTGCCTAGTTATGCACTAAAGTTCCGCAACCAGGATTTCAACAGGCCAGCTTCCACACATCAGTCAAACTTGCAGTGCTGATTATGGAACTAACTTGAACGTAATGAGTCGTGTACATCACGTAAAATAACATAATAGCTTGCCCTTTTGAGAGTTATCAGTTTGGTATTTATCACTGTGACGTACTGGGCACATACGGCGAAACTCTTATGTGTCACGTTGTATTCATGTATGAAATAGTCGAATAATTCGTAACGGCAACATTGTAATGTCGTGCGTCATAGGCTCTTCCATTTTCTGAAACTGATGAATGTTAGCTGATGAGTGGAAGGCGCAATGGCTGAAATAAGAAGAAAAATGCAACAAGACGATATCAACGTATTTCTAGAATTTGTTTACTATAGAGTCACAAAATATACACATGCCTATTGCTTCGTATTTGGAATTTCGTGCAGTTACCGCTATAGCTACACCGTTGTGTCAGTAGACAGTCACGAAACATAGTGTGGCGAATAATACACTGTCTGACTAATAAGAGAGAACCACCCACAAGGGCAGGAGGAAATTAAATGAAATTTAGTTGTTTAAGAGTAGTAGGAGTAATCCATCGAACTATAGACCTATATCATTGACGTCGGTTTGCTGTAGGTTCAAATGGTTGAAATGGCTCTGAGCGCTATGGGACTCAACTGCTGTGGTCATAAGTCCCCTAGAACTTAGAACTACTTAAACCTAACTAACCTAAGGACATCACACACATCCATGCCCGAGGCAGGATTCGAACCTGCGACCGTAGCGGTCGTGCGGTTCCAGAATGTAGCGGCTTTAACCGCCCGGCCACTCCGGCCGGCGGTTTGCAGTAGGGTTTTGGAGCAGATACTGTATTCAAACATTATGAATCACCTCGAAGGGAACGATCTATTGATATGCAATCAGCATGGTTTCAGAAAACATCGTTCTTGTGCAACGCAGCTAGCTCTTTATTCGCACGAATAAATGGCCGCTATCGACAGGGGATCTCAAGTTGATTCCGTATTTCTAGATTTCCGGAAAGCTTTTGACACCGTTCCTCACAAGCGACTTCCAATCAAGCTGCAAGCCTATGGGGTATCGTCTCAGTCGTGCGACTGGATTCGTGATTTCCTGTCAGGAAGGTCCCAGTGCGTAGTAATAGACGGCAAATCATCGAGTAAAACTGAAGTGATATCAGGTGTTCCCCAGGGAAGCGTCCTGGGACCTCTGCTGTTCCTGATCTACATAAATGACCTGGGTGACAATCTGAGCAGTTCTCTTAGGTTGTTTGCAGATGATGCTGTAATTTACCGTCTAGTAAGGTCATCCGAAGACCAGTATCAGTTGCAAAGCGGTTTAGAAAATATTGCTGTATGGTGTGGCAGGTGACAGTTGACGCTAAATAACGAAAAGTGCGAGGTGATCCACATGAGTTCCAAAAGAAATCCGTTGGAATTCGATTACTCGATAAATAGTACAATTCTCAAGGCTGTCAATTCAACTAAGTACCTGGGTGTAAAAATTACGAACAACTTCAGTTGGAAAGATCACATAGACAATACTGTGGGGAAGGCGAGCCAAAGGTTGCGTTCCATTGGCAGGACACTTAGAAGATGCAACAAGTCCACTAAAGAGACAGCTTACACTACACTCGTTCGTCCTCTGTTAGAATATTGCTGCGCGGTGTGGGATCCTTACCAGGTGGGATTGGCGGAGGACATCGAAAGGGTGCCAAAAAGGGCAGCTAGTTTTGTATTATCACGTAATAGGGGATAGAGTGTGGCAGATATGATACGCGAGTTGGGATGGAAGTCATTAAAGCAAAGACGTTTTTCGTCGCTGCGAGATCTATTTACGAAATTTCAGTCACCAACTCTGTCTTCCGAATGTAAAAATATTTTGTTGAGCCCAACCTACATAGATAGGAATGATCATCAAAATAAAATAAGAGAAATCAGAGCTCGAACAGAAAGGTTTAGGTGTTCGTTTTTCCCGCGCGCTGTTCGGGAGTGGAATGGTAGGGAGATAGTACGATTGTGGTTCAATGAACCCTCTGCCAAGCACTTAAATGTGAATTGCAGAGTAATCATGTAGATGTATATTTCAGTGATTACAAAATCGACTCAAATTAACGAAGAACTTAGCACTGGAAGCGCACTTATCAGTATGACGTTGCCCCATCTGGTCCGGATCCATGCACTGATCAGTTGGGGAGGGTGTCATAAAGTCGTCGTATACTTTCCTGAGTCTAGATGGCTCAAACTGCTCCTTGACAACTGGATACTGGCAATGGGACGTAGATGACGCCTGAACTGATCCCACACGTGTTTTACTGGGGACAGATCATGGGATCTTGCTGGCCGCAGGAGTACTTCAGCATCAGGCAAATAGTTCATAGAGACACGTGCCATGTGCGAATTAGCATTATCCTGTTGAAAAGTGCCACCACGGTACAGTCGCAGGGGAGGTAACACAGGAGGATGTAATATGTCCGTGACGTACCTAATGCCCTCAGATTTCGCTCAATCTCTGCCAGCCGTGACCTGAAGTATAACCTTATGGCTTTCCATAACATGACACCAGGACGAACGCCACTGTCCCTCTCCAAGACACTGGAAGAATGGGACCTCTCCCCACTTCGCCACCATACTCTCCGACGATACGCACCCTGTATCCGGGATAGTGCAGAACTGCAATTTATTGTTGAAATCAATGCGACGCCATACATTAACGTGCTTCTCGGCCACGGCACCGCTCCAGACGCGGCCGGTTGTGTTGTGGTGTTAATGGCAGCCTACACATGGCATGCTAATTCCCCCGTCTGGCTGTTGCTAGTCTCCGGCCAATATTGCAAGATAACAGACTATTGCAGACAGTCCACTACTTGTTATCGGATAGCACGCCCACATGTGAAAGGGTTACGATGTGAATGGTGCACAATACGGCGATCCACCTTTGTGGTGGTCAGAGGTGGTCAAGTGGAACCTTGACGACGAATTTACCTGCCATCACGTTCCATGCAGTCACGCATCGGCCGACTGCCACATCCGCATACCCCACGAATCTGCATATTGCACGGTTCGACCAGCCGGCGTAGTGGACACCCACAATGAGGCCCCTTTCAAACTCTCGTAGATGCTGATAACACTGCCTCACACGCGTACGAAGTGTCTCCGTGACCTTCACAGTGATCAGTCAACATCTGAGCCTGACCACGCCTCTTGTAAACCCTACCAGGCCTGGTAACATGAACAAAACTAATACAGTCTAGTGGTCGTTTCTTTTTGAACAGGCGGTGTATTTACCGTTAGTTCCCGTGGCTCAAGAATAGCTCACGTATATTGTTTGCTGTGTTCTCAAGACAAGAAAATGCCATTTTTCCAGCTATTGACCGACGAATTCTACAGAATACAACCCGCACGCTAGGTGAGACAAACGACACTGAAACGAAGGACATCTTTTTCTAAAGAATCTCACGCAATCTAATAGCGACATCGTACAAGGAATGGGAGATGGAAGGCAAGAACGTTATAATTTAACGTCGAGGTCATAGGAGACAGCTGGACAAGCGGCTTGTAGTTTCGTATTTACGGAATATCGTCTCAGTTATGTGGCTGGATTTGTGATTTCCTGTCAGAGAGGTCACAGTTCGTAGTAATTAACGGAAAGTCATCAAGTAGTACAGAAGTGGTTTCTGGCGTTCCCCAAGGTAGTGTTACAGGGCGTTTGCTGTTCCATACCTATATAAACAATTTAGGAGACAATCTGAGCAGCCGTCTTAGATTCTCTGTAGATGATGCTGTCGTTTATCGACTAGTAAAGTCATCAGAAGATCAAAAAACATTGCAAAACGATTTAGAAATGGTGCAAAAATTGTCAATTGACCCCCAGTAACGAAAAGTGTGAGCTCATCATCCACATGAGTGCTAAAAGGAATTCGTTAAACTTCGGTTACACCATAAATCAGTCAAATCTGAAGGCCGTAAATTCAACTAAATACCTAGGAATTATAATTACGAGCAACTTTAAAAAAAAAAAAAAAAAAAAAAAAAAAACAAAGAAAATATTGTGGGCAAGGCTAACCAAAGACTGCGTTTTATTGGCAGGACACTTAGGAAATGTAACAGATCTACTAAGGAGACTGCCCACACTACGCTTGTCCGTGCTCTTTTAGAATAATGCTGCGCGGTGTGGGATTCTTACCAGACAGGATTGACGGAGTACATGGAAAAAGTTCAAAGAAGGGCAGCACGTTTTGTATTATGGCGAAATAGGGGAGAGAGTATCATTGACATTATACAGGATTTGGGGTGGACATCATTCAAACAAAGGCGTTTTTCGTTGTGGTGGAATCTTCTCACGAAATTCCAGTCACCAACTTTCTCCTCCGAATGTGAAAATATTTTGTTGACGCTTACCTACATAGGGAGAAACGACCGTCATAATAAAATAAGGGATATTAGAGCTCGCACGGAAAGCTATATGTGTTCGTCTTTTCCGCGCGCTGTACGAGATTGGAATGATTAGATTAGATTAGACTAATTATTCATTCCATAGACTCACAAAAGAGGGGATCCTCCTGGGTGTGGAACATGTCAGATAAACACATTACAAAAATGTAATTAGAAAAACTTGAGTTTCATTAATTTTAATGATCCTCAGTCAATAAACAGTAAAATTATGTACATGAATTAAAATTAAACCTATAATATTTACAGGTTTAATACTTACATCTGCTTTCATTAAATCCATCATCCATGCAGTAGCTAGTTACTTGGCCATGACAACCATTTATTGTCAAAATTTAAAGTAAATTATTCATTCCAATGATCCTCAGTTAAGATCAGTCAAATGATGTACAAGATATAAAAATAAACTTCTACTATTTACAGACTTAAGACTTACATCTGCTTTCCATACATCCATCATTTACACAGTAGGTAGTTACTTGGCTGTTACAGCCAAGAATTGTCAAAAATTAAAGTATAATAAATGTTCATTAAAGTGGACTACTGCACTTGTTGAGAAATTCAAGTATGGAATAGAAGGAATTGGCCATCAAAAATTCTTTTAAATTGTGTTTAAATTGTGCCTTGTCTGAAACTAAACTCTTAATGGTTGCTGGTAACTTATTGAAAAGATGCGTTGCTGAGTACTGGACTCCTTTCTGAGCAACGGTAAGTGATTTTGAATCTTTATGTAGAATGTTCTTATTCCTAATATTGATACTGTGTAGTAAGCAGTTAGTTCGAAGAAGATAGAGAATTGTTGTGAAGCTGGTTCGATGAAACCCTTGCCAGCCACTTCAACGTGATTTGCAGTGTATCCATGTGGATTTTGATGTAGACACGGAAGACAAATAACCGATCGGGGCTGCTACCCTCGCCTATGGTGGCAAGAAACAACACGAAAACTAAACCTTAGCTATACCTGTCCTTAACACCAAATCTTTCTCCTTCTCATTCTCCATTCTAGTCATACGAGTCTACAACAGAATGTCTGGTAACTTAAGTCTTGTCCAAAATCGTAGTATATGCAAGAGGAGAATTTTGTCTGTTATCATGGGCGTAGTTCCAGCTGTTTTTCTCTGTCTTCTTCTTCAGATTTGATTTCATCTGTACTGCTACCATACATTTCTGTTACGTGTCATAACTCAAGAGCGTAACGAGGAAATTGCTTAACGCAGCGTTAATACCACTGACATTTCCCAAATACGGTGTATTTATTGCTATATATATAATATTATTAAAATATATTCTTATATCATCATTATTGTTGTTCCTACCCGCCTATGTGGCTGAGTAGATAAGCGCGGCTGACTGCCGTGTGGTGGACGCGGGTTCGATTCCCGGTACTGCCATGGAGTTTTGCTTGACAAAACGACTGGTTCATAGTGCACTCAGCTTCGGACGACCAACTGTGGAACTACTCGACCGGTTAGTTGCGGTTCCAACGTCAAGAAATCCGACAATGGCCGAGAGAGCGGTGTGCTGTCCACATGCCTCTCCACACTGCCCATAATAACGCCACTGGCAGAGGATGACACGGTGGTCGGTCATACCTGATTGGATCATCTAGGGCCAGATCGCAGAACTTCACCCTGCCTTCAACTTTTATTATCATCATCATTTATTGCTCGTGTACTATGCATGTTATAGTGTTGACTCACTAAGGACGTCTGATTAGGCGTAAGAGGAGACTTGAATGTCCAAACCTTGTCAGTTGAAATAAGTGCATAAATACCGGCTGCTCAAAGAGTAAGTATAAATTTGATAACTGAATAAATCACGGAATAATGTAGATAGAGGCGTACAAATTGACACACATGCTTGGAATGACATGGGGTTTTATTAGAACTAAAAAAATACAAACGTTCAAAAAATGTCCGACAGATGGCGCTTCATCTGATCAGAATAGCAGTAATTAGCATAACAAAGTAAGACAAAGCAAAGATGATGTTCTTTAGAGGAAATGCTCAATATGTCCACCATCATTCCTCAACAATAGCTGTAGTCGAGGAATAATGTTGTGAACAGCACTGTAAAGCATGTCCGGAGTTATGGTGAGGCATTGGCGTCGGATGTTCTCTTTCAGCATCCCTAGAGATGTCGGTCGATCACGATACACTTGCGACTTGAGGTAACCCCAAAGCCAATAATCGCACGGACTGACGTCTGGGGACCTGGGAGGCCAAGCATGACGAAAGTGGCGGCTGAGCACACGATTATCACCAAACGACGCGCGCAAGAGATCTTTCACGTGTCTAGCAATGCTTTGTTTTTTTTTATTCTAATAAAACCCCATGTCATTCCAAGCATGTGTGTCAATTTTTACCCCTCTATCTACATTATTTCGTGATTTATTAAGTTTTCAAATTTATACTGACTTTTTTGATCACCCGGTAAATAGATGAGAATGGATGGACGGAAATTTCAAGTTTACTCGTCCGGAATAAGAGACGCGTGTCTTAACCAATGAATCATCACGTTAGATTTCAAGCGACGCTACATAATGAGATTAACATTGCTTGTAAACATAAAAGTTACTTTGATTATTCATCCTTTTCAAAGGGTATTTGTAGCGATTTTCGAAATTACAGCATGCATTCTCTTGAATAATAAGGTACAATGTCTTAAAACACAACCAATTTTAGTAAGAAGAAACGAGTCTCCAACTAAAAAAATTGTTTTCTGATTGTGTGTCAAGAGTACGCATCCTTCCAGGCATTTTAAGGCAGGTCGCTGTTTACGGAACAAAGGCAGCTAACTACTTAGCGGAAGCCAACGTACAATGTGCAACTTCAGCTTCTATTGCGAAAGCATTGTTCTCGTCGACAATGTGTGTGCATAAGGTTTCCTGCAAGAGTGCGTCGAAACGTATTCAAGAACCACAGTGGCCTGTCCACGCGATTGCAGTAACCTACACTTATTTAAATGGATAACTGCACAGAAGGTAATTTTACTGCTGACGTCCGTTTACTTCACCATTTTAGAGTTTGGAGAAACTTCAAACCAGTTCAGGGAACCTTTTTCGTAATTCTGAGAGTGTTCAAACAACATGTAATAAACATCTATATCCAGTACACTTAATTCTTGCTTCATTCTTCACTTTCGTCTAGTTGGTCGTATTCTCGTTCTACAAGGCATTCAAAACAGCTCCCAGTCGTCTCTGAATGGATAAATACGGATCCTGTATGGTACTGAAGGCAATTTTATACCATTATTCCTGTAAAATACTGACGAGTTCAGGTAACGACGACGGAGGTGAATATCGATCAAGCACGCTTCTCTCCAAGCAGACCACAAAGGCTGAGTAATTTTGAAATATGGTACCTGTGACGGCCAGGACAGATGCGACAATCCATCCTCTTCTTCACAAAACCAGTCCTGGACGATGCGAGCTATATGAACAGGGGCCCTGTTGTCTTGGAACACAGCATAGTCATTGGCGAACAAACATAGTACTTTGAGGTGGAACTGATCAACCAAAATGGTCACATAATCCTTGCAGTGTTTTCGTGGTGACCGGTTTTCGCGAGTGCAACACGACGTTCTCCATTCACTTTTCCAGCTCTCGTCCCTTTTTTCGTCACAATCCTCTTCAATGAGTGTCTGTCATGATCAGTTAACACACATTTTTGTCAACGTTGTGACTGAACGGATGATGTTTTTTCCGCTTTACCTGAAAATGAAATGGGTGTGAATACCTAAGCGACCGAACTGCTGAAGTCATCGGTCCCTAGACTTACACACTACTTAACCTAACTTATATGCTAAGAACAACATACACACGCATGTCCTAGGAAGGACTTGAACCTCCGGCGGGAGGGGCCGCGCAATCCGTGGCAAGGTGCCTCAAACCACGCGGCCACTTTCCCTGTACGTGGTATAAATCTCCAATTGGGTGCCTCTTGAAACACCTAACACTTCGGCTATCTTGGTTACGGAAGCACCTATCATAGGAGTGCCAACAACTTGCCCTCGTTCGAATTCTCTTAGCTCCAACATAATGCAGTCATAACTACAACGAACACTGTTCCGACCGAGTCTGACATTTGCAACGTATTGAGGACATTCCACAGGTGCAGTTCACGGTCAAATACAACAATGCAATCTGCAGGCTTTGCTAGCAAGAGCATTTATGTTCAAGCATGTATTTCTCGCTGTATTTCCATATTTTTATCCAACCACTGCAGATGACCAAGTACCAAGTTTGCCTCTTAATGGTTTTTCATTCCGCGTTTAGTTCAATGTTTCTGTAGGTATCAGCCATTCCAATAAGTTCTTGTCTCTATGTTTATTAGGACGGCGTATTCCACATAGGAAATGTTTAATGAGTGTATTCTGACTACCTTTATTCTTGGTTGGCGAATTTTTAAATTCCTGTTAATGTTTACTAGTTCTAGGAATCAGCAGTTTCTAGTCTCAACCCACATTTGAACATAGGCTGCTCAGATGTTTGTTCATTCGTTGTAACTTCGCAGGATTTTTGCCATATCCCTCTTAGTTCTAAGTACATTCATCAGAGCTGGTCTTCATTCACTGTCGAATCCTTTTTGTGTGTGTGAAGAGCAGGTCTGCAGCAGAAATAACACCCAATTTCTTTCTCACTAGTTACCGTAAAATAGATATGCGCTTGTAACGCCAGAGATAAAATGTTTGTTCATTTACATTACTCTGTACAATTTAATATTATTTAGGTAATACAGTATATGTAATATTATGAAGTACTGTAATGAAATCATAATTCTCATTCAGGGCTAACATCTATTTTTGTCATAAAATAGTTTCAATGAGATTGTGACAGAACGGAGCTTGTCCATTCCTCAGTTCGTCCCCGGCGTATATCTTGGGTTCTTCATTGAGTAACCTAGAACCACATTCACATTAAAAGTTGGAACAAATTTCCACGACTCACGTCTATACGCTAAACTTATGAACGGTCGCTAATTTCTGTGAGGTGTCGGTGAGATTATTTACTTCTTATTAGTGCCAACTATAATGGCTCTGGAAAGAATTATAAACTGCGTTAGCAACTATTATGTCGTAACATGATGGTGGTGTGTTTGCTTTTGTTATTGCTCATGGCTTGCTTTTTTTTCCCTTGTTTTCCAGAGTTTATTGAATTGTGTAGAGGTTTCTTTTCATTTCCACATTCCATAAAAATTCCACAATTTAACAAAAATTACGAACACGCATTTATTTGAATTGTAAGTATATCTTCAAGAACCCACAGAAATGTATTGATTGTGTTATTAGCAGCATTTCATGAGATGTGAAGTTGAGATTATGGAGCGCCAGAGCACAGCCATGACATGATGTTAGATTTCTGGTGTAGTGTCAGTGTGTGGATAACTATCACGCAGCCAGATAATTTTCAGAGAAAAAAATGAGGACACTTTTCCGTAAAGACGATGGAAAAGAGCTGTTTACTGCGTAAGTGACACTTCCCTTGAGTCATCATTGCAGAAAATATCGGTTACTTTAAAAGTATATGCACTTGCCTTTAATGTCACGATAACGTCTGTTTGCACTGCATAATTTATACAGCCGTAGATGGAATGCAGCTGCATACATTTATTACGTAGTTACATGCCAAACGGTTTGCTCAGTCCCGCCTAGAGGACGTTAATGATTCAACAGGAGCCATTACTGTTTCATATGAATGCCTTTTATTAAAAATAAGGTACAGATGACTGTGAAATAGTTGCGTAACGCTTCGGTCGGGCTTACGTTAGTCGTTACTAGTCCACTATTCGTTTGGCTGCTCGTGCCGCGTATCTCAAATATTTTAAAAATAAAAAAAATATATTTAGTCCAACAGGCCCAACGGGAAAGTCACATGCTAATATGTCGATCTGTTTCTATTGAATCCAGAGTGGCATCAGAAGCTATTGGCACTATTTGGTTCAACATAGAATTTTATACCTGGTATTCAGATCGGCGAAACTCGAAGAGTTAATACACATGAATGAAAACTCTTCTTCAAAACGAGACAAATAATGCCGTGGTATTGTCATTAAGTAGCCTGTCTCCTTTCAGCCTTTGTTTAGTTGATCAGAATAGTTATGCACTGACAAATGTTATCGGTTCATAGGGAAATCTCTGAAATAATTCGACATTCCGAAAAGATTCATGCACTGAAATCGACTTACAATGGGGCAGGGTTCATGTCACCGTCGTAGTTAAGCTGATTTGGGTTTCAACAGCAAGCAATTTTAAGGAAGAAATTAATAGTTCAACAGCACAAATATAAAACTTACATTTAGAATGCGTAATTAATCTAATTCTTCAGGAAAGATCGCCAAGAAATGTTTGAGTGGTGGTTCTCGACTCTGAGGTAACCGGCTAGAAAAAATAGTTCAAATGGCTCCGAGCACTATGGGACTTAACTTCTGAGGTCATCAGTCCCCTAGAACTTAGAACTACTTAAACCTAACTAACTTAAGGACATCATATATATGACGGTAGTATCTGTTCCCGAAAGAACAGTTACCGTGGATGACCATGCAGCTTTGCTAGAAATGAAATGATAATTAAATGGACACCCTAGCTGCAAACAGGCGTTGATGTACTTCATTGGGGACATGCTGAAAATGCGTGCCCCGACCGGGACTCGAACCCGGGACCTCCTGCTTACATGGCAGACGCTCTATCCATCTGAGCCACCGTGGGCACAGAGGATAGTGCGACTGCAGGGACTTGTCCCTTGCACGCTCCCCGTGAGATCCACATTCCCAACATGTCCACACCACTACATTCGTAGTACGCCTAATAGTTTGCAGCTAGGGTGTCCATTTAATTATCATTTCATTTCTAGCAAAGCTGCATGGTCATCCACGGTAACTGTTCTTTCGGGAACAGATACTACCGTCATATATAGTTAAATATGGCTTCCCGGCCATTGACCTTCTTGTGCGAACGCACACGCTATGCCCGAACTCGTACGGGACTTGGTAGATTAATCTGCCACGAGTAATGAGTATGATGGGCAAACATCTATTAGGCGTACTACGAATGTAGTGGTGTGGACATGTTGCGAATGTGGATCTCACGGGGTGCGTGCAAGGGATAAGTCCCTGCAGTCGCATTATCCTCTGTGCCCACGGTGGCTCAGATGGATAGAGCGTCTGCCATGTAAGCAGGAAATCCCGGGTTCGAGTCCCGGTCGGGGCACACATTTTCAGCATGTCCCCAATGAAGTACATCAACGCCTGTTTGCAGCTAGGGTGTCCATTTAATTATCATTTCTAAGGACATCACACACATCCATGCCCCAGGCAGGATTCGAACCTGCGATCGTAGCGGTCGCGCGGCTCCAGACTGTAGCGCCTAGAACCGCTCGGCCACTCCGCCCGGTAACCGGCTAGAGTTCTGGTGTTGGCGTATTGCTGGTGAGCACCAGATTCAGAGCTAATTTTCTCGGTTCAATTCCACACCTTACTGCAGGGGCTCATGAAGAAAAATAAAAAGGAAGCTAGCAGAGGCGGATTTACATATAGGCCCTCAAGGCACGGCCCGAGGGGCGGCAGCCTTAGAGTGCGGCATTTTTTGCACTATATTCATTTTAACATTTTACGTTTTAAAACATACTGCGCTTACAGGTGACAAAAATTATTGAAATTATTGAAGTGTTGGCAGAAGAGCCAACACTGCGTTGCTAGAGGAGGCCGAAATGCACGCGTTTAATTACACGCTGACTGGCGCGAGGTCTGGAACAGTTAAGGGAATTAATAGTAGCAAATAAAGTACGTAGTTGATATAATACTTAACTTTAATCCACAATTGGTGTACATCGCTCTTGACGGTACATGTTATAATCTCAATATCAAATGCTATAGCGCGTTGATAGGTCGTAGCAAATGACGTAGCTGAAGGCTATGCTAACTATCGTCTCGGCAAATGAGAGCGTAGTTCTCAGTGATCCATCTCTGGCTAAGTCGGCTGTACAACTGGGGCGAGTGCTAGTAAATCTCTCTAGACCTGCCGTGTGGTGGCGCTCGGTCTGCAATCACTGACAGTGGCGACACGCGGGTCCGACGTATACTAACGGACCGCGGCCGATTTAAAGGCTACCACCTAGCAAGTGTGGTGTCTGGCGGTGACACCACAATTATGAAATAACTTGGTAGTTTAAACAAGCCGTAAGAACGACAATCGACAACACAAGCTTTGAAATATTGTTAGTTTACTTGGTGTCTGATACCTGCGTTCTACCTTGTTCAAAAAAATGGTTCATATGGCTCTGAGCACTATGGGACTTAACATCTGAGGTCATCAGTCCCCTAGAACTTAGAACTACTTAAACCTAACTAACCTAAGGACAGCACACACATCCATTCCCGAGGCACGATTCTAACCTGCGACCGTAGCGTTCGCGTGGTTCCAGACTGTAGCGCCTAGAACCGCTCGGCCACTCCGGCCGGCCTACCTTGTTCGAGGAGAGCTTCAACGTCTTGTCCATTCCTCACACTGAAGCTGACCAAACTGACGACCATCTCAGCTACGAAGATATGGTTAACGAGTTTGCTGCCATCAAAGCCAGACGCAAACTTTGCTGTCTGGTGTAGTTTATTTCATTATACTAGATTCAAAAATTTCGGGTTGTAATGTGATTTTTTACTAGCGAATTAAAATAAATTCACTGATTTAAAAACTATATAGTTATTTAAAACATATTTTTGTAAGGGCGCATGTATTACGGTGTGCCTACGGGGCGCAAAAATTTTAAATACGCCAATGGAATATAGACGTTTAACGCTCCGTCGATAAATACTGTACTCAGCGCCAAGTCCGTCTGGTGGGAACGCTAAGCCGGCCCGCCCTCTTGCTGGTGATTGCTGTGTACTGAGCCTAACATTAGTCTTTCTCTCCCATTGTCATCAACAATATGGACATGGCATTCACTCTACATGCAGTCATAGCAAGCAGCTACACTATAAAATTACACTTAAATTGGAAAGAACACATAGAAAATGTTGTGGGGAAGGCTAACCAAAGCCTGCCTTTTATTGGCAGGACACTTAGAAAATGTAACACACCTACTAAGGAGACTGCGAACTCTACACTTCTCCGTCCCCTTTTAGAATACTGCTGCGCGGTGTGGTATCCTTACCAGATAGGACTGACTGAGTACATCGAAAAAGTTCAAAGAAAGGCAGCACGTTTTGTATTATCGCGAAATATGGGAGAGAGTGTCACAGAAATGATACGGGATATGGGCTGGAAATCATTAGAAGAAAGGCGTTTTTCGTTGCGACGGAATCTTCTCACGAAATTTCAATCACCAACTTTCTCCTCGGAATGCGAAAATATTTTGTTGACACCGACTTACATAGGGCGGAATGATCACCACGATAAACTAAGGGAAATCAGAGCTCGTACGGAAATATATAGGTGTTCATTCCTTTCGCGCGCTGTACGAGATCGGAATAATAGAGAATTGTGAAGGTGGTCCGATGAACCCTCTGCCAGGCACTTAAATGTGATTTGCAGATTATCCATAAATGTAGACACTTCAGACAATTAAACACAGGCAGTCAGAGTGATGCCCAGTGGAAAGGTTTCGACAAAGCCATGAGCTACATGAATTAATAACAACAACAATACTAATAATAATAATAAAAATACCGATAATAATAATATTAATAGTAGTAACGTACATAATTAAGCAGTTGTGGCAGTGATCTTCCATTTATCCGCATCAAATGTCAAAATTTCTCCAGCAGTAAACAGGTCCATAGAAAAATTAAACAAGCACGCATTAATACATGTAACAGCTAGAGCTACGTGTGACTGCTACTGATACTTTTGGATAAAAATGTGTCTTAAAATTACTACTGACAGCAAGTTTTACAAGCAGAAATGAGATTTCGTCCACATCGGGGAAAAAAAAAAATCCTTGGTTCTACTTACTGCTAAAGTTCTTGGATATTCCGTTGGTTAGAAGGACACGCTATTTCTGATAAAAATTCACATTTCCGCTATACGTGAATTATGTGGACAGATAATCAATCCATGTACCCCTTAAATCACTGAAACTGAGTAATGATGTAATTTTTAACACTGATAGTATTTACAGAAACGTTAAGTTGTTTTTAGGTGTTCTGTTGGGTACCGAAATGCCTTAGAAGTTCACATAACTGCGAGGAACCTGAAAATTAGTTCATGTTACGTTCTGTAACACACGTAATACAAAAAGTCAGCTTCTGTAATATGTTTCGTTACTTTCCAGCCAGCAAGAAAAATCGAACGTTACTGACAAAAGCGACTGTGGTACAGTGGTAAAAATCTATTCTGCTTGATAGTGAGGACGCTAGTTTAAGCAAAGTCTATTTTTTTCTTTTACCTTTTAGGAATAAAAATTGTATTCACTCAATTTCAAGAGAATTCTATGGCGCTGCCTCAGCTCATGGGCCAAAGGTGATATAAGATCACCATGTACCAAATAATGTGTGATGTGTTGATAAAAGAATTCAGTAACGAAGTTATTGATAGGCGAAATTATCAAGAGAAAAGATGAAATATTATACCATTTCAGTTTCAAATGTAAGTTCAATATGTGTTTCATTTAAGAAAGCAGATTAAAGTTACGGTGAATTATTGCGGAATTTATGCACAAACTGTTAAAAATTCTTGCAGTACCACTATCGGCTCCAAGAAGACGAATTTAGACGTAGAAAGAGGTTCTCACGAGAGCGGTAAAGCAAAAACGTAGCTGATATGAAACTTCCTGGCAGATTAAAACTGTGTACCCGACCGAGACTCGAACTCGGGACCTTTGCCTTTCGCGGGCAAGTGCTCTACCATCTGAGCTACCGAAGCACGACTCACGCACGGTACTCACAGCTTTACTTCTGCACACTCCGCTGCAGAGTGAAAATCTCATTCTGGAAAAACGTAGCTATCCGGTAGCAAACTTTCAAATACTGCGATCCATTTCCTCACTGCTGAACGTGAAACAAGATCTTAAGTTTGTACATCATACTCACAGGAAATCAGTGGTAACATTCCAAAATTATGTTTAGTAGCGTCGGAAACGAATTAGAGGAAAGAGAAATTTTTACCAACTTGAATCGTCGCAGAACTGCATCGGCAAGCTGTCACCACCATCACCTTGTTTATTTATTTTCACGGGTTTTTTGGGGTAATATTAGATAAAGCTACTCGGTTACAGAATGATTAACAGCTCACAAAATGCTGATATGTAACAAAAAATAGTGTATCCACAGGAGGTACACGATGCAACAAAATAATTTGAGCTACTGCGAGCGGCTCCTGAACAGAATAATACGAGCATGATAAAGGAAGCTTCTCATATCTGATTTTAAGGGATATGATATATCACTTTTATTCGAAGGTTACTGAAAATGAAACCTACTGCATATTGTACACTACGTTCAAGTAAGTCCAATCACAGTGAAAATCATTTTGCTGCTTTGTATTTCGCTTATAATGAGCCCACACTACTATTCGAAAATTCCTTGACATAGTATATGTATGTGTACGAAGGACACATTAGTGAATCCGAGACTCTCAACAATAACCCACACAACGTTAGTGGATTGCCGACGTTTATTATTCTGTTCCTTCTTTCTTGGGCTAAGAATGTGCTTTGCGAATGTACAGATTTATACCTAGATACAATTCGAAGCGTCATAATAGCTCTAAGAAAAGCGAAGGAAACCAGCTTTCAGGTTTCAGTGCGAATAATAGCACAGGTTACTCCTGTGTTGAAGAGAGATGCATTTAGTTTTTGTGTAAGAACCTAAATGTGGTACTTATAAGAACTCGTTTATTCTAATTGTAGCTCTAAAATTTAAAACTTGCAGCCCTAGAAATGTAGACTATAATGGTAAAATATCATTTTTACAAGGTTTCTGCATCTGGAAATGTAGAATTGCGTTTTGTTTTATGTATGTTACAAATTGGCAACCTGTTTTCTTTAAACCTCATGTATCACAATGGGGTCTTCTATAAAGACAGACATTGCTCCACAGATCTGTTACTTTTCCTTTACGCAATGGTGTCATATAGACAATCAGTGGGACTGCAGGAAAGTTCCATAACTCTTGTTTAGGGAGATTGTAGCATTCTGCAAAGGTTACATACACCAGAGACGCTCGAGTATGCTCGTTATTTCAAAGGTACTTGCTGTATGAGCATGATTTTTTTAATAGTTTTTCTTAATAGTATCTGATAGCACAATTTAGATCCAGTGCTGTTCCCTTGATAGCTAAGACGAAAATGCAACAAAATAAACTACTTATAACTTGTTAATAATATTACACAACATTGTGTACACTTAACTAGTAGCTTCATATTGAAGACAGGGCTTAGTTGTGTTAAAACATCTGTAAGAGTCTCTATATGTTACAGTTGTTCTCCGAAATTATCGACATTATTGAAGTCGGCAGCGGACAAATCAAAAGGGAGGAAGCTTAGGGTTTAACGTCCCGTCGAGGATGACGTCATGAAAAACGAAGCACATGGCCGGATTTTGGAAGAAGAGGGAAGAAAATGAACCTTGTACTTTTCAGAGTGACTATTCCGGCCTTAAGCGCCTTAGGGAAACCACGGAATACCTAAATCTGGATGACGCGACGGCGAATTGAACGTACATCCTTCAAAATACGTGGTCAGTGTCTTGTCGCTGCACCATCTTGCTCGGTGGGACTTTTCAGTTTCAAAAGAGCTCGCGACAGAATGTTTCTAGAATCGCGCCGTTTATCGAGCTGAACCTGACCTCTCGGTGACGGTCGTGGAACAAGGTTAACAGCTTCTTTATGGTGCACGCAATGGGGCAATTGCTTCTTCCGTTGTACAAATGTTTCAAGAGAATATCCGATTATATGATTATAGGCTCTATCACTTGCTGGTAAGCATACTGGAGGCCCGGTAGAAGTGCTGTCAGTTCTTCCGCTAGAATAATGTTGTACAACAGAAGTGTGAATGTTGTAGTACTTCCCTGAGTACGCCAAGTGAGTGAGAACTAACTTGATACGTGATTAGGTACAATTAAGTCACAAAAGCGCAGACTGATACTTAGTAATGCAAGCAGGAGCGTGACCGTGGAAATTGTCTTCGCTGACAGAGGTGATGGCTTGCTACTAGAAACATTAAACTGGCTGAGGATGAGGAGAAAAGAGCAGCAGTGAAAACCGAGAAAGCGACCGAATCTGGTTGTAAAATATTAACATTATCGATGGTGGACAAAAACGGACAGGGCGACATAGCGCCGAGGGAACAGACATCTGACAATGGGAGGCCAAGACGTTGGGTTCACAGATTTACATCAAACTTTGTACACCTTTACTGCACCATTAAAACAATATAATGTGCAAATAGTAAGGTGAATTACTCTGGCAATTCCGAGAAAATCGCAAGAGACGTTTTACGCGTATATTGTGTAACTGATGTATCTGTGTGTAGATGATAGACGTTCGAGTTCATGGTGGTCAAGTGGTTAGAGTTCGAGCTTCGAATGACGAACTTGTATGAGGCAACGGTCCGACTCCTACTGAAACAAAGATTTTCTTCTATATTTTTTTCATCAATGGTCTTACGTAATAATTTATGTGACATTTGAGAGGTAATATAATTAAGAAAAATAAACGTTTAGTGAATTTCATGTTATTTGACTAATTATTATTTTTAGTTTCATTTAATTGTTAGAACAAACATACCGGGTGATCAAATAGTTAGTATAAATTTGAAAACTGAATAAATCACGGAATAATGTAGATAGAGAGGTACAAATATACACACATGCTTGGAATGACATGGGGCTTTATTAGAACTAAAAAAAAAAAAAAAAAAAAAAAAAAAAAAAAAAAAAAAAAAAATATAATTCACAAAATGTCCAACAGATGGCGCTTCATCTGATCAGAATAGCAATAATTAGGATAACAAAGTAAGACAAAGCAAATATGATGTTCTTTACAGGAAATGCTCGATGTGTTCACCATCATTCCTCAACAGTGGCTGTAGTCGAAGAATAATGTTGTGAACAGCCCTGTAAAGCATGTCCGGAGTTATGGTGAGGCTTTGGTGTCGGATGTTGTCTTTCAGCACCCCTAGAGATGTCGGTCGATCACGATACACTTGCGACTTCAGGTAACCCCAAAGCCAATAAGCGCACGGACTGAGGTCCGGGGACCTGGGAGGCCAAGCATGACAAAGTGGCGGCTGAGCACTCGATCATCACCAAACGACGCTCATCTCTCGGACATTTTGTGAACTTTGTTTTTTTTTTTTTTAGTCCTAATAAAACCCCATGTCATTCCAAGCATGTTTATCAATTTTTACCTCTCTATCTACATTATTCCGTAGTTTATTAAGTTTTCAAATTTATACTGACTCTTTGATCACCCGGTATTTATAATTATCGAAAAGTAAGCGAAGAAACGCATAGAGTTTCCCCGTAAAAGGTATACCAGTCGTGATTTGAAAAATCCCTTATACACGCTATTTGGTAAGGTACCTGGAATTACTTTGCATTCCGACTCTTCGAACTGCAGAGACAGAGACAGGCCTCACTTGGCGGTTAACATGCGTATCGGTGAGACGTTGCTAATGTAGCAAGAACGAATAGTGTAGCTGCAAATTTTTTGAATATTACAGAATTTACACTTGTGCTATAGAAATAACGGTGGCTCCCTGTTCTTCAACTACTGCCCGTAATGAATGTCATGCCGATTCAAACCGGCGCCTCGTCCACGACTCTCTTGCAATGCGCGAACGCTAGCCACGGCACCATAATGACTTCTTACGGCCGGCACCTTCGCACAGATACATCCGTTACATAATAGACGGGTAAATCTTCTCTTGCGATTTTCTCGGAATTGCCAGAGTACTGCACCTTACTACTTACACGTTAGCCGGCCGGAGTGGCCGCGCGGTTCTAGGCGCTACAGTCTGTAGCCGCGAGACCACTACGGTCGCAGGTTCGAATCCTGCCTCGGGCATGGATGTGTGTGATGTCCTTAGGTTAGTTAGGTTTAAGTAGTTCTAAGTTCTAGGGGACTGATGACCTCAGAAGTTAAGTCCCATAGTGCTCAGAGCCAAAAACGGCCTATACCACAACAAGTATAGGTTTATGGACGTACAGCTACAGGAACTTTGCTCTTAATGTTGCCCAACACTACCTCTTGTAATAGTATGTGACACCTTTCTATAAAAAAAAAAAATTCTACATAAATAATGTGTCAAGTAGTACTTTCTGTCACGTGAATATAGGGAGCCATCACTTGAAGACTTCATGTATTTTCTACACAGAAATAGACCTCAGTGCCAATAAATAAATTTCCAGGAAAATGTGTTATCTAAGTGGTTCAGTTCTAAGGCGTTCACATTGAATAAGTGATCATGCATGAACGACAAAACATAGATTTCGAAATTCATGAGGTTAATGTTTACTTACATGGGACTTGGATTCGCATATATTATACGGTGAATAAATGCTGTCAAAGTGCAGTGTGCAAGGAGTATTAACGGACGAAAATAGCAATCGACGTTTAATTGGCGACAGGTGCTTAACGCTTTTGATATGAGAACACCACAGCGGACACTGTTGCTACCTCTGTCTGTTTCTATTTACCGCTTTTCAATTTGTCTCCTCGAGTAATACTATTCGAAGCTGATCAGTTGATATTATTTCATGTAGAGTCAGTCGTTCCTATACAAATAGAAATAGCTAAACTTACGCCTACAAGAATTGCTGAAATGCCCTTTCGCTATAGCGATTCAGGCGTCTACACTAACGGGCCGCATTCTTTCGCTACGGTCACGTAATTACAGTATCACAGCAGAAGCGGGACCTAAATTTCAGTTAAAATTTCGTCCAACATTATAGTGTCCCTATGGTGTATTGTATACTGTCTACAAGACTCAGAGACAATGTACGTATTTCGAGCAGCCACAATAATATAGCCATATTACACCAATGGAAATGTGAGAATATTCAGTTCAGTGTTTGAATCAGTACTGAAACTCAGAACTCTAGTTTAATCACGAATTAATGGAATTAGATTTAATATTCATGTTTTTATCGCAGTGCACTACAATTAACATATTTTACGCTGTGCGTGCGGTTCTTCAGAAGAATTCACAGTTGGACTGATGAAGGTCGACGTTTCTTCAGATTATATAATTACCAGCTGTTTAACACATCATATAAGAAGTAGGGTGAAACAGAGTTATTTCAAACACAAATGCAGTTTGATGGATTTTTAAAATAATATCCATTTTTTATGTTTAACTTGTCTTTGGTGGCAGGAAAATTGGAACTATGCACACGGGGTTTGCTCACAATTTCCGTTTCAAAAGGAAACGTTGTAACATTTAGTTTATAATCTGAATTGTTTGTCTGAAGGTCACTTCGATCGCTGAATTGTTTGTCGGAAGCTCGCGTCGATCAACTAAAGAAAAGAAACCATGAATAAGCAAACAATAGTGAAAATGATGAGAAATGTAGCTGATGGCATTATGCAACGCTGACGGTGTTCGAAAACTTCGGTAATTTCAGTGATTTCTGCACCAATAATCACCCGCAATAAGGGCTGAATAATTCAGAAGGCTGACGGCAATCATAATCTGAATTATGAGAAAATTCCACTTAGAGTTTCTTTTAATGTTCCATAATTACTTCTGTGGAAACCAGTTAAAAGTTGTTCTGAAGTCACTAAGCAATTAACGCCTGAAACACTTTTGCCTAAATTTAAAGTTTATGGCAAGGAAAATGTCGACATGTATATCTGCCGCTAGGTAACACTATACTTATTTGGCGCTCGCATTAATATTTTCTAAGCTAAAATAGGTTTTCCTATGTTTGTTCTTCGTGTGCTGCCCTGAAGCACTGTTCAAGTAACGTAGGATCCATAAGAAAAGTTTCAGTTTTTAGCTACGCTTCCTTTAATGACTAAATTCTTGATCTGATCAGCTATAACTATTGAATGCTGGTTCGTTTAATGCATATTTTTAATGAGTGATTGCACGTCTATTAAACCCAGCTGCTAAGGCATATTTTCACATTATTGTTATGGTGTCATAGAATGCCTCTTCAGCGCGTAGACTCTGTTGGAACAAAACAGCCAGTGTGTGAGGGTGGTTATGTGGTTTTTTTGGGCTGAAAGCAATAATGTTTCCCTCTGATAGACACCCTCTCTTCCACTTAACTTACTTAATTATTGCACTCTCACAGTCATTAAGAACTACACTAAAAAACGTGAAAATGGTCTGTTGCAGCACCGGAACTGCAGTTTCTAATTTTAATATTTGTCCCTCTTCTTCTGTCAATATTATTTTAGGATATCTCATGAAACAGACAGAAAGGACGACGAAAGCTTGATTTCAGAAATACAACGCCATTGTTTCAAAATTCCTCCTTTACCACAACAGGTAAGAATTCCTTTGTCATTCAGACGCCGCGGGAATATCCAGCCATCCAGGGTACGATAATTTTTCCTTTAGGTGAAATACCAAGAAATTTTTGGTTTCGATGTTATTTGTTATCTTAGTGTAGAGCAGATATATTTTCATCACAATATTAGGGAGGAAGGGCTCCTACATTTATGAATGACGTGATACAAATCTATCTTGAAACCATACATGGTTAAGCTTTATTCGTAAACATTCGAGTAATGTGATAGTATCCTTTGCATCGTAGGGGCTTAAGGGACGCTGAATACTGAAAGGGAAAGAAAATAAAATCGATATTCTTGATTCGCCAAGGAGCACTACCACTGATATAATACAACAACTCGAGAAGGAAGACGTATTGTTGTTACCATTTCAAACAGGACTACTGAATAAATGAAACAAACGTCAGTGGCAAGTAATAACTAATAAGACTTCGTCCTCCGACAGTGTCAGTAAAATTGTTGGAAGATATCGTTAATAATCCTTCCTGAAATAACCCACTGTTTTATGAGAGAAGAATGAACTGCAAAAAAACATAAATAAGATGATTATTAATCAATGTGAAGGCTGATGGGATGACGTGATTTCCACGAATGAGGGGAAGATCTGTGTGTTTGAATCGTATGGCTAGGCAAATGGATGGCTGTAACCGAATAACCGAGGCAAGAGTTAGACACCGGTAATATATAACTCTGTCACACAAGTTGTTGATAGCATTATGAGTTGGATCTGCATAACGTCCCAAAATTTTGAGAAATGACTGTAAGTAATGGCTGGTATGCAGGATGAGGCCAGATATTTTAGAAGACAACTTGCAAACAGTGTAGAAAATCTAAGCGTAAGAGGTATATCTAAATTCTACTAGGACAACCACGCGAAACATAGAGAATGCTTTGTATAAAGCAACCGTCTCTATTATTCTGCCAAAGTGGTATAAGCGTCTGTGCAGAGGCACCTCCTCAGTCCAACGGGAAACAAGCTGAGGTAAAAATATAAAAATAAGTGAATACTTGCTAGAACGATGACATGGAAATAATGGCGTCGCACCCAGTTCACAGTGAAGGATTTTCTAAATGTCGAAACGTCTGGAAGAGTTCAAACGGATAGTAAGTTTTGTTTTAGTGAGGAATTACGTGTAATTCACTTAAGAATCAGGGACTCACACGTAGTGAGTACGTGGCTGGCGACCACGGGGTCCCGAGCTGAGTCCTGGCATTGCTTCCACTTACTTATGCCAGGCTCCTCACTTTTATCTTTCCTATTTGGCCACCCTCGGCCAACTCTTGTTCTTTTCCGACCCTGACGCTATTAGGTTTCGAGGGCTAGGGGTCTTCCATTTCCAACCTATACTTCTACTGAGCCGAATATCTCCCGGGATAAGGAGATTACCTTCTATCAATTGCCAACGGCCTTCTAGGAGGGCGGGTGAGCGGCTAGAAGGAAGGGCACTCTCTTGCCCTCGGGGTGGGAAACTGCTCCTAAAGGCGGAGGAGCCACAAGGTGGCCAACGGCATAGAATGGAGAAGGCAACGGGAAACCACTCCATTAAAGATCCGGGCGGGTATCCCAAGTATCAACAGCTTATGATGGAAAGCTCTTTGGTTAAATTCTCCGGAGGTAAACTAGTCCCCCATTCGGATCTCCGGGCGGGGACAACTAAAGAGATACCAAAATCCAAAAGCATTAATGTAAGAAGGATAGCAACATGGAACGTCAACTCACTTCTTAAATGTGGTAAACTGGAAAACTTGAAAATGGAAATGAAACGAATGGATATTGATGTACTGGGAGTCTCAGAAATGAGATGGCCTAACGCTGGCGACTTTTGGTCAGGGGATTACAGAATCATACACGCTGGAACAGCACAAGACAATCCCGGGATTGCAGGAGTGGGAATTATCCTCAGTAAAGAGATGGGGTTAAGAGTAATAGGATTTGTTGAACATAGTGAGAGGATAATTTATGTCCGATTGGAAACTAAACCAAGAGACACAATCATAATCCAAGTATACATGCCAACTACGAGGCACGAGGATGATGAAATCGACATGATGTATGTCCACCTTGTAGAAGTAATTGACAGAGTTAAAGGAGCTGAAAACCTTGTCATCATGGGAGATATGAATGCCGTTGTTGGGGAAGGTAAAGAAGAGGATGTGGCAGGGAATTTTGGATTAGGATTAAGAAATGAAAGAGGGAATAAACTTGTAGAATTCTGCCAAAGAAATAAACTTTGCATTACAAATACCTTCTTTAATCATCATCGAAGAAGAAGATATACTTGGAAAATGCCCGGTGACATTAACAGATATCAAATTGACTTCATATTAGTGAAGCAAAGATTTAAAAACCAAGTTAAGGACAGCAGATCATATCCAGGCTGTGATGTGGAAAGTGACCACATACTCGTTATGACGACGACTGAACTAAAATTCAAGAACATTAAAAAAAGAATTACATGTAAATGGGATTTGACAAACCTGAAAAACGAAAATACACTGAACCCCTATCAACTAGAAACAGACAAGAAAAGAAATACTCAGGGCTGCAATGACATCCAAAGCAGCTGGGAAAAAATAAAAACTGGTATTTTAGAGGCAGCAGAAGAAGTAATAGGAAAAGAAAGGACAGAGAAAAGGAAGGAATGGATTACTAATGACCTACTAAATATGATGGAAGAAAGAAGGAAATTAAAAAATTCTGTGAAGAAGGAAGACCAAGCGAAATACAAGAGTCTGAAAAATAGAATCAACAGAGAGGCAAAACAAGCAAGAGAAAAATATCTTGATGATCTCTGTATTTCAGTTGAGGACAACATGCGCATGGGAAATATCGACAAGGCCTATAAATGTGTGAGACATTGCTTTGGAGACAGAAGAAACAAGTGTAGGGCTGTGATGGATGAAAATGGCAGTATGTTGGATGACGATGATGAAGTTGCAAGAAGATGGAAACAATATATAGGAAAACTGTACAGCGGACCAGACCTGTCTGAAAACATCATGGAAGAAGAAACAGAAGTAGATGCACACAACATAGGTGAACCTATATTAAAGGAAGAGTTTGAACTAGCTCTGAAAAAATTGAAAAGCAACAAATCGCCTGGTATAGACAATAACCCAGCCGAACTTCTGACATCTAGAGGAGCAAAACTGAATCAGGAGTTGTATAATCTTGTTTTCAACATGTACGAGCAGGGTAAAATTCCTACAGACTTTGAGAAAAACATTATGATCCCCATTCCAAAGAAGGCAAATGCTACAAGATGTGAAAATTATAGGACGCTCAGCCTAGTTACTCACGCCTCTAAAATATTAACCTCAATTATCCTAAGACGTATAGAACAAAAAGTCGAAGCTACACTCTCCGAAGACCAGTTTGGATTCCGGAAAGATAGAGGAACCAGAGAAGCAATATTTGCTCTAAAACTAATAATACAGAAACGACTAGATAAGAACCTGAAAACATACATAGCTTTCGTAGATGTAGAGAAAGCCTTTGATAATGTTAAATGGGATAAGATGTTTGAGGTACTCAAAAAAGTAGGAATAGACCATAAAGATAGAAAAATGATATGGAACCTGTACGAAAACGAGACAGCAGTTATCCGTGAACGGACAAAACAAGAAGAGGTGCAGATACGGAAAGGTGTCCGACAAGGTTGCGCACTATCCCCTGTTATCTTTAAGGTATACATTGAAGAGGCGCTGAAAAAAGTAAGGGAAAATTCACAGACAGGTGTAGTAATTCATGGCCAACGAATAGATGTGATAAGATATGCCGATGATACAGCTGTCCTGGCTGAAAGTGAAGAAGATCTTGTAGTCCTACTGAATAGAATGGATAAAGTTATGGGTGAAGAATATAACATGAGAATTAATAAAGCAAAAACAAAAGTAATGGCATGCGACAAAGAAGATCAAGTGAAAGTCCAAGTTCATGTAGGCAATGAACCGCTTGAACAAGTTGATAAATTTACTTATCTGGGCAGTAATATTACCAGGGATGGAAGGAGCAAGGCAGAAGTGAGGAGTAGAATAGCTCAAGCAAAGGCTGCTTTTAACAAGAAGAAAAACATATTAACATCTAAGAGCATCAGCCTTGAAATCAGGAAAATATTTTTGAAATCATATGTGTGGAATGTGGCATGCTATTGGTGTGAAACATGGACTCTCGGGACAGAGGAAGACCAGAAGCTAAATTCTTTTGAAATGTGGTGCTATAGACGCATGCTCAAAATGAAATGTATCGACAAGGTCACAAACGAAGTGGTTCTGGAAAGAGCAGGTGAGAAGAGAAGCTTCTGGAGTTTCACTGTTAAAAGAAGAGTGCAATATACAGGCCATCTATTAAGACATAAAGGACTCCTGAACACAATCATAGAGGGATATGTCGAGGGAAAAAGACCAAGAGGAAGACCACGACTGAGGTACATGGATCAAATCGTGAAAGATGTGGGATGTAACACCTATAAAGAAATGAAGAGAAAAGCTGAAAGACGCACAGAATGGAAACAAGCTGCCATTGTAGCTGTTGCAAACCAATCCTTGGATTGACCACTACAGAAGAAGAACACTTAAGAATGGCAGAATATTAAAGTTTGTAGTGATTGAAGCTTCTTATTCAGAACAAAGTAATTACCATATTGTATTTCAAAATATTTCCTGAGAATATTTCAACTTACTTGAAAGCAGGATAATTGTAATAGAATTAGGTATAAATAACAGTAAAAGAACTGTTTGCAGCAAGACGTCAGGGTATGTGCTCGGTGTTTCGAGCCACCCTGTACCGGGGACTGCAGAACAGCACTGTGTGCTTTCCAGGAAAGCGACATTGGGACCAAGCTGCAGCGTTTCCGGGAATCGTTGAAGGCCGCACTTAATCGCTGTAGAGCGGCTGCGGGACCTTCACAGTGAGTCTTCTTAAAACTTCCAACTGTGCTCAACCACTAAAATTATTTCGTCTGTCAAATATTTTTTTTGTATACAGTTACTGTTATGCCAACAATGCGAACAGCCGCATTTTCATTGTGATACACAACAAATCTATTATCAAACATTAAATAATCAGCTCTTTATATCAAATCGAACTTTTCATTATAATATCTCATTAAATCGTTTATCAGTTTTAATCTGTACTTCGTAGGTATTAAACAGGAAATTTTTTCACCTCCGTCCTTTGTTTTACCGGTTTTTCATTATTTACTTTGTTGCTGGAATGTTGTTGTGGTCTTCAGTCCAGAGACTGGTTTGATGCACCTCTCCACGCTACTCTATCCTGTGCAAGCCTCTTCACCTCCGAATAACTACTGCAGCCTACATCCTTCTGAATCTGTTTAGTGTATTCACCCCTTGGTCTTCCTCTACGATTTTTACCCTCCTCCCTTCCCTCCAATACTAAACTGGTGATCCCTTGATGCCGCAGAATGTGTCCTACCAACTGATACCTCCTTCTAGTCAAGTTGTGCCACAAATTCCTCTTCTCCCCAATTCTATTCAGTACCTTCTGATTAGTTTCGTGAGCTACCCATCTAATCTTCAGCATTCTTCTGTAGCACCACTTTCCGAGAGCTTCTATTCTCTTCTTGTCTACACTGTTTATCGTCCATGCTTCACTTCCATCATGGCTAACTCCACACAAATACTTTCAAAAAAAGACTTCCTAACACTTAAAGTTATACTCGATGTTAACAAATATCTCTTTTTCAGAAATGCTTTCCTTGCTGTAACCAGTCTACATTTTGTATCCTCACTAGTTCGACCATCATCAGTTATTTTGCTCCCCAAATAGCAGAACTCATTTACTACTTCAAGTGTCTCATTTCCTAACGTAATTCCCTCAGCATCACCTGATTTAATTCGACTACATTCCATTATCCTCGCTTTTCTTTTGTTGATGTTCATCTTATATCCTCCTTTCAAGACACGGTCCATACCGTTCAGCCGGCCGCGGTGGTCGTGCGGTTCTAGGCGCTCCAGTCCGCAGCCGCGCTGCTGCTACGGTCGCGGGTTCGAATCCTGCCTCGGGCATGGATGTTTGTGATGTCCTTAGGTTAGTTAGGTTTAATTAGTTCTAAGTTCTAGGGGACTGATGACCACAGCAGTTGAGTCCCATAGTGCTCAGAGCCATTTGAACCATTTCAACCATACCGTTCAGCTACTCTTCCAGTCCTTTGCTGTCTGTGACAGAATTACAACGTCGTCAGCAAACCTCGAAGTTTTTATTTCTTCTCCACGTATTTTAATTCGTACTCCAAACTTTTCTTCTATTTCCTTTTTACTGCTTGCTCAATATATAGATTGAATAACATCGGGGTAGGCTGCAACCCTATCTCACTCCCTTCTCAACCACTGCTTCCCTTTCGTGCCCTTCGACTCTTATAACTGCCGTCTGGTTTTTGCACAAATTGTAAATAGCCTTTCACTCCCTGTATTTTACACCTGCCACCTTCAGAATTTGAGAGTATTCCAGTCAACATTTTCAAAAACTTTCTCTAGGTTAGCAAATGCTAGAAACGTAGGTTTGCCTTTCCTTAACCTACATTCTATGAGAAGTCTTTGGGTCAGTATTGCCTCGCGTTTTCCTACATTTCTACGGAATCCAAGCCGATCTTCCCCGAGGTCGGCTTCTACCAGCTCGTCCATTCGTTTGTAAAGAATTCGTGTTATTATTTTGCAACCATGACTTATTAAACTGATAGTTCGGTAATTTTCACACCTGTCAACATCTGCTTTCTTTGGGATTGGAATTATTATATTCTTCTTGAATATGTTGCTGGAATACGTAATTCAAAATTTAATTGACTCCTGTCTTTGAGCTTGGCCTGATTCTTTTCCCATAGAGACAAGAATTTCCAAAGAAAGTAGTGATAAACAACATTTGAGTCTGAAAGAAACAAAACATATTCTTAGTAAATTTTGTAAGATGTGAACAAAGTTAAGGTTTGCATGTTTTCTTTCAGCTGACAGTGTCATAGGCTCCAAGGAAAACTGCTTCCTAGTGACGTTAGTAGAGGCTAAGTGGGGAGTGTTCTGGCAGCTGCCACTTTACTCTAAATGGCGTAAGACGACAGCAGTGACGTCCGCCTGTCCCTCGACCATATTATTCTAGCATATCTCATTCAATGATAGGCTCTCATGACGAAGAAGTACGAGTAGTCACTTTTCACAGATATAGCGAAACTCACATAATTGGCTACACGCGACCACCACGGCTTCCTCATTTCACAAACACCCTGTGTGGTGCAGTCTATCCGATTTTCTCTCCCACAAAACTCGCTGTCATAAAATTTCACTTTTGTACATCCATAAATACGTTTTATATCTTTCGTTGTCATTATTATTATTATTATTATTAGGCTTTTAGCAGTAGGTGTAATATAGTTTGTTTTATCGATACTAGTTCTTAGTTAGCACCGTTAGACAAAGGACATTACACACGTTCAGGTCTAGTTTCAAATTATTTTTAATTCTATCAGCACCATTTTATTACTATTTATCATATTCGAATTATTATCACTTCTCATGTAAATATGATATAGAAATATTGCACCTACGCGTAAAACACTGGTCCAATTCACGGTATAAATAAGATAGAGTCTGAAGTTCCTAATCCGATCACATTAAAAATAAAATAGTACCATTTCGGAGGGAGCTGTAACTATTCACGAAAAACAGAACTAAAAATTCCCTCAACCCGAAATTTGTTTGAACACTGCAGTGTTTATTGGGAATGCTCCTATTTGAAATGGTATTACATTTCCTTTCGTATACTATTGAACTAACCCGGTCATTTATAGGGAGGTGGGGGAGGGGGAGGATTTTCGGATAAAAACGAAATTAAAACAGAGAAGCAATATATAGATACAGGAAGCCACAAGAAATCTCGCTTCCCTAATCCTATTGTAGTACACGTAAGAGAGGCCGAATGCGTTGGTAATTAGCATTGCTTCACATTCATACTTGCACAGCGCACTCCTCTCAAGACATTTTCTGAAAATATACTTACTTGTATTAAATGCACTCAGCAGCACGAAGGCAACAACTAGTGATAAAAGTAGTTGTTAGTAAATATGGTAAATAATTGCAAAGTTTTGTCTGGGAGCTCGTTCTAGAGAAGTAATCAGTCAAGGCGACATAGTTTGCTGTTAAGGAAGAAGTCATTCTTCCTGTAGGGTACAGCATAACAAAAGTCGCAACGCATACTTACGCACCAGCTGAGAATATAGATATATGAAGGTTTGGGAATGAGTCCTGTTACTGCTATATCTGACATAAAACTCTGTACGTTGCTAGAAACCTGTATTTCAGACATTCAGGTATCAACTAAATACACGATCATCTTCAGTTACTACCTTTTGTTTTATTAATAAGCAATGATTTTGGGAGTATTGCACTTCAATAGCTGGTGTATCAGCTCCATCTCAAATGTTGATTTTACCTGGACAATGTCGTTGACAAGCTGAAACATTATCTGTAAGTGGGGAACGAAAACTAATGTAATTACAGCCCGTGAATCTGAAAATTTACAGTGCTGCTGGTGCTTATGTTTATATTTAAACCTATGTCTGTTCCCCGCAAACCACGTTGCGGTGTGTGGTGGAGGTTACTTCTGGTACCACAATCTTCTGCCTCCTCTCCTATTCCATTCACATTGTCACGTGGGAAGAATGATCCGATAAATGGGTACGAGCTCTAATGTTTCTAATTTTCTCGTCATGAACATTTCGCGAGACGTATGTGGGAGGAATGCACAATACCTCTCTTGCAGCGCGTGCCACTGAAGTTTGTTGAGAAAACAGCACAGCTGTCTTTCATTCTCTTTCTAGATCGCTGTTCAGCTAGGCAGACGGAGGTTTTTTTGTGGTTTGGCTTAATCATTCAATGTCAATACTAGGACATTTGAAAGGCTACACTCCATTTCCTGGCCCTTCCATGTCCAGCGCGCGCTACATCTTTAATTGCACAGCCGTAAAGCCATTAGAAAAATGAAAAAAACTGATGCACAAAAGCGTAGGATATGATCATTTCAAACTGCTCAGGAACGTACAAAGGGGAACTGCAGTTACTGATTTTTAAATACTGGCTCCCACAAACAGCAAGCGGGTAAAAAAATTACCGAGCGACGCGATAGTTCGTTATGTGTGTGTGTGTGTGTGTGTGTGTGTGTGTGTGACTTCCTTTGTGCATGTACTGTCAGCGGTTTTTTCAGTGTTTCAGTATGTGGAACACTTTTTGTGGGTACAGATAAGGATTCAGACGTTTTTACGCACAACTTGGATGAAGCAGCCTGAATCGGATTTGACCGGATTTCATATATCATCAGTCGACTCTCCAGAAACTCGAATCATTCCCAAATCTGCGAATGAATCGGTACACTACTATACGGTCACATTCATATGAACAACTTTCAAAAGCTCGGGTAACCGCTTTTTACAGCGAGGACGTGCAGGAAGAGTGTCAGTGAAGTTCTGGAAGGTACTGACAGGCATGCGCAGCCCTGCGGACTCCTGAGCCTTGGGCAGCTGCGCTAGGTTGCTCGGTTGACAAGTCATGGCACGAACAGCCCGATCGATGTTGTCCCACAGATTCTTGATTGGACAGTTTGGCGGCCAGGGGAACACGGAAAACTCGTTCCGGTGCTCTTCGAACCACGCAGGCACAGTACTAGCTGTGTGACACATTGCATTGTCCTAATGGAAGATGCCATCGCGCTGAGGAGAAAGCAGACTGCACGTGGGGTTTGACATGACCTCCAAGGATAGATGCGTACTTGTGTTGATCCATTGTAGAGTCCAGAATGACGAGCTCACCCAGGGAATACCACGAAAACCTTCCCCAGACCATAATGCTCCTTCCTCCGGCCTGGACTCCCAACGGCCGTCTGTCCGTTGGAGGATGAAACATGATTTATCTGAAAATTTTACCTGTCGCCGGTCAATGGATGTCCAATTGCGGTATTGGTGTGCAAATTCCAGCTTTCATCGCCGATGAACGGCAGTCAGCGTGCATGAATTAGATGCCTGCTGCGGAGGTCCATATGCAGCAACCTTCGCTGATCGGCCGTTGAGGGGACAGTACGAGGAGCGTTTGAAAAGTCCGTGCAGAGTCCGAGAAATGACACCACCGGTGACTATCGAGGTCATGTTTAGTTAGTAGCATCTTTGGAAAGAACGCGCACCACATTTCAGCCTTATTGGTCTATTTCTTTGTGTTTGAAATTCGCGTGAATCAAGGAAGTCGAGTGATTGTCAAAAAATGGACGAAAAAGAATATCGTGTGGTGATGGTTCAAATGGCTCTGAGCACTATGGGACTCAACTGCTGAGGTCATTAGTCCCCTAGAACTTAGAACTACTTAAACCTAACTAACCTAAGGACATCACAAACATCCATGCCCGAGGCAGGATTCGAACCTGCGACCGTAGCGGTCTTGCGATTCCAGACTGCAGCGCCTTTAACCGCACGGCCACTTCGTGTGGTGATTAAACATTACTTTATGAAAGACAAAACGTCTCAGGAGACTAAACAGAGGTTTGGTAAACATTACGGTGGCTCTGTACCTTCGATTAGAACTGTTTATAAGTGTCTTCTGGTAAACCTTGCGGAATGTAAGGTCGTGGTCCATGAAACTCTTCAGCTCCTAACGTTTCGTCCAGTGCTTCGATGGACATCTTCAGAGGGGTGTTTCTCCTCCGGTGAGTCTTGCCGACTCACCGGAGGAGAAACACCCCTCTGAAGATGTCCATCGAAGCACTGGACGAAACGTTAGGAGCTGAAGAGTTTCATGGACCACGACCTTACATCCCGCAAGGTTTACCAGAAGATATGTCATCCGGTCGTGAAAGCCTTCATACTATGTTTATAAGTGGTTTCAAAATTTTCGGAGTGGCCATATGGACACAAGTGATGCTGAACTTTCTGGGCGCCCTGTGGAGGTTACGACTCCAGAAATCATTGATAAAATCCATGATATGGTGATGGATGACAGAAGAGTTAAGGTGCGTGACATTGCTAGTGCTGTGGGCATCTCGAATGAACGGGTACATAATATTTTGCACAAACATTTGGACATGAGAAAGTTATCCCCAAGACGGGTTCCGCGATTGCTCACGCTTGACTAAAAACGGAATCGTGTGAAGTGATGCAAGGATGGTTTGCAGCTGTTCAGGAAGAATCCGCAGTACTTTAAGCGTCGTTTCGTCACTGTGGATGAAACATGGATACATTACTATACTCCTTACAAGGGAACCTCCCCATCGCACCCCCCTTAGATTTAGATACAAGTTGGCACAGTGGATAGGCCTTGAAAAACTGAACACAGATCAATCGAGAAAACAGGAAGGAGTTGTGTGGAACTATGAAGAAAATAAGAAAAATATACAAATTGAGTAGTCCATGCGCATGATAGGCAACATCAAGGATAATGTGATTTCAGGAGTGCTGTGGTCTGTGGTTAGCGTGAGCAGCTGCGGAATGAGAGGTCCTTGGTTCAAGTCTTCCCTCGAGTGAAAAGTTTACTTTCTTTATTTTCACAAATTTATGATCTGTCCGTTCGTTCATTGACGTCTCTGTTCACTGTAATAAGTTTAGTGTATGTGTTTTGCGACCGCACCGCAAAACCGTGCGATTACTATGTTGTCGACCCACCTAACTTGTACACTTGGCAAATGGGTAAAAAGATTTTTCTACCTTGCCCGATTTAGGTTTTCTTGTGGATATGATAATCACTCCCACAAAAGTGATCGAATCGGACGGACGGACGGATAGATAATAACTTTCTGAAAATAAAAAATTAAACTTTTCACTCGAGGGAAGACTTAAACCAAGGACTTCTCATTCCGCAGCTGCTCACGCTAACCACAGGACCACAGCACTCCTGAAATCACATTATCCTTGATGTTGCCTATCTTGCGCATGGACTACTCAATTTGTATATTTTTCTTATTTTTTTCATAGTTCCACAAAACTTCATCCTGTTTTCTCGTTTGATCTGTGTTCAGTTTTTCAAGGCCTATCCACTGTGCCAACTTGTATCTAAATCTGAGGGGGGTGTGGTGGGGAGGTTCCCTTGTTAGACCAAACAACAATTTAAACAATGGGTTACCAAGGGAGAATCTGCACCAAAAAAGGCGGAGACCATTCCTTCGGGTGCAAGGGTTATGGCGACTGCCTTTGGGATTCGCAAGGGATAATTCTCAGCGACTATCTGGAAAATGGTAAAACTATTACAGATGCATATTATTCATCTTTATTGGACCGTTTGAAAACCGAGCTGCAAGAAAAACGTCGGCGATTGGACCGCAAAAAAGTCCTTCTCCATCACGACAATGCACCAGCACACACCTCAGCAGTTGTGGTCGCAAAATTAATGGAAATTGGATTCCAACTCGTTTCACATCCCCCCCCACCCTGTTCCCCAGACTTGGCTCCCTAAGATTGCTATTTGTTCCCCAATTTGAAGAAGTGGCTGGCGGGACAAAGATTTTATTCAAACGAGAAAATGATTGCAGCAACTAATAGCTGTTTTGCAGACTTGGACAATTCCTGTTATTCGGAAGAGATCAGCAAATTATAACAACGTTGGACGAAGTGTGAAACATGTAAGCAGTTTTTATTTTTGCACAAACTTTTCAAACGCCCTTCGTATTTGTAGCCCCTTAGTTCGTCTAACTGCTCAGTTGCTCAACAGGTGCACGTCTATTCGCCCGTAGACATCTCTCCAGCCGTCGTTCGCACGTCATCTATGGCCTGCGATGCACCGTAGTTGCCACGGTGCCGGTTTTGGATAGCGCCATGTACAATATACTTTAACCATGGCGGCACGCGAACTGTTTACAGAGTTAGCCGTTTCGTAAATGCTTCCACCCTTGGCCCGATAGCCAATGATCATGCTGTTTTGGACATCAGATAAATAGCTTTTCTTCCACATTACGACACGACAGCGCTGTTTTCCATGTCCCCTGACACGCTTTATGTACCCTCCACCGCCAGTGCTGCCACTTGGCATCTGTGCCTATTGAAGTCGAACACAGGTGGTGGTCACATTAATGTGACTGGACCATGTATATAGGCATCGCACCCACTGCCGGATAAACACGAGTTCTACTCTAGCTGTGTTTACTTACTCAGACAGCTATTTCAACATACGGTATCACAAGCGATTAGCGAACCCACTACGAAGGGAATTCTCGACTGGAGAAGAATAGAGAAGGAATCGGCCATAGTCTCACTGAAGGCAATGTTCTGACATATCGCTGCAGTGACTTAGGGACACCATGGGGAATATAAATCACAATGTCTGAACAGGCTCTGAGTCTTAAAATGCGGATTGTGTGCTTCACCGTGCTGCAGCTCTCCGTCTGAGTCTCAGGGACGCAAGACAAGGAAGTCTTCTCAAAACACTGACCAGTGCAACGTACAGCTTTGTCGTTCAACTGTAGGTCATTATGATTTTGGCTTACTTGGAGGTTCTGAAACGAGGTGTCACGGCAACTCAAGTCGTTCGCACGCAATACTGGCTGCCATTTGGGGGGGGGGGGGGATGATACAGACAACAAACGCAGCGCACTCCTCGGTTGGGATGCGAGATGTAGTCATCGTATATCTTTTTCTTCTTCGTTTTCTTCTACAATTCAAAATTTAGGCTGAAAGCCAGTTTTCTTATTTTTTCACTCATATGACAAATAATACTTCGTGTGTGACTCTTGTGAACCTGCTGGTCATAATAGGCTATTTTCCTTTGTAAAAAATATGGTTCGGATTGTTGTTATTCTGACTGATCATAGTATTTAAATAGCATTTATAGCCAATGTTCTCAAAAAATCTTTGATTTTTATTGAATTAAAGCTTAAAATCATTAAGTATCAAGATCTGGTCACGTGATCGAAAACGCTCTGTTACTGGCTGATGCTCTGGTGACGTCACAGGCTACGAGTAAAACGAAGCTATACGTGTGTTATAGGGTTGTTTTGGGGGAAGAGACCAAAAAGAGAGGTCATCGGTCTCATCGAATTAGGGAAGGACGGGGAAGGAGGTCGGCCGTGCCCTGTCAAAGGAAACATTCCGACATTTGCTTAGAGCGATTTAGGGAAGTCACGGAAAACCTAAATCAGGATAGCCAGACGCGGGATTGAACCATCGTCCTCCCGAATGCGAGTCCAGTCTGCTAACCAATGCGCCACCTCGCTTTGTGTGTGTTATTGGAGCGTTAGCCGAAATTACGAGGTTTTCACGTACTTTTTCTGGAAACAGTTTAGCTATTTAGTGATGGAAAACGCAGCTACAACTTTTAAGTAACAATAGAAAGGAATTTTGTGAACGCTGATAGTGGTAGCCTTGCGAAAGTTGATGCGTTTATGCTCCACCAGTTTAGAGCGGCGTTATGTGCAATGATGGACATTCTGCAATATCATTAAACTGGCTCAGAATTAAGGAATTGTAGAACGTTTGCAAATGATTCAGTATATTATAACTAGATTGTCGACTATCAGTCATGAGCTACGATCCAAAGCACAATAAAATTATTCTTGGCAAAACTCAGTGCTGATTTCCTCCGTAGAAGACACTCGCCAGAGAACATATTTCTAGCAGGCGTTCGGTAGCGCAGTGTATAATGTATCCCACTGCAATGAAAGCGGTCACATGTTAGAATCGTGGAAGGCTCATTTATTTTTAAAAGTTTTACGCGAAATACGAAGATAGCGTTAGCAAGAATGACTGTACCAATTGTTTCAATTGTGGGATTTATTATATAGCTTCACATTAGTCTCAGTCTCAGAAATGGATAACGGAGGATTAACGCATTTACTTTGCGAACAAACAATTTTTTTGGAAAGCTTTGCTATTAGTGAAGATATCAACATACGCCCACAGTACAACAAGGCATAGGACGATGAGGTTATACGGAGAGATATAAAGCTTACGCAACATGCAGGCGATACAAACGTAAGGGCTTTGATGTTTGTGAGTGTAAACCAACGTCGGCGTCTGAAGCAAACTTACTTCATCTTTATGTAAGACGATGAGCCGGCCGGGGTGGCCGAGCGGTTGTAGGCGCTACCGTCTGGAACCGAGCGACCGCAGCGGTCGCAGGTTCGAATCCTGCCTTGGGCATGGATGTGTGTGATGTCCTTAGGTTAGTTAGCTTTAAGTAGTTCTAAGTTCTAGGGGACTGATGACCTCAGAAGTTAAGTCCTATAGTGCTGAGAGCCAGTTTTTTGTAAGATGATGAAACAGCAAAGTTGGAATAATAAGGATCATAGCTGGACAGTACGAAGATAAAAACATTGTGTCTAATAAAGTAAAAAGCGTGTGGTCACATTCAGTAGAAAATATCTTTTTGAACGTAAAGTATGTGAAAATCGATTGTAAACGTAAGTGCATGTAAACAGCAAGGAAAACGCAATAATATTCTGTTTCTGATCGGTGTGGTGAAGCTGGGCGATTGTGATTTGGTGTTCATATGAGAGGACTGTCGAGTCTCTTTACAAATAAGTTAAAATGTTCTTTCGAGTTAGATTCGAACCAGCAATCCAGTCTACCGCTCTAACAGCTGAGCTCGGAACGATTGAGGTGTAGATGGGTAAAACGAAAATTTTCGCTAGGAGTTTAATTTAGTTGAATCAAGCTATCCTTCTTTGTAACAGCAGGAGAGCGTATCTCGGAGGAAAGTTATTGTTAACTTCACAGTGCAACAAATTTTTAATTAAGCTAGTGAACTTGATGTGGTGGCAATTTTCCGGTACAGTGCAACCACATTTTATGCATCTTCTCATTCTGTAGAACACTCAAAAGCAACTTTTCAGTAGTTTCTAATATGTATTTGTACATTATGGTGCTACACACCATATGTAACCCATTTTCCGAAACGTAAATTCCAAAACAAGACATCACTGTGAATTCTCATTATGATAATGGGAGCAGCGAGCTAGCCAATGACGTTAGGGGCATCACACGACTCGAATGGAGCGTCTTAGGGGGCTTTTACATTACTTGAACTTCATTTGCGTTTTTGTAGAAGAATACTGAAATTCAGGAGGAAAAAAAGCATGTTAGGAGCATAAAATTACGTAATTAATAATTTAAGACAATTTCTAGCAAACAGTCAAATACCCTATTGTCTGTTACACGGGATTGTTGCTTCAGCCAATTGAGCTTCTCCATTTAAATTCGTTGACTTTCAAACATCGAATGTAAACAAATTCAAAGTTTTGCTGATAAGTGATCAATATGAGAGCTAGAACGGACACAACCCCTTATTTAATTAATATTTTTATTCGGTTTAAACCTATCTAGCTGGAATACTCCGTTGTGAGTGTTGGGAGTGGAAAGTTTCGCTGTGTCTTGGCCTACCGGACCTGAACGGAGAATCCCTTGCGTGAAGTTCGGGCTAAGTGCATTCTTCACTCGTTAGCAGATCTGCACTTCATGGGAAGTGTTGAAACATGCACCTCCAATGCACATTCCCAATCGTAACTGCAGCCATTTAACGCGTGAAAAGTTCGCACGGTAGAAGTAAGCTTTTCTCTCTCCCTCTGTCCTCCCTTGGGTTGTTAGCGGTGTGTTTAAGGCTAACAAGAAACGGCTCACTTTGTTACGATGAACTACCGTAGAACACGCCATTACTGCAAGTGAGAAAACGGTATCGTCAGGAGTGCCCCAGGGAAGTGCGTTTGTTCTCTACGTACAGCAATGATGTGACGGATAGGCTGTTTGCCGATGGAAATGGGCGCTTGGTGTCATTGGCCGGGAGGCCCCTTACGGGGCAGGTCCGGCCGCCTTGGTGCAGGTCTTGAAACATCCCCTTAGAGAAATTAATGAATTACTTACTGTGCTGATAAACCTCCTACGTTATTTGATTTTCAAACAACTGAGCAGAACTGAACGTACTCACACATTTCTCTCTTTACTTATTCTGGTCAACACTAAACGGACACACAATATTTTTAGCGCAACGCATTCTGACTTTCAATAATGTCTACAAAAGAATGGACCTGACTAACAATAACCTATACCTTTCATGAATCACTTACCTCACAAAAATCTTCGTTACTCGAACTACTGTAATACAGCGAGCGCCAATACTGCTAGCTAAATAAAAGATTCTAACTACTGAAGGCACTAACTACTGATAGGCATAGTTAGAAAATGAAAGATTTTGATAGAGAACAAATAATGTATTTACCTTAACAATATTCAAAACTCATCATATATATATATATCAGTTCATGATATACAGTATTACAAATTTACTCTTTGTGATGGACACACAATAGCAAATATTCCAACAATGAAAACCAGCCACAGACTGCACACTGCACAGCAGTGATTTTCATAGAGAGCGCTACGTGGCGTTACCAACATAAAAACCTAAACAGCCTACTTACAGTCTCAGTACATTCGACGCCACATTGGGCGACCTGCGCGCCGGATGGGGATGAAATGATGATGAAGACAACACAACACCCAGTCCCTGAGCGGAGAAAATCCCCGACCCAGCCGGGAATCGAACACGGGCCAGTAGGACGGCAATTCTTCACGCTGACCACTCAGCTATCGGGGCGGACTGTTTGCTGATAACGCTGTACTATACGGGAAAATATCGTCGCTGTAGAAACATACAGGATGATTTACACAGGATTTCTCGTTGGCATGATCCCGTTGCTTAACTGAGTGGGAACATGTTTGTTGACTACCGTGCAGCGGGCCCGGCTTCGGTTCATGGCCGGACTGGACATTTTCTCTGCCCGTGGACTGGGCGTTGTGTAGTCCCCATCATCACCGACACCCAAGTCGCCCAATGTGACGTCACCTGAAATAGGACTTGCAACCCTGCGGCCTAACTTCCCCGGGTGGGGCCTCCCGCCTACAAACGCCACACGATCATTTCATTTGTTTTTTCTTTGGCGTGATAAATTCCAGCTTGCCCTAAATACAGGAACATGTAAATCACTGCAGATGAGTAGGGAAAACAATCTCGTAATATTTGAAACTATGTGCTGCCTGACACAGTCACGCCGATTAAATATCTAGGCATAACGTTGCGAAACTATGGAAGGAGCACGTAATGACGGCAGTAGTAGGTAAGGCAAATGGTCGACTTCGGTTTATTGGGAGAATTTTAGGAAGGTGTAGCTCATCTTTAAAGCAGACCACTTGTAGAACACCAATGCGGCACATTCTTGAGAAGAGCTCGAGAGTTTTACATTCCCACCAGGCTGCGTTAAATGAAAACGTCAAAGCAATTCAGACGCTGCTGCCAGATTTTTTACCGCTAGGTTGGATTATTATTATTACTATTATTATATTAAGGGGGTGCTTCGTGAAGTCAAATAGGATACCCTGGAGGAAAGGACGTTCTTTTCGTCAAACACTGGTGCGAAAACATGTTGAACTGGCTTTTGCAGCTGACTGCAGAACAATTCTACTGCTGCCAGTGTATATTTTGAGTAATGACTAGGGCTGGTACGGAGGCATACAGACTGTCGTTCTTTTCTCCGCTCCATTTGCTAGTGGAACAGGGAAGATAATGAATGACGAACCGCGGTACAAGGTGCCCGCCGCCATGCACAATGTGATGGCTTGGGGAGTATTCGTGAAGATGTAGACCTGGACGTGGATACATTAACGGCGAACAGAAAGATCAATTTTAGTCGGGTCGATATTTTTGTCGTTAAGGGAAAAAAGGACACAAAATATTTTTAGCCATTGTAACGTTAAAGGCGCGGGAAAAACGATCACTTAAATTTCTTTGTGCGAGCTCTGATTTCTCTTATTTTATCGTGATGATTATTTCTTCCTACGTAGGTGGGTGCCAACAGAATATTTTCGCAATCGGAAAAGAAAACTGGTTAGAAATTTCATAAGATCCCGTCGCAACGAAAAACGCCTTTGTTTTAATGATTGCCACTACAATCCACGTATCATTTCTGTGGCACTATCTTCCTTATTTCGCGATAATACAAAACTAGTCGCTCTTCTTTGAACTTTCTCGATGTCATCCGTCAGTCCCATCTGATGCGGATCCCACACCGCACGGCAATAGGGCGGACAAGCGTGGTGTAAGCAATCTCTCTAGTAGATCCGTTCCACCTTCTAAGTGTTCTGCCAATGAATCGCAGTCTTTGGTTTGCTCTACCCACAACATTATCTATGTGATCGTTCCAATTTAGGTTTTTTGTCATTGTAATCCCTAAGTATTTAGTTGAATTTACAGCCTTAAGAATTGTGTGACTTATCGCATAGTCGAAATTTAGCGGATTTCTTTTAGTACTCATGAGAATAACTTCACACTTTTATATCTGAATCATTTTGCAATTCGTTTTAGTCATCTGATGACTTTACAAGACTGTAAACAACAGCATCATATGCAAGCTATCTAATAGGGCTACTCAGATTGTCTCCTAAGTCGTTAATATAGATCAGGAACAATAGAGAGCCTATAACACTTCCTTGGGGAACACTGGATATTACTTCTGTGTAGACGATGACTTTCTGTCTGCTACTACGAACTGTGACCTTTCTAACAGAAAATTCAGTCTCACAACTGAGGCGATATTCCATAGGCACGCGGTTTGGTTAGGAAAAACCTGTGAGAAACAGTGTCGAAAGCCTTCTGGAAATCTGAAAATATGGAATCAATTTGACATCCCCCGTCGATAGCACTCATTACTTCATGGGTGTAAAGACGTAGTTGTGTTTCACGAGAACGGTGTTTTCTGAATCTGTGCTAACTATATGTCAATAAATAATTTTCTTCGAGGTAAAAAAAAAAAAAAAAAAAAAAAAATGGCTCTAAGCGCTATGGGACTTAACATCTGAGGTCATCAGTCCCCTAGACTTTATGTATGACCAGAATCTCTTTAGTTTTTCTGCCAGATTCCGAGGCAGAGTTTCGTTGTGGAAATCATTAAAAGCATCCCGCATTGAAATGCGCGCTATAGGAGGAGGAGATTAGTGTTTAACATCCCGTCGACAACGAGGTCATTAGAGACGAAGCGCAAGCTCGGGTGAGGAAAGGATGGGAAAGGAAATCGGCCGTGCCCTTTCAAAGGAACCATCCCGGCATTTGCCTGAAGCGATTTAGGGAAATCACGGAAAACCTAAATCAGGACGGCCGGAGACGGGATTGAACCGTCGTCCTCCCGAATGCGAGTCCAGTGAGAAATACGCGCTATATTTTGAACCTCTGCAAAACTCTGCCAATTTTGTGTATTTTTGCGTTCTTTTAAATTTGGCATGCTTTTTTCGTTGAGTCTGAAACAGCTATCTGACCCGTTTTGTGTACCATGGGGGATCAGTACCATCACTTATTAATTTATGAGGTATTTATCTCTCAATTGCCGTCGATACTATCTCTTTCAAATCATTCCAATCTCTTTTACGTTTATGTGACCAGATCGGAAGGAGTGGATACTGTCTCTTAAAAAGGCGTTAAGAGCATTTTTATCAGCTTTTTTAAATAGATGTACTTTGGGTTTGTTTTTGATGGTTGTGGGTGTTACTGTATTCAGCGACGCAGTAACTGCCTTGTGGTCACTAATTTCTGTATTCGTCATAATATTCCCTATTAGTCCAGGATTATTTGTTGCTAAGAGGTGAAGTATGCTTCCGCAACCATGACTGGGCTCATGAACTAATTGTTCAAAATAATTTTCTGTGAAAGCATTCAGTGCAATTTCGGATGACATTTTCAGCCTGCCACCGGTACAGTTTTTCCAGCATATCGAGGGTAGATTGAAGTCACCACCGACTACAATTGTATGAGACTCAGGTTTTCTTTGAACTATTCAGCAACTATATCTTCTGAGTCGGTGGATCGGTAAAACGATCCATTTAATAGTTTAGTCCGATTGTGCCGCGCGGGGTAGCCGTGCGGTCTCTGGCGCCTTGCCACGGTTCGTTCGGCTCCCTCCGTCGGAGGTTCGAGTCCTCCCTCGGGCACGGGTGCGTGTGTTGTCCTTAGCGTAAGTTGGTTTAAGTTTAAAAAAATGGTTCCAATGGCTCTAAGCACCATGAGACTTAAAATCTGAGGTCATCAGTCCCCTCGACTTAGAACTACTTAAACCTAACTAACCTAAGAACATCACACACATCAATGCCCGAGGCAGGATTCGAACCAGCGACCGTAGCAGCAGCGCGGTTCCGGACTGAAGTGCCTACAGCTGTTCGGCCACAGCGGCCGGCAGTTTAAGTTAGATTAAGTAGTGTGTAAGCCTAGGGACCGATGACCTCAGCAGTTTGGTCCCATAGGAATTTACCACCACCACTTTAGTCCGATTGTCGAGTATAACCTATACCCATACTGTTTCTCAGGAACTATCTACTTAAATTTCACTACGAGGTAAACTACTTCTGACAGCAATGAATACTCCACCACTAACTGTATTTAATCTGTCCTTCCTGAACACAGTTATGTCATCTGAAAAACATTCGGCTGAACCTATTTCCGGGTTTATCCAGCTTTCAGTACCAACTATTTGATTTAGTGAAACATTGTCACTGAAAGTTTTTGCTATCGTTTCATTTTACATGTTCGTCAGTATCTAGTTACAGTCTTACCAGTGTGACGTGAAGGGTAAATTTCTGAAATGTTCCAGCCAGAACATTCCGTAGTACATAAAACACGTCGCAATAATTCCACGGCGTCACAGATGAGTATAAAGGATCGCAAAAAGTCACTACTTTCCCGTAAACAAAGGGCAAAATCACTAGAAATTGAGAGACTACGAAACGACAGTAGACACAGAATATGAGACTAAATGATGTGTAACAAAATTAAGGTAACATTTTCTACTGTTCTCTAGCAGCAGCGAATCGTGGAAAATGCGCAAACATGAGAGATAAAGAGCAGTTATCAAAGATGACCTATTTTGAGGAAAACGAAAGAATGCACCTTGTTTGAGGAAAACGAACGAATGCACATTGAAACATCAGACAAGGAATAATAACACAATGGATGGATTAAAGGTTTATACCTTAAGTAGGAGAATCAAGAAAAGTCCTCAGAAGTGGTAGCCGTATATTGAAGGAACGTGACGGCCACCGAAATATGTTTACGATCGCCAGCAGACGTCTATGATGTTCAATTTGAGTGTGGTGACGTCTACGGGTATGCCAGTAACAACCGGGAGATCGATAAACACACTCGTGTTGGAGCACGAACGCATTCTGTGACGGAAGCGGCATAGCAAATCAGCAGTGGCCGGACATCACAGGGACTGTAGTTGCCAATCATCTTCCTGGAGTTCCATGTGCTTGGCAGGTAGCAGCGTAAAATAAGAAGTAATGACAGAGTCAAGAATACAGCGGCATATTAACTAGAAATTACTGTCAAACAGCTGTCAAAATCCAATGTCAGAATTTTTGTACGATACTAAAATCAACTGCATTTTCAGCACACTTAAAGCAAAACATATTTTTCGTATGATGAGAACGAAGTTTGTTTCTCGGGAAGCTCAATTACGTGTAATAACAACAATAATAAGGATAATATTCAAAGCGAATATATTCACTAGGGACGTGCGCAGTATCCTACTATCGCAATTTTTCGAACTCTTCGCAAAAGTTAAGTGCCATTATGCAGAACTTAATGTCCGTACAAAGCATATGAAGTTGACACAAATCTATGATTTTTCAGTAAACAGATATTTTTTTTTTTTGCACATTTCCATTAAGCAAATATATTCAGGTATGTATCAACAACAGCAGAAAAACGTCTTGTTATACGGTTATTTATATAAAATATGGCAGAATACTTTTAACTCTTGGCCAATAAAAATCGTGTTAAAATATTTGTATGGCGGTTGGTTGAATGTAACGTAAATTCAAATTGGAAAAGCAAAGGTGTGTCATAGCAGGACACACGTATTTTCTGAATCGTTAAGGACATGTCTAGTGTGTGTGTGTGTGTGTGTGTGTGTGTGTGTGTAGTCACGTGACTTGATTACCTCCGCTGAGGGAGTAATGCTGTTAATGTGCATGCCTGAAGGGTGATGGCATAATGACTGAAATTAACATGTCCTTTTAACAGGTGTGCGCCAGTGTCTCACGCGCTTGCACGAATTGAGGCATCTGGGAAAGAGTGTTGGGTAGACAGAGCATCTTGTATTGTTTCTCACTTCTCAGAAAGATTTCTCGATACGCCACAGAAAGCCACGTTTATGATTTTTCTTTTCAGCCTCTGCCGGTTTTTAACCTATGCCGTTTTATCCATCTGTATTCCGTAAAGGTTACTAACGAAGGAAGTGAAGCATTTACCGCTGTCATCCTTCCATTTCACAGAACGAAGTGGCTCAGTGGTTAGCACAGTAAGCTCGCATTTGATAGGAGCGGCTTTCGAATCGCTGTCCCGCTACCCAGGCTTAACTCTTGTCAAGGCCAATGTCGGTAAGGTGTGTATGAAAAGAAACGACCGATTTCCTTCTCCATTCCTGCAATTGTACTTCGTCTCTAATGACCTCATCGCCGGCGGAACATTATACTATAATCCTTCTAATTCGCAGAATTCAATTCTAGCCTCGACATTCATGACACTGTCCAGGGACGTTTTCTCTGCGTTCGTGCTACTGAAGTATTAGTTCTCATTTTGTCATTTGCCTAATGGAGGAACAGTTACTTGTCCTGGATATTAACTGTGCATGTGACCTATACTGTAATGTTACGCCGGCCGCAGTGGCCGAGCGGTTCTAGGCGCTTCTGTCCGGAACCGGGCGACTGCTACAGTCGCAGGTTCGAGTCCTGCATCGGGCACGGATGTGTGTGATGTCCTTAAGTTAGTTAGGTTTAAGTAGTTCCAAGTTCTAGGGGGCTGATGACCTCAGATGTTAAGTTCCATAGTGCTCAGAGCCATTTGAACCATTTGTAATGTTACACTCTACCGTTTTGTTTGGAGAACACGCCGGTGCAGCACGGATCCAGCTAGAGCCTAGAACTACTTAAACCTAACTAACGTAAGGACATCACACACATCCATGCCCGAGGCAGGATTCGAACCTGCGACCGTAGCGGTCGCGCGGTTACGGACCGAAGCGCCTAGAACCGCTCGGCCACATCGGCCGGCTGGCCTCAAATAGAGTAGAAGTTTCAGGTGAGATAGGAGCCTGCAAAATTAAAAAATGCGATCGACAACTGCTGAATGGCGTTACGTAAACTGCAGTGGCACAGAGGTCAGGAAGGAGCAAGTGCCAGAGTAAAAAGACCCCATTTGCCAGGATGACAAAATGATACTCTAGTGTCTCTCTCCATACCGAGAGGGTAAAATCACCGAGAGACCACGTGTTGGATTCGACGAATGACTGAATATTTGAAAAATTTTCAATTGTCAACACTGCCACGTGGACAAGACATGAGTTCAGATATGAAAGAGGAGCGTTTCCAAAGATATAACTACTCCATGCGTTTGCGATGAACAGACTGTACAGCAACAGCTCATTACTGAATAGCGCTATTCCTGTGCTGTGCACGTTGTTATGTATGCAAGGGCGTCTACATTATTCTTGCCTAAATTTGTCTACGTCTATACACATTATAAGTAACAGTCCCCGCCTTTGTATGTGAATGCTAAGTTCAGGAACTACTGTAGAGGTTTTGATACGGTTTTCACTGATTTCACTATTAAAGAGACAGATTCACGAGGAAGGTCTCATTACGCTAGACGCTAGACTGTTCGTCCTGGGGTGGATATTAAGTACTACCCGTGCGAAAGCGGGGCGTGTCACCTGTTGCTTTATAAACGTATCTCTGTTATATTTATTTCTTTTTATAAAAAACATATTTAAACCTTTGTAATTGTTCTATTTCTACTTACGTATATGCCTTATGTCATACACCTTTGACAGAAATAAATAAATGAAATTAAAAACTTCACTAATCTCACGGAGCAGGGATCATGAAGACTTTTCCCTACTCACGGTAGATTACACAGGATTTCGACATAATCCGCAGTTGGAATGTTGGCTGTATTTCGGTCAAGTAAAGCATGTGCCTATCTATGAGGGGTCGTAAGACAGATGCACATAACAGACCTCTATCGCTGACGTCAATCTACTATAGAATTATGGAACATGTTTTATGCTCACGTATTACGACTTTTTTACAGAACGAAAATCTCTTCCATAAAAATCAATGTCGGTTTAATACTCAGAGATCTGTTGAAAGCCACCCCCCTCTGTCCGTCGGAAATGGCGCTCAGGTTGATGCCGTGTTCCTTGACTACAGGAAGACAACTGATAAAGTTATGCAATGTCCTTTAGTGAACAAAATACAAGCTTACGGTGTATCGTGCCAGATTTTTGATTTGACCCAGGACTTCTTTGCAGATAGAACTAAACACGTTGCCCTTAACGCAACAAAATCGACAGATGAAAGGTAATTTCGGGAGTAACCAAAGGATACAGGACCGTTACTGTTTACAAGATATGCAAAAGATCTAATGGACAATGTCGGAAGCTCCATGTGGATGTTCACAGGCGATGCTGTTGTCTGTATGAAGGGAGCAACGCTAGAAGGCTGTAGCGATTGCCAAATGACCTGCAGAGGATCAATGACTGGGATAGGGACTTGCTGTTGACAACGAAAGTAAATAAGTCTACATCTAAATCTACATCATACTCCGAAAGCCAACTAACGGTGTGTGGTGGAGGGTACTTTTTGTAAAACTAACTGAATCCTACAACCCAGTTCCACTCGCTATTCGTAAGTGGGAAGCATTCGCCATTCGCGAATGGGAAGGATGATTGTGGGTAAGGCTCTGTATTGGCTCTAATTTCTCGAATTTTCTCCTCATGGCCATTATGCGAGACGAATGTAGGGGGAAGTAATATGTTGTCAGACTCTTCCCGGAAAGTGCTCTCTCGAAATTTCAATAGTAAATCTCTCCGTGATGCGCAACGCCTCTCTTGTAACGTCTGCCGATGGAGTTCGTTGAGTACCTCCGCAACGCTCTCGCGCCCACTAAACAACCCCGTGACGAAACGTACCGCTCCTCGTTGGATCTTCTCTCTCTCTTCTATCACACCTATCTGGTAGGGAGCACAGATAGGTGACCAATACTCAAGAATGGGTCGAACAAGCGCCGTATAAGCCACCTCCTTCGTGGCTGAGTTACATTTCCTTACGATTTTTCCTATGAATCTGAGTCTGGCATCTGCTTTTCCCACTATTCGTTATATAGGGTCATTCCACTTAAAGTTGCTCCAGATAGTTACTCTCCAGCGGTTCGTCATCAATAGTGCAACTACACAGCAGTGGATTTCTATTCATATGTAAGAGCAATATGTTAATTTATATACGTTCTAGGTCAACTGTCAGAGCCTGCACCATTCATCTATTCTCTGGAGGTCATTCTGCAAATCGTTGCCATCTTCTGGCGTTGCTACTTTGTGACAGACAACCGAATCATCTGCGAACAGCCTTAGAGAGCATCCGGCGCTTACTACCAGATCGTTTATATATACTGTAACAGTAACGATCCTACCACACTTCCTTCGTGTGCACCGAAAATTGCTTTGATATCTGTCGATTTCGTTCCGTTAAGAGCGACGTGTTGAGTTCTGTCTGCAAGGAAGTCTTGAATCCAGTCGCAAATCTGCTCCGATACTCGATAAGCTCGTATTTTTCTCACTAAACGGCAGTGCGGGGCGGTGTCAAATGCCTTCTGGAAGTCAAGGAACACAGAATCAACCCGAGCGCCATTGTCTACGGCACTGTGGATCTCATGAAGGAACAGAGCGACCTGAGTTTCGCAGAATCTCTGTTTGCGGAATCCATGTTGATCTTTATTGAGATTTTCCTTCTCCAAGAATGTCATAATTCTTGAGCATAAAACATAATCCATAATTCTATAACAGATTGATGTCAATAATACAGGCTGCCCGTTGTGGCCGAGCGGTTTTAGGCGCTTCAGTCCGGAACCGCGCTGCTGCAGCGGTCGCAGGTTCGAATCCTGCCTCGGGCATGGATGTGTGTGATGTCCTTAGGTTAGTTTGATTTAAGTAGTTCTAAGTCTAGGGGACTGATGACCTCAGATGTTATGTCCCATAGTGCTTAGAGCCATTTGAACCATTTATTCAATAATACAGATCTATAATTGAGTGCATCTGTCCTACGGCAGTTCTTAAAAACGAGAATGACCTGAGATTTCTTGCGGTCGCTAGGTATACTTCGTTGCTCTAGCGATCTACGATAAATTACCACTAAAAAGGGAACTAGCTCTTTCGCATAATCTTTGTAGAATCTTATAGGTATCTCATCTAGTCAGGACGCCTTTCCACTACTAAGCGATTGTAGTTCTTTTTCTATTCCACGATCGGTTATCTCAATATCTGCCGTTTTGACGACGATTGGAAGGACGGACCTTGTTACGATCTTCCGTGGCGAAACATATCTGGAAGACCGAATTCAGTGTTTCGGCGTTTTCTCTGTCGTATTGCGCATAATAGGCGAAGATATCCACTACTGTTCGCGTACACTATTGGTAACAAGTTATTGGAAACAGTAATTACCGTAAAATATCTAGCAGTAACCATCCATAGCGACCTGAAATGGAATGGCCACAAATTGTAGGAAGAGTCGATGCCAGGCTGAGATTCAGTGGAATTATTTTAGGGAAATGAAATTCATCTATGAATAGACCGAGTCTTGAGTATTTTTCGTAGTTCTGGGACCCATACAAAGTAGGGTTAATAGACGAGATAGGGAAGATCTAGCGAACAGGGGCGCATGTTTCGTCATTGGATCGTTTGATCGGATGGACTGCGTTACGGAGATACTCAGCAAATTCCAATGGCAGACTCCAAAAGAGAGGCGTTGTGTACCACCGAGCGGTTTACAATTGAAATTCTTGGAAAGTACGTTCCTTGAAGAGTCTGTGAAAAGACTTGCCGCACAATGATATCGCGAAATGGCCGAGACGAGAAAATTAGAAATTAGAGCTCATACTAAGGTTTACCGACAGTCATTCTTCCACATGCTACTCGCGAATGGGAAATGGAAAAAGGAGGAAGGGCGGAGGGCTCGCGGAGTATAGATATAGATGTAGCCGGGCATTTGTTGATCTTGCAACTTTTAGAATGCTCAGGCAAAAGCAAAATGCAATAATACGTAGAATATTTTAGCAACAACAATCTTCAGGGTGAACAAAATAAAGAAATTTAGTACAAGAATCTACGGACAAGAGTCCATGACATGTGAAAAATTACGAAAGACGTCCGTTTCGTTGAAGAGAAAACACAAAATAATGATAAAGTTGTGAAATAGTGCATTACAGATTTAAAATGAAGCGCAAAAATTAGTTTTAAGAACCCCTGTGAACATTCTCTTCAATGATGTGGAAGGAACTGATTCACGTAAAATTGTTTACTTCAGTCTTAACCTCCACCTTTCAACCTTTATGTCATTTTTATGCTTACGCAGCTTAGTCTACACATGTCTTACCGTGCATCTGATTCTTTTCTAAATTATTATCCAGCAGTGTAAAACGTTGTAACAGAAGTATTGCTTAAAACAAAGAATATTGCTGACAGTATGCACTGTCAAACATTTCTCGGCACTACAGACGTTTTGAATAGCATCACGACTTTCTGGGACTAACGCAATATATAAACGATGTAATAACCTTCTGTCTTTTAGACATATTAGCTTTGTAATTCGAATTCCCTTTCTTCACAAAAAAGTACACCATAAATCATTAGTGAATGGAAATGTGCAGAAAAAACTAGTTTCTTAGTATCAAAATCACTTATAACTGTACTAATGCGTACTGCAAATGTTACTGGTTGTGCACTATTAACGTGAGTGCTATCTACTTCTACCATGTAATCGTTTTGATAACATAACAGTTACATATTCTGCCGATAAGTACTGAATCGTATGTACCGAAGATATCAAGCCTTTTCAAAATCTGGTTTTATTACTATACCTTTATCACTTACAATAAGGACAAGAAGATTATTAATGTGTTTTAGAGACAAGAAACGGCATAATATTGATCCATGTGGCACAAGATGCTTGATTCCTTCAAACTCGAAATGTCTGTTCTCATATGTTAGACATGAAACTAATGGACACTGGTTTCTACATACATCGACCTGACATATCAACCATTGGACGAAAAACGTTTTAAGGGCGAATTAAATGATGAACCTCCCACTTTCTTGAATCTGCTGAAAAATGGAGAAAACGAAGTGTATTTCGAGATTCCTAACGGGAACTAGCTTTGTTGAATTCTGTTCTCAACAATGAAATTTTTTTGTCCAAAACGTGGTCTGGTATCTTGTGCAGCTTTATTAATACCATCAAAAAGTCTTCTTGACGCTGATGGGTTCAGCAATGCACAGCAAAAGAAGTAATAAACTGATAGAGAAATGGGTATGCTTAAAATTTATTTTTGTTGTTATGAAGAAAATAAAAAATTTCCACCTCTTCCTTCGATAGACAAAAGTATTTATTTAGAACTGTAACAGTAAAGAGTTGTGAACATACATTAGAGATAATCTTTTGATCTGTAAATTATTACAATGCACATGATTTACACGCTTCAGTCCCGGTATTCCCTACTCATTTTTATTTGGTAGGGATAGGTAAATTTTTAAGTTCTGGTGGTGGGGTTGGCAGAGGAGGAGAGGGGTCGGAGGAAAACATAGCATTCCTTAAATAATTTGTCGGGGACACATGAGAGGCACGATATGTCAACAGCGGCCGTACCGAAGATGATGCGAAAACATCGGAGTCATTGCAAATTGCATAGATTCTTCAGTATAGTCGAAGTACGCAAATAAGTGGAAATAATGTGTTTCAAACAAAACGGAACTATTGTAACGTCTGTTACAGTAAATCAAAAATATGTTAAGGGGTCTATTTTTAATAATTTCAAAATGGAAACATGACGTCTAATTTCAAAACAATGTTTTCGTTGAAAGCAGGGAAGATATTTTCTTTAATGAATCCAGAATGGTTTCACTTTACACACAAACAATTGAAGATACGAATTTTATGAATAAAATTCAGAATTGAAGAAAATGTTTTCCCTGGCTACAGTATTATGAAGGGTATTTTCAAGCTATCCATCGTAAGTAGGTTTTTTATTCCTTAGTCAACGTTCATATTACCAACATCAGGAAGACCTTTTGACGGTATAACTGAATCAGAATGTTATAACAAAACGTTTTCCATTCGAATAATGCCCTCGTATGTGATCTCTTCAGATATTCTTATTATTTGCTGTGTCTACACTTGAAATTCGAAAGGTGACTTCTTTTCCTCCAGTTTTTCACAGATTACAGAAAGTGGTTTACCATTCAGTCTGTTTTTAAAGGTCCGCCTAAATAGCATTTACACTGGCACAGTGGGCTCAGGATATGCTGTAAATAAAGTGAAAGCCATGAACTTGCACAGTCAAACATTTTTAATCATTTGAACCACTGCAAGGGAATATCGCGGTTCACACAATTACAAACTTGAACTTAGGCATACAATTTTGCCAGTATTTTTTATTGTAAACAGCAAATACGAACTGAACTTGCTTTTGAATCACTTCAAATGCATCATATGGTCTTCAAAAAAACCTGAGTTCTGAAAAAAATATTTTAAGTTAGTTTTCTCAACCATACATGATTTTGCACGTATGTGCTATTTTTTATGAGTATTTATTTATTTCTGAAAGTTTACGATACGTCTTTAGAATGTTGTTTCCTTTAGACATAAAACATCCGCCCGTCCGTCTGTTTCTATTGCTACTGCTCAGCTTAATGGATCTTACCTACGTCTAAACTTGGAGCATTGACTCCAATGGTAGTCTGTAACGATGGACCACTCAATTTTGGATAAAATCACATTGTACGGAAAGGAATTTTTTTGTTAAAAATTTGCTGGCGTACGGGTTGCAAGAAAATTGTATTACATTTTTTCCTTGCCTTTTGCTATAAATGTAGATGAAGTACCAGGCACTACATGAAAATTACTCTAACAAGTACACTGCAACATTTTGTCTAAGGAAAATGCGAAACTGGTGTTTGTGGACGTTTGAAGAAAAAAATGAGGAGATGGAATTGTTGTCATTAGAAGTTATGTACTGATGATCCTTCCAGCGCTGTAAGTAATTATATATTCCAGCAGCTTCTTTCTAATACGGAGAAGTTACTTCTAAGACCATAAAAGTACGAAGGTTTACACATTTGAAGTGTTCAGTTGATATTGCATCGTAGTCAATAACTTAGTGATGTAATACAGGAACCTATTAACCAGACAGTTTTCATTTCACTTGTCTCTGTTGTCAAACGTGAAGTGTGAACTATTGAAGATTCCTCTCCAAGTGAGTGAATTTCGATGAGTGGCAGGGCGTGAGCCACGATCCTTCCAATTCCGAGTCCACAGTTTCCATTATCTGTGCAGTTCTTACTTGAATTTCATGGTCTAGTCATTAACAAAACATTCTTCCCAGCATCCTGTGCAGCAATCGTTTGCATTTATTGATTGTTTTTAATATGTGTTCTCAAATTTCTCTTAATGTAGTCTGTAGATACTGTCAATCTAATCGTTTAAGTATTGTAATCGATTCGTCAGCACTTGACAGCGGATAAAAATGTTTGCCTCTTTGGTCCAGCTATGCCATGAGACCTATCGCATGACTTGCGTTACTATGTCCATGCTGAATACTACCAATCTTAGGAAAGTTTCATAATTTACGTGACTAATTTGTAATGATTACGCTTCTCCTTCGCTGTTCGGTATTTAAGTCGAAATACTTTCTATTCTTCGGTATCGCCTAACTTTCCTGGCGTAAGTAAATATAATTTCAATAACAGTCATAATTATAGCAATGCGTTAAATGATAAAACTGACAATAAAGTGACGTATGGTATTCGTTTCATTCGCAGACGTGTTACTTCTGATGACAACTGCGATTATTGTTGTATTTTGTCCGCGTTGAGGGCTTTCTAGAGATGTGACACGGAAGACGAAACGGAACGGAAGAACGTATAATTACTGACACCGAAAACCTGGAAGCATTTTATTTTTCAGCTTAATATATTTCTAATATTCAAGAAATCGTCGATAACTACTGGAAGATAATTAACTGAGCAATAAATTACTAATAGATGTGAAACACTTTCCACCTTCTGCGCGGCATGAAGAAACTGATACCTTCAGGGTTTTCTTAATTTAACTAAAAATCTTCTAGTCATCTTCAGAATGAGTGAAGTATATCGTAATCCTTAGTCACAGCGAAGTACCTTATATGCATACGGGGAAGGAGATGCTAAAATTTTGGCGAAGAAGAAGGAAAACATTACATAGAGTGAACCTAAAATGATTTTTGAATATATCTAAATAAATGCATAACTTTCATAAACCACAAAACAAAAATAAGAGAGGAAAACTATTATTCTATCGAGAACATGAAACTCTTTACTAAACCGGCAATGTCTCTACTGAGATAAAACTAAATTTTGTATTTCGAATTAGGAATCAGTCTTGCTGTTTCGTAAGGCCCCCCTCCCCATATACGTAAATGCTGTAATTACTTTTATTCATATTACGCGATAATTTCAAACGCATGTCTGAGAACAATGTCCACAGCAATCTAGAAATTGGAATAACTTCGTAAGAAGCCCTCCCGCAATATAGTACAGTAAATCAGAGGCTACTCTTTAATAGGGGCTGTACATCCAAACATAATATATTAAAGGAAAACGATCCAGTTCTGATTAATTGCCAAAAAGAAACATTACAACACTTCAACAAATCTGATTATCTGAGCTGCAAAATCAAAAGAAGGCATGGAAGAACCATACGCTAAATGGTCTTTGAATTCCACAAAAACGGCAGTGCCTGTATGGCTTTATTCATACGATGGTAGGACAATACCAAAAAAAGAAAAAAGAAGAAAGAAGAATAGTTAGCGCTGAGGTGATATTCGGCGGGAAAATTTTTGGACACATATTATGCCTTAGGAACAGAAATGAAAACTTCACACAGGATTTTAAAATACTAAACGCGACTGTGTAAACCATAAAGTGACGGAAGAAATAGAGGGAGCACAGAGCATGAGTGGATGGAGACAGAGCACCAGGGCCACTGTTGATTTAAACACTGGAATGCGGAATGTGGGATACTGGAAAACGGGAGAGAAGATGGCTGGACCAGTTCTTCAGAGCACGGGGCTTAGTCCTAGGAGCTAATGCAGCTGCTGCTGATAAAATTATTTCAACCTATCAGTGCACTAATATTCGTTGAACAAAGTAAAATAAAGCATCAGTGACTAAATACGTTGCAAATACAACGTCAGTAACGTGTACAATATCACTATGAGTCCAACATGCTTATGAATATACGCATACCTCTCATTAGAAGTACATACCATTTTGAAAGTTTGTGGTTAGGCAAGTAAATGCGAAACTGGGAATTAAATGATCTAGGCTTCGATCCCTATTCAGTTCAAGATTGTTTATGTCATTTATAACTTCTTTCGCGTCTGAATATGTTCTTTAATGTGAAAAATGCTATTATACCGTAGTTAGGAGTCCATGTTAAAATTTAGGTCATCCAGTGACTGGTTAGGCAAGTCAGTTTGAAGATAGGAAGATATTTAATGTCTCCTATAGCACCCTACCCACTAAAACAATGCACTTCGCAAAAAAACTCTTTGGGTTTACGACGTCTTTACCTTACAATGGTCAGGTTTAAACCTCAATTCTTAGTTCAGTTTTAACTAACACTGAAATGTAAGTAAACATTGAGGTTTAAACCAAATCGTAGTATGCTAATAAAATATTTTGTACTGTTTTACTATCGACATATTTGCCATAATTTATTTTAATCTTTCTGTAGTATTGATATTCAATCCTTTTACAGTAATATTAACATCATGTGTAACCAAAATATTGGAAGGAAAGCAGTACAATTTAACAGTGAAGCCATAGAATCCGTTTAGAGGTTTTTATATTTATGGAAGTTGAAGACAGTGACACTACGACTGTGAAAAGACGTGAAACGTGGTTATCGCTGAGTACGTTCCCCGGAATTCTACTTCTCTCACCAAATTAAGTTACTTTTCCCGTGTTCTCAGAATAAGTGTGACCGACAGGTTTCATTATGGAGTAAGTGCATCGTAGCTGCGTTGTTAGTGTGCTTAGTTAATTAATCGCAATTTTACTGCAGCCTTGAGGCTATACACTACATACTTCCCCTAATACAGCCTTAGGCAATGACGTGGACATCTGAATACGATTTGTGTCCAACAGCAGTGTGCAAACCAGTATGATACTTTTTCTATATTTTTCAGTAGTAATGTATTTTCGTTATCGATTTCCTTGGACTGTTTTATTATTCATCATGTAAGAAAAAATACATCCGAATTTTTCTGGTGATTAACTTTCTTTTGTAAATCATAAGATATTTTTTCACTGTAAATGAGAACTATTATATATCACACTTCTGGAACTTCAGAGTAATCTGTAATAAGGTACGAAGACAATATATGCATTAAAACTGTCTTCCAGCATCTCTGAGCGACTTAGGTAGTTCATTGGCAGTTTCGTTTTCATGCTGCAAGCATGTAATATACAGGGTGGTCAGAAACAGTCTGGAAAGATTGTAAGGGTGTTGCACGGTAGTTTGGGCTGAGAAAAAAATCGATACGTTGTGCTGTGTCGCAGTTGATTAGCTTTGGAATTAGCCAATCAGGTCGTTGCAGGCGCAAATTCAAGAGGCCCCCCAGGGACAGTGTCACCCAACTTGTTCGCCATTTGGTTTCCTACAGCCGAACAAGAGAGCGATATAAAAATTGAACATGAGACGGTAGTCACGATCGAACTTGTGTGTCATCATCTACGCTGTGAGAACAGCTGAAACTAATTGCATCTGGCGGGCCGTTTGAAATGGCGTGCGCGACGGTCTGATAGGCTATCTTCAATGCTCATGAACTCTGACACTGTGCAACGTATCGGATTCCTTAACAATTACTTCTCAGCACAATCTACCCTGCAATAACCTTACAAGCTCTTCATACTGTTTCTGAATTGAGCTGAATATTTTGAAACTAATGTTAATTGCCAGTGGGACGCTAGAACATCCAAGTCGGAAGCCTACATCAAACAGAATAAAGCACAGGAACAAAGTAAGTGACGATCGTTTGTTCGCGTAGGAAGTCGTCGTTAATCTGGAGCTGCAGACAACAGAGAGGATGTTGCCGTCTTACCTGCACGACGCGCAGGCAATTCGGCACTCCGTTTCAAGAATGGAAGCACACACACGAGGGCGAAAAAGCATCGTCATTTGAAAGCGGAGAGAAATTGGTAGGGACGAAGATTCGAGAGGAGTCGGCTGGCCGCGGCTGCAATTACGTGTCTGGTCACGCGAGCCCACGGCCCGCCATTGGTCCACACCTCTTCCCGGCCATGTTGCATGTCACCGCCTAATAGCTCGTAACGACACGGCCAGCCAATGCAAACCTGCCCCTCACTTCTCCGGCGCTAGCTCCTAATAAGCCTCGGCCGCGTCTAAGGTAAGTTCCACCTCACTCCACTACTGGGTGCCTGCTCAGTTCTACATCTACTTCTATACCCACATTCAGCCGTAGGCGCTGACTATTGGTACATAGAGCCTCAGATACGAGACAATCAATCAGTACTACACGTGGTACGTAGAGCGTCCAATAAGAACGCAGGTTCGACTGTTCCAGCATGTGTATTGGCCAGTGTCCGTATACGGGATGTCCCCTTGAACTAGACCATATAAATGTGTGAAGCAAATATTGTTTAGCTACCAGGGCACATTGACCAACATGATAGTCTTCCTTACAGCTTTATTCGTTACGAATAGTAGCACCCTATATTTTTTATTCACCACTAGCTGTACCCGACACGCTTGCTATGGCTCAGTACGGTTAAATGGAAAAGAAGGGAAAGAGGTAACACGTCCTAATCTCCTCCCCCCCCCCCCTCCTCTCCTGTCTGTCCATCTCTTCTTTCCCCTCTCTTTGTCCATCTCCTCCTCCTTCTCCCTCTCTCTGTCCATTATCTTCTCCCCCTCTCTCTCCATCTCCTCCTGTCCCCTATGTCTGTCTTCTTTCTTTCGCTCTCTATGTCAGTTTCCTTCCGTCTCTCTGTTCATCTCTTCTTCCTCCTTTCTCTGATCTTGAGCCTTGTTTATTCTTTTTGCAAATTCAGATTCAGTTGTCTGAATGTTTAATAGAGTATCGTTGCAAATTTGAGGTAAATTGGAGAAGAACTTCTTGAAATTTTTGGTACAATGTTTCCTCTTTATAAATCACATATATTAAACAATACATAGCCTGTTGTCCATTTGAATGACCCTTAGAGTTTCCAGTAAAATTTTAAATAAATCTGTATAGAACGTTTCGAGATGTCTCATAACAATGTTTTCCTTTTATATTATATATATATATATATATATATATATATATATATATATATATATATATATATATATTAAAAAATGTGTAGCCTATGTCTGTCCGAATATTCATCAGAGTATCACGTAAAAATTTGAAGTAAACTGGTCAAGAACTTTGGTAACTACGTTTTCACTCTATATATTCCATAATTATATACTACATATATTAAAATATGTATATAAAAATAGGCGCGTATTGGAATGCAACGTTGTGTCAAAATTTCAGGTCAATCGACTAACTAATTTTCGAGTTTTGCGAGCACATACATACGCAGGCAGGTTTTTAATTTACAATAAAAACAATTTGACTAAAAATGAAGGGCAGAGAGAGAGCATCAAAGGAAACAACTGGAGTATAGGAGTTAGGAGTCGCAGCTGAATGTTTACAGAGCAAGTATACTTATTTTTTTCATTTACATTGACCTTTTTCGAATATAGAAACGTGGACCGGCGATTGTTTTCATTTCGAAAGAAGTGTTGTTCGTTATGTCAGTTAATTCCCATACACATGTATATGATGATTTAAGTTTTTCCTGATCTCATCGCGCCGATTGGTTTGTCCTAACATTTAGTTTACGTATACATTTTTTTGTGATTTGCAGTTCATTTTGTATAAGGACGTCCATATGTCAGATTCCAGTTACGTTACCGTAGCGCCAATAATATACAACTGAGACTCCTAGGTCCTATACTTAGATTCCTTTGTTTTATGCTGTCTTTCTGCCCTACACTTTTGGTCAAATTGTCTTGCTACACCCCGTATAAAGCAGATTGTACTCACACAAACCTTCAACTCAAGACGATTGACTGAACGACCGTTGTGCATTTTCCTTGTGTTTCCATTTGTTTACTGTCAACCAGCAACTGGACCAGCTACGTTACCACCTTTTTAATAATGTAATTTTCACGTGAACTGTGCATTACGATACGTGTTTGAACAGCTATTGGTGAGACGAAGTGGATTACCGAATTAAAAATGTACCTTACTATTGATAAAAGATGTACTGCTGTTCGTATCTTCGTAACGTAGACAGTTAAAAGAAAGCTAATCATGATTACTGAAGTCCCCCGGGTAAGTAAACAACATTTACTTGATTTTTTTTCCTTCGATCTGGACAAAAGTTGTTTTTTGGCGTGATGCGCTCCAGATACGTGGGACGCCCTGTACGTAGCACGTGTAGGAGGCGCTAACAACTGTCTCTCGTTCATTCGTTGACCTGTCCGTTCGTATATTCGAGCATAAGTCGTGTGTTCGATTCATCATAACCATCAACATTTTCTCCGTTGGACAAGCCTGGAGAAAGGTCAATTCAGCGCCGTAAAACTATTTGAGTTATTTCAGGGAATGGATAAATAATCGTAAACACTTACTTAAGATATTGTAGGGCCACCTCTCACATCCGAAACAGACTGAAACGGCCTGACATAGACATAAAAATGTCTGAAGTATAAAAACCGGAACTGATAAAACAAACTGTTTAATTTACTTGAGGGATGCTGAAGGGAGGGTGGTGCTGATGTGTCTTGCCCATTACGCAGTTCAGCATTGCCCTGTCCTCCCGTTCTTCTGAAACTCTTTTCGTATCTGCGTATGATGCATTGATCTTGAGGCCTGAATTAACTGGTATCTTTTACCTCTGGCCCCTCAGTCACCATCCTTTGTCATGCAGTCTCTTGTAATTCAGTGTCCTGGCCAACTTCTTTTCCCTTCTTAACTGTTTCCATTATTTGCCTTTTCTCGTTCACCTTTTGTAAGACATCCTCATTCCTTATTTTATCTGTCCATTTCACGCCATCTACTCTTCTCCAGGCCCACATAAGGAAATCCTCGAAGCATATCTCCTCTCTCCGCAACAACATCCATGTTTAGGCACCATAAAAATCGATTCACTAACCTTTTCCTTAATTTTTTATTTAAAGAGTACAGAAGATTATCGTTCTGTAACACATTTCTTTTGAAATGCCCATCCTCGACATTATTTCACCCTGGAAGACTCAATCGTCTGATAGGAACAATGGCTGCACTCCCTGGAAACCACGATACAACCGCTGAACCATTACAAAGCCTCCATCAATGGTATATAGGCCTAGAGGGGGCAGTCAATGAAAACGAGGCAGAGGGAAAAAAGGTAAGTAAACTGTTTATTATTTCAAAAGTTATGGACGAAACTGTTTATACATCTATTCTAGTGTTCTAAAATCGTGGTTCCTTAGGCGACCTTTTGCATGAAGGCACTGACGTCTTGTCTCACAGTATGATAAATGTATTAACAGTTACGTCGATTATTTTTGAAATAATAAACAATTTACTTGCTTTTTTCCATCTGCCTCGTTTTCATTTGACTTCCCCTTACATATTTTTTCTTCTACTATCCCAGTCATCAGAATGAGCCAGCATCGAACTACAAAATTTAGGAAGTTGTTCAGGAATATTTTCTGAGGATTTTGGTGTAGGGGGCCCGTGGTCCGCGGTGACATGTTGCAGAACATTTATTTAATTTTGATTTTGTCGATATGTAGCCCTAATTATCTTAGTTTGCAGTTATATGCTTTCAAAACAGTGCAACCACCAAAAACGGACAACCCAAAACACAGAGTAATGCAGCAACCCTCAGGTGCAAAAGTAGTGTAACGTGCTTGCCGTTGCCGTGAAAACAGCTCAGTATAGCGCCTTTGTGCCACTCGAGCTTTGTATTCAATGTTTCTGTATCCTAGGTGCTTACTGGTCAACTCTTCGTAGAAAACCTTACCCATACTGCTATATGCCACTTCTTTAAAAGCGAACGCGAGACGGACTAGAGCAGTACCGAAAGGGAGCTTTCGGGGCGAAGATTACACTGGGTATTACTGTTATCAACAGCAAGTAATGTGAGTGAAAGGAACAAATGTGTCACTAAAGAAGACATGCAGTCCATGAACGCTGTTGTGCAGATATTTTCACAAAGATAAAATGATGTAAAAATATTAAACGAAATGAAATTACTCTGTAACAGGTCACTGGGCACCACGGACCCCTTTTACGATAATTCTCAAAATATCCCTGAACAGGTTCAGAAATTTTGTCTACGTATTTAGCGTTTACTTTGTACACAACTCCCAGAGTAAAGATCAATGTAAAAATAGTCTCTTTGGACCACATTATAAATTTTCACAGACGACGTTTCGTACTCTTTGCGTTACGTTAGATGAAAAATGACACAACGAAGATCACAGACATAATAATGGCTCAGACATACACCTGGCAAGTGGTTCTCCAAAGTTTGTAAATTAAGTTTTACCAGTCTCCGATCAGCGTTTGTCTAATACATGTTTCAGTTTTCCTCTAATATTTTCCCGCATAGTAAACACTGTTGTTATCTCTGTGTTGCTCTTCACCGTATTTACTGCCTGATCACAACGATAATATGCTCACACGTGTACTGCGGAATGCTGTGTCGTGGCGTATTAGTACGGGGCTCTTCTCCAAGTTTGAACTGTGTCCTCACGATTTGACAAGATTAATGAAAATCGATGATTTCGGTGGCAATTGACGAGCAGTTTCTAAACATGTTCGTGAGCTCTGCGGGAAGGTAAAAATGGCGGAGTTCCCGCGAAGCCGAACGGAACAGGATCTGCAGAAATGATTTGAGTAATGAGATGAACAAAGGCAGCTGTGTAGTGGTTTAAATGGTTCTTACTTTGGAGGCAAAAAAGCACTAATTTTTTATGTAAATGTAGTTTCAGCATGCGTTTCGTTACTTTCTGCCCTCGAGGCTGCAATGTGTAGAGGTGGAGGGTGATTCGTAGGCTTATCAACCCACTATGGTAAGAATCCGAGACACTTCCATAATATTCTGGGATACTCCCGTGAAACACACTATATGCTATCTCATTCTTGCAACTGCGGTGTCCCAGCACGTTACTGGTAAACCGAATTCTGTGACTTGGTTTGTCGATAATGGTCCCAGTATGAACTTTCCATTTCTTACCAGCAAACAATGTTACTTCCTGCATTTGTATCATATGACTGATTCCAACTGTGATTCACTACTTTTGTTTTTGCGTGTAGGACTGCTCTTCATTTGACTAGGAAACATTTTCCAAGCCGCGTTGCAACTTACTCGATGTTGGAATGAAAAATGTTTCTTCTGATAACACTTCGTAATATACAACTTACTTATGAGTAGCATTGCCGACCAAATAGTTAGAACACGAGCTGAAGCTGAAAGGAGCTCCCTTCCCCGGCCCCCAGACGTTTCGCAGAGGAAAAAAGTTGCGGAATACTGGATGTCTGTACTTGTAGTTTAACGTCCATATATGATAATGGGTTGCGTTTCTTCCGTCAAAAATTTCTCAACTCAGACAAAACACAAACGTTGTGAGAAAATATTTCGCTCACTACTGAAACAATTTTGCTACGTATAAGGCGGTCTGCTGAGTCCACACTCGAGGCGCAGGGCTTTCGCTGCTCCTGAAAGAACGTAGGCACAGTATTCTTCACTGACGTTAGTTAATATGATTTGAAATACCTAGAAACAAAAACATTTTGGATTCCAGAAACAAATGAATTACTCTCTGTGCTAGTGTTTTGCCCTATGTACGCAACGTGAAGACGGTTTCCTTCGGTCAGCCTATTGCACCGAGGGGATCGATGTGTCACGGTCACTGTTTCGATCACTTCGTCTAGAATTATTCATTGCCTGCCGATAGCGTTGAATATTACATTCGAGATTGTATTAAAATTCTAGATAAAAGGAAAATTTTAGAGAATTGTTGACGGCATATACCACTTTTTCTTAAAGACAGAAGAAAGAACACTGTGATTTAACATACCCTCAAGGAGGAGATGATTAGAAAGCATATTGTCCAGCTAGAAAAGGACGGTGCAGGAAAAAGAGCAGCGACGTAAAAAAAAAAAAAAAAAAAATACATCCGTAGCTGATCGTGCACGTAAATAAATGCAACGTATTGTGCAATAGTAGTCGGAGAGATCCACTGTTGTTCATTTACATTATTGGCGACAAATCACTACAGACAGTAACTATCGTAAAATACCTAGCAGTAACTATCTGGAGCGACCTAAAGGGAAATTAAGACGTAAAACAAATAAAACGTTATTATGATTGATATGAATCAAAAGCGTTGTTATCTGCTTCATGTTTAAAAACAGAAGTGAGGCGGAGGTGGGGAGGCACATTTAGTTGTCACCTCACCGCTACAAACTCCGTCCTGCATTACTAATAATTACTGGTAAAGCTCATCTCAGGTACACCTTGCGTTGCACAGAAGTTTTGCTGACTACTAATGAAAAAAATAGTATGAGCTATGATCGGAGGAATTTAAAAGAATAATTCTAAAATGCCAGTAAACAATTTTCGTATCAACAGCTTCATTGTAGTAAATACAAACAAAAATAATATATTTCACTTAGACGAATACTTAATTTTCTTATACAGCGTTCTACAAATTTTCCCTCTAATTCTTTGAAAGAAACAAGTAAAATAAAATGTTAATTCAGCGCCTAAGTGCTTAGAGAGCACTTTTATACGAGCGCAACAACACGTAATCACAAGGAACAAACATCATGAACATCCCAGATCACTGACTGACACAAAAGAAATTGCGCGTTATCTGCCTAATGTGACCGTTTCACCAGTTTTATACTGTTTAATACTGGCTTATCAACACCTCACAGTCCATATCATTCTGGTCAGACTTGTCGTCATATTTAAGCACGAGAATATATGAGTGTGCTACCCACAGAATAGTCTTCTTTCACTACCCTGTTTCATTGAAGAGATATTTTAGCGAGATTTATGTGGTAGTATTTTTATGCCTAGATCACGATTTTTTTAAAGTAGCTATTATCTTCGCCATATGAAACTTTATTTATGTGTATGGCTTCGTTATCTCAGCACTGCCGGTCGTAGATGTAGAGCGACTCGTTTCTCTCCTGCCTATTGCACTGAGAACCAAATATCTAAACATGTTGTATCGCGTCATTTGCTAGTTGCTGAGGTAGGAAGGCTGCAATTTATCTGATATATTTGAGGCTCCTCTTAATTTTGTTCTCAGAACCAGGTTATATCTCACACAAGGAATGAAATGAAGCTGAATTAAATTTTTAAACATGATTTCCGGTTCTCAGAAAAATGAGAAGAAATCGACACTGACATTTTATAATCTTAAAACAGCTCCTTAAGAAATTTTCAAATACGAGTACAGGATAGAATTACATACTTTACAGCCTGAAACATAATTAGAGCGCCGCTATAAACTACACACCACTGTGAGTGAAGAACAAACCGATCTTGTCCAGAAAGGAATTCCAGCACTGACGAGTCATCGCTGCTGGCTCACTAATGACGTGCGGTCTAGTACTTACGCCTGGAACCAGTAGGTCGCAGCAGTTGACTGAAGACGAAAACAAGGGGAAGAAATAATGCGCGGGAACGAAATGCAGATTCCTTACGTTCATGTCTAAATCTAAATAGTTCATTAATTTTATAATTATCACAGCTAAATGAAATGTCACTGAGTGACAGATTGCATCCGAGGAATTATCTCCAATCGTATTGAAACATACTGTGTGCGCTTGAATATGAGCATTCGAACGATGGAAGCCCATCGTGGATAGAATAAAAAATGCAAAAATGAGCAGGAAACTATTTACTAGAATGACGTCACACGTCATTGGATGGCAATCCGTTTAGCGGAAAAACTCACTTAGGGTGATGGCTGTTTTGCTTTTTACTGATTGGAGTAGGCATGGGTTCACACGGCCAATTTTCTGATCTGCATATAAAAATACTACACAGCATTCAAGACTAGTACCCTCAGAATCATAGTTGGCGCTTCAGAACTGTCAGGCCGCGTAGAAAGTGGAAATTATTTACAGAAAACGTTTTGGCAGGTGAGTAAATTTAGTCCCACAAAGTTAGACATCGAAAATGTTGTCAAATGAGAATGGGGCTTCGGTAGTTCCACGAAAACCTTCGTACTCAGTTTGCCATGAAGTTGCACAAGATAAAAACTGCATGACACGAATATTTGCAGAGATCCTCAGAGTTGACATAAAAACGTTCTAAGTAAGAAAACTTTACCCCCAGTTTTACCAGTATAGCGTGCCATCGCCCAGTCCTTTAACATCTGCGCAATGAAACCTTGGTAACTGACATTAAATCTGGTTATGTTGTTGCTAGTTTTTTGCTAGTGTGCTAAGCATCACAATAGGTTTTAACGCGTTCTACGACCTGAGTTAAAAAGAATTATCGTTGAAGAAATTGTTCAGTTAAACACACGACACTCTTATCGTGTTTGTCTGTTATAAATATTGAACTCTCCATGCAAAGATCAGATGAAACTCAGTACTATACTCAATCCAGAATTTCTAGTATCGGGCAGAGAACTGATACTGCTTTTAGACAAAATTCTAGTCGAGTCGGATTGGGGGGAGTATTTATACTTTGTGTGTGTGTGTGTGTGTGTGTGTGTGTGTGTGTATGTGTGTGTGTGTGAGAGAGAGAGAGAGAGTGAGAGAGAGAGAGAGAAACAGTGCCGTCACCCCCCATAGAAGGATTCCAGCCGATGAAAGGATCACCATCAATCTTGTCACATGCTATCACTCGCCGTAGATACCACGGAGAGGTTTGGGACTCAACCTAATACTACCACAAAGTCCGGTGGTCATCAACAGCACTATAGCTCATTGACGGTCAAATAAGAACGAAGAAAATTTCTTTCACCAAATCGGGTGTAACGCTACCTTATTGTTGTACGACTATAACGAGGACAATCGAAGAAACTAGAACTACTAAAATTAAGAAAGTGGAATTCTTGTAAATTGATATGTCTCTCTTTATTAAAGGACAACAGGTATTTTACCTGCCTACGATATGAAGTCAATAGCATTTCGGAAAGCCTACTCTAATCGTCTTCTACCCGTTACTGTGCTACGTTCCTTTGAACGGCATCATCTGTTCGTCTTTCTTTTACCTTCAGTTATGTTATTTGCCGATATCCATAGACGCAGAAGGCCTATTGACTTAGGTTCGCAGTGTCAGGTAAACATGATTCAAAGCGAGTGGGAGTTGGTTGACTCACGCAGCGGGCATTAGAAATATGACTTCAGTGATCTTATTCACGAGAGTTATGGATTGCTTTGGTTATTTTCTGTGTGAAAAATAATGAGTAAAATATTTCAAGCGTATTATATTGTCGGATGTAGCGCGAAAAGTAAGGAACTGTGATGGATTCATGTGTGACAGGCAATCTCATGTTGCTGGAACTTTCTTTTTGTTACGTATACACTACTGTTCAACTGGAACTGTCTTGAACATGGGACCTGGTTCGAAACACGGTGTGGCTCTCCGTCCAGGAGTTTCATAATGATTTACACTTCACAGTAGAGACGCAGGCTTATTCTGGACTTCACGTACTCTATATGCGACTCCAAAAATGTCGTGATATGTACCTAACAAAGTGTTATTGAATTCATTAATTGTTCGCCCATTGTATACGCAGTTTTCACATAAACACTTTGGTAATTCAGTGATTCAGTTGCTGTCAGCAAAATTGCAGAAATGACGTCGTAGGAAAGCGTTTCAGTGGTTAAATACACACATCAAAGAAGTTTTGCATCCGAGGGTCTGTGTCTGTGTTACAGTATCCACAGTCAACTTCTGTCTTCAGTAATTCTGGGAAATGGGGTGATGTAAAAACTTTTTTGGGTGTGTGTAGATGATAACTGAAGTGAGAAACCTATTATACAGTAACAATGGATTTCACGCAGGAGGAGAAACCCGCCAGCTTAACAGAGGTCGTTAACGCAGGCTAGTGGCGTGATGCTCGAGCATTGAATAGTAGGTTCATATCCAAGCGGGGGAAGAAATTTTCATCACCAGTACGTGACCAACAAGAGAAAACAAGTGTTGGTCTGAGGTTGTTGAGCGCCAGAATATTTGGGTATGCATTGGATTAAATACTAAAACTTTCCACAGGCTCTCCCTCTGTTGTTCGGAGACATTAAAATCGGCGGCCCTCTTAGCGTTATTCGAGAGAAGCAGGCCATATGCCAGCATCGATTCCCGCTTTCTTCTCTCTCTCTTTCTCTCTCTCATCGTCAACAGCAACACAGACTAGACACTGCAATCCACACCGACCCACTTAAGTAACCTACACGGAAAAGATAAACGCAAGACACAGCTTTCGGATTTCACAGTGGTGGGATATCTACTGCGTGCAAACAAAAACATCTTTCCAATCTATGCGTCAAATCGCTAGCGGATAAGTAAGTGAAAAATATTGCGATATTTATGTTACTATAGATAAAGAAAAAACTATTCTTGACAACGCTAGAGAAAGTTTACATGGCTGTAAACTGAGAAAAATAATGCTAATGGTGCGTATATATTCCCCGCCTCGATCTCCTGAGCGTTCTACTATTTACCTCTACTAAGTATAAATATTAACAGTTAAAGGAAGAACATAACTGGGCAAATTTAAAATTGCCCGAAAATAATTTATAATAAACTACTGTAATCCATTATCAGTACATCGGAAAGAAACTAATATAATTAGCAATGTAATCACAGGACCAGTAGCTAATTTTGTGTATTTATGGTAGCTGAAGGCAACGAACGGATGGACAACAGAGATAAACAGATAAGTAGAATTGGCATGACATGGTTTTTAAAAAATGAATGGAGTTTTTAAAAATAAGGTTCCAGTGCGTGTAAATCAGTGCGTATTACACGTTTGACTTAAGACTATGAGACACGTACTTAAAAAGGAAATATGTCCATAAACTAATGGCTGCTCAGTGAGCAATGAATGATGAGAAATAACAGGAGAACCAGGAAAAACAAATGGATACTGGAACAGACTGGACTATAAGACTGGAAGACGTAATTATAGCTTTAATCAAAATGCGGTACGATATTGCAGTGCCTTTGTTGTTAAGAATAACGATGTAATGCGTGTCCTAAGAAAAATTGCATCGTTCTTCTTAACAAACAGGGACCGCAGTATCCCATTTATCCGCCGATACCAGGCAGCGACTTTCAGTTAAACAGTCCTCCCCTGTACAGTAATTACATGATGTGTGTATTATGGCGCAGGAACGAAGCCAACTGGAAGTTTGAGTCTGGCCGTGGGTCGTGCTCGGATAGGCAAAGCGGTTAAAGCGACGGCTCGCGTTAAGTAGGACATCCGGGTTCGAGCCCCGCTCCGGCACAAGTTTGCACTGTCAACATTACCTCATGTAGCTCATGGTTGTTTGTATTCGCAACTGTGACTACATTTCATGTTTTAATCAAAACGAATTTGGGGTGGCTAGGACATGCAGCGAAAGGTGAAAGGGTGATAGATGGACCAAGAGGGTTCTTTGATGATTTATTAATGATACGAAAAGACCGACACGTCAAAGTAACGGAGGGAGGATAGATGATACTATAAAATATTCTGAAACAGCATTGAGGCTTTTGGCTCAAGACTAGAATGGTGTTCGGAGGAAAGTTTTAGGCAGCATTGGGGGTCATTACAGAATTTACACGCAGGAAAATTTTTTTTAATGCTGTGAATAATTTTCAGAGAGGATTTTTGTCGACTTTTCTATTATCAAGAAGCACACCTTAGCATACGATCAGTAGGAAAGTGAGCAACAAAAGCAGTAGTCAGAAAATTACCCTAGAATATGTCAGATGATCAACGATTAACTAACTGATTGGATGCCGAAGGTCTCCTACCTTAGACTCAGTCTGCATATGGCTTTTCGTGGTTAAAATATTTAACTTCTGCTTTTGGGGAAAAACAGACCGTAAAAGTTGTCAGTATGTCGGCCTGAAGCAGTAAATACCCACAACTTGACTGTACTGATATTACACTAAATTTTTAAGTTTGTTTAGCTGCACTGACTGGCAGATGCCGGCTTTACGTCTTGATGAAATTTTTCTGAGGTGGTACTCGATGAAAACCACGTTGTTGTTATTAGGATAGTATCGTACTTTACCTCTTTATGGCACAAAACACTTCGAATATGTAGTGTCTTATTGAGTATCTCCCCCTCTTCCTTTACAAGTCGTTGACTTGAACGCGATGCTGCAACAATATTCATTACCTTAAACGTTCCCAAGTGTGAAAACCTTGTTGCTGTATATCAGCACTTCAGTTCACCGTACACACTCGAGAAGAAGTGGTAACGATACCGTGCCATTATGGATTCGTACACAAACTGACTGGATTCAGTTCTCGCTGTCAGACAAAATCGTTCACAACAGTTAGTTCCGTAACTGAGGTCAGAATATGTAGAAAATTGCTGTGGGCTACTGTTAGAAATTCACTAATAATCACCACCCGCTACGTTGAGTATGGCTACAGGTTTATTCCGATAGTTTTATAATAATATAGTTTCACAATGTCCATTACAGTAACGACGAGACATAAAACGTAATCAATCTACCTTCCTTCTGTCCATCAGTTCATGCACAGGAAACAGCAACTGAAATCTGTGTTATCCATTCCTTGCAGCAAATATGGCTACAGGTAGCGGTAACCCGCCACTTAATGAGATATTTGTTTATTTTCATTGTAAGTCTCGAGTCCTTGGTTCAAAATGGCTCTGAGCACTATGGGACTTAACATCTGAGGTCATCAGTCCCCTACAACTTAGGACTACTTAAACCTAACTAACCTAAGGACATCACACACATACATGCCCTCTCGAGTCCTTTCAGGACCATTTACAGATAAGGCGTGTATAAGTCTTATGATTTCTACAGAAGCGTGCTGGTCAGTAGTGCGTGTTCCACTGTGATAAAATGTGTAGTCTGTTGATATAGTGCAGTGAGCGATAATCGCTCAGTAAGTTATGTAAAATGGTAAGCTTACCTGCTTAATGAGTCAGTGCAGCCGGCACTGATGTTAATATCACACTAACGGCTTGCATTAGCGTGGTTTTTCTGTTAAAGACTTTGAATCTATCCAGTATCACTGAATAACTCCTTCCACTCTTTAATGAAATATATCTCCAAACTGGAGAAACTTAGAAGCATCTCTTGCAAATTTAAAGAAGTATATAACGCAGACTCTGAGAGAACAGACGTCCTGTGCACTAATTTCCTCCCCGTAATACAATAAAACGTTCATTTCATCGTGTGGAGATCTTTTAAAGAAATTTCCTCTTCATTTGTATTCTAAGTGGTTATAACTGGCTGAAGAGCTGAAGAAGATTAAACGTGTCCGCTGTGGAAACATTCACACAACCCAGCAATTGTTCATCGTTGCAGTAACAGTTCAAGATTATTTCAACACCAGTAACTTTTATATTCACTGTAATTTCTGCGTTCAAATTTCGAGAAAAAGGAAAGTTAGTCAGCAACGTGATCGTTTGAGACGCCCCGTGCATAATATTCAGTTGAATGTTTGAAACTGAATGTCGAAGTCTGAAACTTACGTCTTAGCAAATTGTCCAGTTTCAGAACTAATATACTTCGAATCCTACTCCTTAAGTAGAGCCCTGGACAACGAGCACATTATTAGAGGTACACAGTCTCTAAAATGTGTGGACTTTTGCCTAGGTGATTCAGATTAGGGGAACACCAAGCGGCTAGCGTAGTTAGAAATAAAATAAATTATGCGGGAACGAATTCATTCGTGCGTATCGTTCGTTATTCAATTATTTGCCGCTTGTTGAGGGGAAACAGTTCTGCTGTTGATTCGTTTAACAAAAGCAATGAGTTGACCCTTGTCTGCAGAAAAATGTGATTTATGTTGTACGTCCCATCGATATCTATATTGTTAGAGAATCAACATTGGCTCAACTGGGAAAACATACGGGAAGGAATCTTTGCGTTCGTCTGAAGATGAAGATGGCAAGACAGGTATCTCCATAAAAAATCCGTCTTAGGCTGAAACTGTACATTATAAATTGTAAACTGTCGCAAAAATCACAGACTCACTCAAAGTCAATAATACCGATACTGTCAAACTCTTGATCTTGAGTCCCAGTATCAGCTTATTTACTATCTTTGCAGTCGCCATGTTATCCTTGGTCTACCGAGATCTCATTTTTCCTTTCATCTCGAATTTATTTTACTTCATTGTTAGTCTTTCTGGGTTCGCTATTTACGGGTGTTCTTCCAGTTTATCCTGTTTCCTTGTAACTTTGATTGTGTGGTATGTATCTACAGGTTTTTCCTCATTTCCGATTCTATCTGTCCTTTAATGAACGTAGCTCTTAAAAAGACATTTCTGAACGATTTATAGTCCTTATTCTCTTTTATTTATAATTCACAACTCTCTGCAATGTAGGAGTGTTGGAAGAGCAAGAAACGTATCAAATTAATCTCATATCTCAATTTTTGTTTCAGGTTTGAGTGTCTGTTGATTGTTCCACATATCACACCAATCCGTTTTCATGAAATTTTTGTATATTGTTTCTATAGCCATAAGACAAGTAACAAGAAAGGAAAATAAAATTGTTTATTGGGTCTGATTTTCTTTTATTAAGAACAGTTTTAATTACGATAGGATATTGCCTTATATACCATTGTTTTAGTCTTGTGAATTACAATTTTTAGGTCGGACTCTTTCGTATTAAGGCGTGGTGATATTTGTCCTTTTTCCGTTTTATAACTTCATATTCGGCTGTTGTTTTTCGGCTATCGTTAAAGAATTTTTTCATATAGTTTGAGACAAATATGTATAAAAGCTATACCTCTCTAGTTAGTATAGACAATTTTTGCACATTTATTACATATCGATAGTGCTCTGGCCATTTTACAAAACTCTGGAGTTTTACACTGTCGAGGTCATATATTTGTTTGAATCACGTGAAGATCACTTAATACTTTATTCTGTACTCACATCACTCATTTTCTAGCAGAAACAGTAAAAATTATAGCAACCTATACACTGGAAAATATACGGCACTGCAAAATCAAAAACGGTCGTGTGTTGTGTATGGGAGGAGCCTGAAACAAACTTTTCCAAATTTAGTTCTGCAGGACTGGTTCTAAATCTTTAAGTCTTGATTATGACAACAGCTGCCTACAGAAGGTTCGCTGTCTGTTTTCTGGATGTGTTCACTCAGCCGAATTTCTTTCAGAAAGTACATAATTATTTTATACAGATTTCACAATTTTATTTTGTTAACAAGTGTCCCTCCAACCTATTTCCTCTTTGTGCAAGAGGCGAGTAGCTGTAAAAAATACGCACTGGTTGATAAGCGAATATTTTAAACAAATTAAGTTGTCACACAATGAACTGTTTTTGCAATGTTTATTACCATTATCGAAATAGGGGAATTATTTAGCCCTCTATCAACAAATCAACATTGATTATAGTGTACTGAAAGTAAGTCTTTCTCTTCTGACAATCACGTTCTGTGTAGTGACAAAATTGTACGTGTACTTTTCAATGAGGTTAGATTGTAATTTTATAGCATGTGAGGGTAGATAATCCAAATTTTTCTATTTTTCGCAGAGTCAGTATGAAAGTGATGCCATCTCTTATATTCCGTCGCATAAACTGTGCGTTAGATATTTAATTTCCTTTCTTAACGGCAATAATTTATTACCTTTTTGGTGGGGTTTATATTTAACATTTTACTAGTAGCAAGTCTATGTTCTGTCGAATTAAGGATGATGTTGAATCCAACACTTTACGTGTAGGAAAACGTCTTCCGTATTATAAGAATATTTTCGTTACAAACCCCGTATGCATATACAGCGTTGTAGACGCATTCGTCATGAGTAAACGTGTGCGGTATTATAAGTAATACTTGTTTTAGCACAAACAGTCAGTTTGTAACTGCAGTTCTGTTTGAGTATGATGTAGTCATGAGTACTAAAAATCTGTTTCAGACTTACACATTAACATGTTAACTCTGTCCGCCGCAGTAAATTAGACACCTTGTTATATGAATTTTTAAGATCTAAATTCTCTGTACTGCCATCTTCAGATAACTTTACTACTGCTGTTGAAACCTTCTCTATATCCTGCTTTAGCGTCTAATCTAACAGAACGATTATCGTTTTGATCGACCGATCGCAGCTCCCATTGATGTCACGAGGGCTGTACCGAGTCTCCTTGTCTCTGGTTCAAAACCTCCTCTCTAGTGTTACCTGTATACATTTCCTTAGGAAACGGAATTTTTTAATGTGAAAATTATAATATAAATGTAATGAGGGTGTTTCTCAAGAAAAGAAGCACATATTAACCATCCAGTTTTAAAAAATATGAAGTTTTGGTTTTCTTGATTACAGGTTAGAGATGCTGAGTTGTTCTTATTTCGAAGTATATTGCTCAGCTGGTGTGTAGCAACCCTGTAGGTGGCTCAACAATTTCGTAAAAAGTTTTCTTTAAAGCTCTCATCATTTTACATAGTTCTATTTGAAGGCCTACAGCTCATGAATTTATTTACAGAAAATAAACCTGTATTCTTATTACTTTATTGAGACCGTTTTTAGGGACGTGAAGTGGAATATTGAATCTATGTATGACCTCGAGCGCCCTAAACGTCGAGCTACATGATGATATAGCAAATACTGTGATTTGTATAAAGTCAGTTAAGTGATTTCACTGTACGGTTGCTGTGTTTCTGGTAGTTATGAATGGAAAATTTGATGCTCCCTTTGTAGTTCCTTCATATTTGTTTAACTACATTGAGGTACCGAACAACAGCGTAAGTTGTCGAAGCTTTACGCTGCTTGCATATAATGACAAGTATATTTTTATTTTATTTGTTTTTATAATACGAACATGCCATATGACTGGCTTCACTACTTGTATATATTGAAGGTACAGTGCTGCCTGTTATGTTTTTTTAGGTGGTTATACATTTTATATACTTTAATTTAAAATCATTATAACAAAATAAGTGTAGCGTACTCGATTTGGACTATTTATTTTACGTCTGCATTGTGACATTCTTGGATCGTTAGTTTGCGTTTATACTTTTATGACACGACGTATTTTTGTTTCAAACTACTACCACAGTGCCACCTGGTGGCTGGTTGTAACGTCTATGTTGTTTACTTGAGAATCTCAGTCATTGTTCTGCTAATGTGCGAACATGATCTTGTGTGATCAGTGCAGTTTGTATGTTGTTTTATGTTAAAGTTATTTTATACCTGACTTGCTGATATACTGTTCTTCTCATGTTCATGAAGTATCGTTATATGATATTACAAGGTATAATACGCATTTGAGCAAGACTCGGCGAAATGTACTGCAGAAGGTATGTTATATTCCATGCTATAGTCCATGTTTACGTAAAATTATATTACGCCCCTTTACATCTGATCCCTGTGTGCTTGACCCCTTTACATCTGATCCCTGTGTGCTTGAATATGTTTATTTCTGCTGTACAGATCTGATGACGGCAACGTAAATGCTGTACAATAACGATCTTGACTGCTCGACATTGTACTCCTGTTTCTACATTAATGTATATCGCCACCTAACTAAAATAATAATAATAATAAAATTCTTCTGCCTACTAAAGTCATATCATTGAAGTTAGTTTCGCATATGAAATTTTCATATGACAGAAAATATCCGCTGTGATATTCCTGGAAGTCAATTGTTTTAAAGATTCCACATCTGTTGTGTGAAATAGTGAACACAAGTAATTTTTTATGGTGCGTTCTATGTACAGAGGATATAGCCGAGCAAATTCAGAGAGATTAAGATGACTATGGAAGCATGTTGTACGACCCTGACTCTGTAAGCAACGAAGTATTTTTTTTTCTTTTTCTCCGCCTTCTTAGCCTCAGTTACGTGTATATTTTGTATTCATTGCCATCAATCTGACAGAGATACAGTTTTATAAGTATAGCCAGGATTTCAGACGTCAGTCACATTTATTTGTGGTTCACGTGAGTACTTCAAGTGTTAATGCCGCTTGTAACAAAACAAATCATTTTGCATCTTACATGAGCCAAGCACATTTCTTTTCATTACAGTCCAAAACGGAATGTAAAATTATGCCCAAGATAAATTATCGAAATCATGGGTGTGAGGGCTGCGTTAGTATTAAAAGACACAGTTCAGAATAGAGAAAGTTTCATAAAACTCAGACTTGATACAGCTTAAAATTCTAAAAGAAGCTAAGTCGCGGGATCAAACTGTTTATGGAACTACATCATTATGCACCAAAAATTGATGTTGGACCTAATAACGAATAATCTGTGGGGAAACGCTATAAATCGGCGGTAATGCGTAATGCTGTATTTCCATGGCCAGCATTAAACTACAGGTAAATGATCTTTAGTAAACAGCTACGTAAAAATGAGTAGTCAATGACCTAGAGGAAACAGCTTGTGCAGTAAGGTGACATAGCTTGCTATAAAAGTGCCGTCGATCGGAGATTATCAAACTCAGAAATGGAGACATGTCCGACCTACGACGTTCAGGACAGCCTTCCACGCAGGCAAGGATCGATATTCCGTTACTCTAGCTCCGTGGAATAATCGACCGAGCAACTTTCTGCTAGGAAGCTCCTCACTGCCAGAGGTAAGGACACAGTCGCTTATCAATTAGAGTACTCGAAGACACGTGTAAATGAGCTGCTCTGAAGTATGTAGCCCGTTGTAAAGCGTAAGGTAGTGACGACTTCAATGATAGAAGAATGAAATGGCTGAGAAGTAGATTAATGGAAGGTAAACCGAAGTTCTCTCTCTATCAAGCTGCATATTGCCATAGGGCATACATCATGACAAGACTATTTCTACTACAGTGCAGAAATTTCGCTGGGAAGCCCTTACACATCCTTCGTTGAGTCCAGATCTCTCGTTATGTGATTTCCCTATTTTTCGAGCCTTGAAGGAAGACATTCGTGCCCGTGGATTTGCTTCGTACAAAGACGTGCACGCCTGGATTCAATCACAGTTCCGTAGGCAACTGTAAACATTTCTCGACGAAGGCACTGACCGCTTTGTCTCACAGTGGAAAAATTGTATTAACAGTCATGGCCATTGTTTTTGAAATAATAAACAGTTTACTTACTTTTTCCACCTGCCTCTTTTTCATTTGACTCATCCTTATAGCTGCTATAGTTACAGTTGTTGAGTAATGAAAGGAGCGTATACTAGAAAGATGAGTGTGGGGAGGGGGTGCAGACGTGGTTTGAATGCAGTTGACAGAAATGAACTTTTTAAAGACCTATGAGGGTATTGTTTTTTAGACGGAAAAAGAAACACTCTTAGATGAGAACATAAATTCTTACTATTAAACCTAAAAGAGAAGAAGTGGAAAAAGATATAAAATAGGCGTAAAATAAACGTTTGTAGACGAGTGCTGCTTTAATTATTAGCAAAGACAAGATTATGCTGACGCAGTTTCATCGGTCGTAAGTATAGGTATCCATAATGCCACAATACCTGTATTAGGCTAAGTAGCCCTTACCGAAATGTTTTTCAATATTCCTGGAGGCAATGCGTGAAATGTGAGTGAGTGGACGCCCTACGTCTTATGTAATTGATTTGTTGTGTACTCTGCACAAAGCGTCAACGTGCACTTTAAATTTATAGTTTCACAGTAACTTAATTTTAGGTCGTCCCTTTCATTAAACCCATAAATTAAGACACACGTTTCAGATATTCTCGTTTGGAATAGCAAGCTGGATAAAACAATTAATACAATTCATTTTGACGCATATTTCTGACTATTGCCATTCAGTATGAGTATTAGAACGATACTCTAAAAATTAGATATTAGTTAGAAGGATCTTGGCCTTTATCAATAACCATTATCAGATGTGACTATTTTTACCGTGAAGAAATTAGCGAACGTGAAACATGAAAGCGCCATTCCGTAACGCACTGGGCCTGCTTTTTATCGTTCGGAGTATTTTTCACAAATTAATGATTCACAGAAATAAACAGAGATGTTATTGTCAATTACATTAGTATCTGCAGCTAGGAGAATATGTAATTTGAATATTCTGATTACAGGCCTACGTACATGTCGTTCTGTCTACCGACCTTCTGCTCAAATTAAAATGATTTTCATGCAGGGAAGAAAATTGTCGCTTACATGTGTATTACAAAGTTACGTCACACGTCATTGTCATTTAGAGCAACAGCGACCTAAATTATGGTAGATGTGAACAAAAATAGTTAAATATACAAAAACCAGCATATGACCGGTAGAATCAATTAAACCGCCAACTTGGAGAAGGTACTACAAGCTAACTCGTAGACACTGCCACAATGTGTCCTCCTAGGTCGTAAGAGAAATCGAGAAACATTAAACAGCACGAAGTTTTTGTAACACACCGACATGCGAATGCGCAAACATCGATTGGATACATTTGAGCTGTTCGCCTCGTTCCTTTAGCAGTTTTTCAGACTTTTCAAATTACGCTCTCTGTAATTAGGAATACTATTCTGGTGTGCGAAACTTAAGGACGAAAGCAACTTTCGCATTATGTGTCACTGCCAAATAAAATAGCTCAATGACACTTGGGCCATACAGAGAAAGAATTGCTGCAACATGCTATAGAAGGTAACTGAAAGAAATGGCAATGAGACAAAAAATGACGCTTGTATTTAAACAGAATAATTAAGCTGAAGTCGCCGTGATTCATGATGGTCCCCTGCCAGGATATGGTTCTAAATAGAGTGTGTGAGCACAGCGAACGGCTATGTATGCTCTGCAACGGGCTCCAATACTGGCCACAAGGTTGGCATTTGTTTTTGTGGTAGAGCAGTTGCCAACTGCCGCACGGTCTTTGGTGCATGTGGACGTGGCGCAGTGCGTCTCCTCAACACATTCCAGATGCAATCGATGGGATTAAGTAAGAGTAACGTGCAAACCAATCCATTCGCCGACAACCCTCTCGTTCGAAGAGCTCCTTCAGCTGCGCTGTTCAATGCGGTCGCGCATTGTCATCCACAAAAATGAAGTCAGGGCAGTATGCACCCCTGAAAAGATGCACATGCGGCAGGAGCACAGTGTCACAATAACTTTGACCGATAAGTGTAACGTGTTCAGAGATATGACGCGCAGAACGTCCATGTGACATTATGCCTCCCCACACCATAACACCTGGACCACCAAAACGAGCATCTTCGACAATGTTCCACTGTGGGTTACATGTTCCTACTTCTCGCCATATGAGAGTACATAACTCTCCCAGGAATATCCTCGAACATGTCCAGTTAGGTGGAGGAAAGGCGATAAAAGTTTTTGCTGTTATTATTAGCATTACTTTGATATACTTTTAGCCCTTCCAGTGATCCAGTATCTTTGTCTCATTGCCAGCAAACTCATCTTTCACCACCTCTGTCTCTTCATTTTTATTTGGTGGATTTTCATCGCTTTTTATGTCATTAGCTCATATTATGATAACTTTTCCCTACTATTACTTCTTCCTTGAAAAAGATAACATCACCTCCAAATTTTATAACTTCCATATCGCAGCCACACCTTCTTGTTACTGTATAATGAATAAAATTTTCTCGGGCTTCCAGCCGCTTCAGGTGGTTAAAATCCCACGAGCTTCTGACTGAGCTCTCCTCAGTGATTGTCAAATGGGAAGAATGACTGCTGTGTCGCTGGAGCCGCGTCGTTTATAGCCGCTGGCTGTGGCGTCACCGGTGCTTTCTTCCTCGCCATATATGTTAATGTTTTCATCCCGCGTCCGTCGCGCCCGTTTTAACCTCGCGATGGCTGGGTCCCTGGCTGTGCTGAGCTGCAAACAGCCGTCCTTGTTGATGGTGTTTTCAGAGGTTTTTATTTCAATAGCTTCTTTTATGACGCTATCCAAAATATAATTGCTCTAATTAGACAGCATCGTTATATTGTGAGAAATGCACTTATCGTAGTGTTAATAGGGCTGCCGTTATTGAAATAATTATGTTAACTGGTATGTCTGTTTCCATTAATATCATATTCATTATTGTTTCATATTATTTTCGTTAGAACTCATTTTCTATGTACATTACAGTGTCATTTGCAAAAGGAATCTCTAAGCATGAATGGTTATCCGTAGACAAGCGCTCAATCGTAATAAAAGTGCGTAAAAAAATGTGCCTTGGGTACACGCTTTCTTTAGCGTTAATGCAAAGTTTCGCATCATTTTGTGGATCACTGCACAGTGGGAATCCTTGGCGAATTCTTTATGTTATATAGACGTAAGAATCACATTAAAGTATGCCGTTCGTAGGTGAGGTCGATGAAGCAGGCAAGTGAGCTGGTCATCCTCCTCGAGGTTACTTGTTCGACCCCTGAAGTTTTCAGTTCCAATGTTTGTTCGACAAATGGAAAAGACGTTGTTATATGATACAATGTCTTACTGGCAAAAGATGAGTCAGTTTCCTTTTTCAGTACCAATCCTGTGTGGATTAAATTAATTCAGGGCACAGTCCAATATTAATGGTGATGTATCCGTCGGATAGGGACGATGAGTTTGATCTCCTGCGGGGCATGAAAACTAATAATACAGAACGACATTTACGTTTTAATCACATTACAGTACGTAATTAAAATGTTTCAGTTGAAAGTGGTTAGCAGTTTACATTGTACGTTTTTGCTCCTCTCCTGGTTGGCCCGCTTCTGCAGAAGACAATACGAGAACATTCTGTGTATTTATACCCGAAAAGAGTTTCACCGAGAAATCGACATCATTAGTGGTTTTTTTAATTCTGAAAAATTAATTACCAGAGAAATCAATATCGATTACATAAATTCGTAGTGTACAAATTAGTTAATGTTATCAATAACCTGCACTAACAATGCAGTTTGAGTCACTGCATATTCCATTCTGTTTCGTGCTTTTCAAAATTAAGTCTTTCTATGAAGGAAAAATCGCTGAAATTAGTATCACAAAAAAAAAAGTTTTATATCATGGCAGAACCCCAATTGCAGTATTAGGAGCTTACCAAAGATTATGGCACTATAAAACAAAGAAAAACCTAGAACTTCGTCTCTCCGTTCATATTATTTGCATTTTGGTATTGCTAAACGCCTTGTTAAAACAGTAAATAGAATGAGATTAGTAGCTAGTTTTAGAAAAAGAAAAAGAGACGGGGCTATGGGGGAGAGAAATTCGTTTAAACTAAGGAAACCTACCGAGTTTTTCGGATATTTTAAAAAATCTTACTCGCGTACATAAAATATAACCAAATATATGAATTTCTTGTATGCTTACACATCACTTTTGAGACGATGAAACACCATCTGGAGAGTTCAACGCCTATTATCGTTTTTAACTACATCAAGAGTTGAAGAGAAATTGTAAATTCAAATAAAATAACATATTATGCTATAAGATCATATGTCTATAGAACAAAAACATTTAATTTCCTCATTGTAGTAATTATTTGCTTTATTAAAAGTATACTAAAAGAATAATATTCTGTTGCTAAACTGAGTTTTTTCGTAAGAAATATCGGACTTTCATTTATTTTTATCTATAAGAGTTATATCAGCCAATGGTACAATGAATGAAGTAGAAGAGAGTAACAACTCGTTTGAAAAATCAAAAAGCTCAAACATAAAAATAAAGTATCGATTCCGCAAGTATGAGAATGTAAGAATCACCATTAGTCTAAACTTCATGCTTCATTCGCACTGCTCGTGTTGCTCATTTCACAATTCTGATACTAAGTCTAACATGAATAACTGATTTAGTAACGTGGATCACACCTCAGAACAAATAGTGAATATTAACTGTCATCAGAATTTCTAATTTAACAAAGTACAAAGCATTTGAACACTAAAGAGGAAGGGAAGTTTAGGGTTTACAGTCGATTTTTGAAAGGTGTCACTAGAAACAGAGCACGAGTTCATAATACTTGTCGAGAGTGCCGTAGGAATTCCGTTGAGTCTTCTCCGAATGAATGTTTCCGACAATACCTGAGATGAATTAGAAAATTCACGGAAAAACTAAATCAGGAAGGAATGGGTTGTCTTTGTTCCCCCCACCCTAGACTTACGTGATTAACCATTGTGCCACATGACTCAGTAACAGTGTAAATATTTCTACGAGAATTCCAAATAGTAATACCAAAGCGTCTTTTGAGTTATTGATGAGTATATTAGCTGTATTTCCGATATTAAGAGCTGAATGAACGCATTCTGTGTTTGATGAAAAAGCCTTTGGTCACCTGGTCAAATTTGTTCGGTGGCTGTAGGGAACACGACTTCATGTAAGTTATGTGTAAGACATTCTCACAGTCATTTCTAAAGACAAGATGTTTCAGATGCAAAATTTATGTAATTCTTGTGGTACACCAATCTGACTTGTATTGCAACGGGCTTTCGCTCATGTGCGAACGCTGATAGAACAGGAAAAATATCGAGCTATCAGGATTTAATATACAGATCCGCAACGTTAAGCTAGTCGAATGAAGAAGTTCTTAGATCAACTGTCAGAAAAGGCTGTCAAATTCGGCTGGAACACGTAATATGTCAACGAACTTCAATTGAGAATCCTCCTTATTCCGGTGCGATATTATTTTTACTTGGTAATGTGTTTCTAAATGGTAAGTTTAAAGTGAAAAACAATTAAATCCTCCCGTTTTTGAGGGATGCTTGAGGAAACTACTATGTAAATATAATTTAAAAAGTACTTTTAAATCTCAGTACAATTTACTCGTACTCAGAAGTTGATGCAGTAGCAAACAAGAATTATAAAATCGCGGTAAATTGCTGAGTGCTGGATTATGGTACATGCGTATTCGGTTTTTTTATAACATATCAAATGTATCTCTACAATCAACATATAACTAATAGTAACATCAATTTTACTTGTATTGTGTAAACTAGTGTTTTTACTGTTTGCTGGCCATAATGTCCTTATAACTGGCAGCGGAATCCGTTTCAAAGAACCACTTACAAATGCCGCGCCTGAGAATTACACGCTACTGCCTGTGAAGATTACAGCAAGACGGAGGAATCATGTGAATGACGTGCAACACACAAAACATTCAAGCAGGATGTGACTAGTAACGATTAGCATTACAGAGCGTGGGTGGGTGAAACGGCGCCCACTGGTGCTTTTGTTAGAGTCTACTGTAGACCGCCAAATTAGACGCCGGCGCTGGCAGTACACACCTCATGCGGATGAAGTGTCGGACCGTGAGACTTTCATCTCCAGTGCGACGGGTGAAATATTATCTGTCTCTACAGTTTACCAGAGTTCACTCCTCCGTAACTGCACGCATTTCTTTCTTCCTTGGGGGACATCCCGACACCAAAACAAAGATGCTTTCTTGAAGAATGCCGTTATCAATACGAATATTTCCAGAATGAAATTTTCACTGTGCAGCGGAGTGGGCGCTGATATGAGACTTCCTGGCAGATTAAAACTGTGTGCCGGACGGAAACTCGAACTCGGGACTTGTACCTTTCGCGGGCAAGTGTTCTACCATCTTTTTTTTTTTTTTTAACTCATTTTGTTCGTTGTTCCAGTGAGTTGCGATAAATTACTGATAGAAGGAGAGCAAGCTCTTTCGCTCAATCTCTGTGGAATCTCACAGATATCTTATCAGGTCCAGTTGAATTTCCACCATTGAACACTTTTAGTTGTTTTTCTATTTCGCGATGGCTTATCTCAATACCTGCCATTTCGGCAGATCTGGTAATAAGGTCGGAAATTCCGTGAGGCTGATCGCTGGTGACACTATTGTATATAGGAAAGATGTAGCCCCAGAAAGTTGTACGGAAAGGTACGGAATTATAGAAAGGATCGACATTTGGTGCAGGGACTGGCAGGTCACTCTCAGCGTAAATGAATGTAGCGTATTCTTATATTCCCCAAATGCTCTCGGTGTCAAACATGAATTCGTGGCAGGAAAAGAAGCCCTTATCACCGGAAGCAGGTGCCTTGATAGCATGCAGCAACGATACAGCCTCGTCACAGGGCCAAATAGGGGTAGACAACGTCTATAGCAATATGATGGCAACACAGATTAGCAACAGTTTACAATAATTTATAATAATCAGGTTGCCCTCTATTCAGAGGCTGTTGCACGCAGCGACTGTTATTCACTTGTAAATAATGGATTTCAGCTATCAGTCGTCCTTTTGAAATTTTATTGCCGTGTTGTCGCGACCACATGGTACGCGCGCATTCCCCTAGCTTCCCACCACGCCGCAACGGCTTTGCTCGCGAGTACGAGCGTTAGCAGACGCGAGTGCTCACGCTCAACAGCAGCGAGCTGTTAATTCCTGGATTAGACTGTCGGCAGGAATTCCAGGCAAAGTGACAGCCGTCCGGAGCAGTCGACAGTGGAATGACCAAAAAACAGGTTTTGGACAGAGATTCGTAGACAAACGCTAAGCAGAGCACCTCATCCACGAAAGAACTGGTTTACAAAACACTTCTTCGACCAGTTAGTCGGTATTACTAGTCAATCTGGGATCCTTACTAGGCAAGATTAATTAAGGAGAAATCGCCGCTTTTCCCCACGGATTCATTCAGTAAACGCCAAGGCACTGCGGAGCTATTGTTCGAACTCCATAGGCAGACCGTACAAGAGAATCATTTTGTACCTTGAAGGGGTTTACGGTCGCAATTCCGAGAGCGTAGACTTCAGGGAGAGACAGATGACATATTACTTCCACTCAAATACATTTCGTGAAATGGCCATAACGCAAAAACAAGAGAAAATAGAATTCATACGGATATTTGCAGAAATTGTTTCTTCCCCTGCTGTATTCGCGAACAGTACCGGAAAAAGGTGGAACAGATAGCAGCAGCACAAGTATCCTCCACCACACACCGCAAGGTGGCTTCCAGATTGTAGAAGAATGTGAAGATGTAAATAGCAAAATAAGGAGTATGGTGCATTAGAAATTAACTGTGAGCTATATCTATGTAACATTGAGTGGATCATTTGTTAAACGCTTGCCCAAACCAAATAGGACAATGTATTTTTTTAGCAAAGTTCGTACTGTTTAAAATTGATTCAATTGATTTTCTGCACCGAATCGTTACTGTAACCGGAACGTGAGTTGATACTTCAAACCAGAAAAGAATTAATGATCAGAGCAACGGATAGAAGTAAGTGATATAGAACCCTGTTTCGCTGCGATGGAAGAAAAACAAAGAGCATTATTCCAATTTGTTAAATTGAAACTGGCGAATAACATAACATAAGTCTTCTGACATGAGTAGTGGCACAGATTGTTGGACTGAAGAAAAATGCATTTCAACAGACGAATGAACCTGACCAGAAAGATGCATTGACACAAGGAAAACATGCATTTTTCAAATTTAGCACACTCTTACTTCCACATACTCCCGTGTATTAGGAAATTTTTTAGGTAGAAGACGTTCTGTTACGTTTAAGAGATAGTCGTAGATAAATATTTTGGTATAAATTTTGGAACAGCACTTTAAAGATTGACTGTACACTTTGAAAAGCTCCTCACAAAGTGCAACCTCGAAAAACATCTCAGTACCGTAATGCCACTTATTCTGTACTTCACCGTTGGAGCTGAACATGATAGCAAGTGAAGTTCTCTAGGTATACGACAAACCGAAACACTTGCATCGTACTGACACAGGGCATAGAGTGAACCTTTACTCCAAATCACTCGTTTCCAGTCATCCACGGTCCACCACCTCAAAAGTCACTTAACATTAACTACAGAAATGTGTGGCTAGTGCAGAGTTGCTCGACAATTATATCCCATTATGTTTAACTCCATAGGCCCGGTCATTGTGCTATCTGAACTTCTGGTAGCACTTCAGAATTCGCGAATGATTCCTTCCGCTGATTTCATGCGATTTTTTTACAACCGGCCTCCACTGTGCTATGCGGTCCCTGCCCCTCAGTACATGGGGTCTGCGCAGTCGTTGTTTAGCTTTGGCTGTCCCTTCGCTTTTCTGCATCACAATCCCATCAACAACAGTCGACCTGTGAAGCTGTAGAAGGCATGAAATGTGGCAATGTTACTCAGGGTACATAAAATGACTAGTCCACGTTCGAAGTCACTGAATTCAACTGAACGACCCATTCTTCAATACGCTTTTTACACTGGCGGGTTCACCACCCGTAACATCTAGTAGTCAATTCTGCGTTACATAGGGCTGTCTGGATGCTTGTGATCAGTTAGTGAGATGTTAGGGTTTAACATTCATCGATGGTGTAGGTGTTACGGACTGTGTACATGAAAAGATCGGTGAGAAAATCGGTCGTGTCGTTTTCCAAAGAACTAACCACAGAAAGTCTAAACCTTGATGGCAGGAAGAGAATTTAACTCCGTTCCTCCAGAAAGTGAGTCCATTGTGATAACAACTGTGAACATCTCGCTTTGTGTGATTTGGAACGGCGTTACAAGTTCAGTAAATTTCCGTGAAACAGTGGGAAATTTTGTATATAGGGATATTTGTTTGATTCGTTTATGGTTTTGTCTATATTTTGTCAGTATAAATCCAAAGTTACGTGATTGGTGATGTCAAACAGTTTGTAGAAGTATATCGCGCAATGTTTCCTGTGGCATGATGCAAACTAAATTCAGGAGAAGAAGGTAACACCGAAATGTTGACTCGACAAAACCTTCGTTAACTATATATCACATATCCCAAACTTCTTAGAGTCTTCCCAAGTTTGACTACAAGTGGCTTACCGAGAAACCATTACTAGTCAAGGACCGTTAAGAGATTCATTTCGGAGATACACAGTTCTCCCCGTGCGAGTGCCACAGAAATAGTGGAAAACCTCAATGGGCAGTAAATTGAAGAAGAAATCTACTAACTCCCGAGAAACACCTCATAAAATTCCAGGAAGCGATTTCCCTAATTTAATTTATCAATATTTTAAAGCCGTATTGCTTGTTAATAGAAACATGAAATAGTTTTTCAGAGACTGCTACTAGTAAAAAAAATTGTAGGCTTACTTAGATTATTTGATGAAGCAACATGTTTCGAGGTATAAATCTCATCTTGAGACTACAACGACAGTAGAAACACGTGAGCTGCATTCATATTTGTTCATAAGGATTGGGTCTCTTCTTGTGGTGTATACAGAAATAAAGGCAAATGAATGGTTCTATTATCAATGTCATTTTTATATTCACAAACTCTATGCAAACAGCATGCTGGGTGCTGAAAAATATTCATAGTGTAAAAAAGATAGATTTTCTTGAGAGCGCTACCAGTCACAATATTTGTTGATTAGTTAAATTATTTAACGATGAAACATGTTTCGACGTATAAATCTCATGACAATACTTTCGTGTGTTCAGTTGTCTCCATTGCTGAACACACCGCCATAAGACAGCCATTTCATATGAAAAAGATGACCGCCGTACATGCCAAGATTACTGAGAAGAGCATTAATATATAGCCTTTGTGTAATTCTGTTAAACGTTTTTGAATTGCCATTGCAGCCTGAAGGTGAGGTTTATGTTTCGAAACATGTTGCATCATTTAATAATTTAACTAATCAACAACTTTTGTGATTGATAGCGATATCTGAACAACCCTTCCATACTACCAATATTTTACAGCACCCAGCATAGAGTTTGTGAATATAAAAATAACATTTATAATAGAATCATATAGGTAGAAAGGAACATTAAGAAACTTTAATATATTCTACATTGTTGTCCGCCAACCACATTTCACTGATCTGCTGAGAACATAAGTAGACGTAGCTGCAGTAGTAGCAGTATCTAAAATACATTACGAAACAATTATCATGATTACTTTGAATTTACGTGCATGGCGGTTTTCGCTACGAGCTGCTGCCATCGCAAACTTCTCGGGTTTGTAACTGCGAAGTTTCGCAGGATTTAAGCGATATTTTCGAAAAAAAGGTAAAAGCTTCTCCCTCTCTTTTACTGCAGGGGGATCATTGTTCATGTCACATCGAAAACTCGTAACGAAATGACGCGATTATTAGCCCAAGAAGCTTTTATATTCTATTGCTCTGATTTCCTGTAGCTGTAAAATAAGCAAATCACCACAATTACGATATGGATGGAATCTGAGTACTAAAATAGATAAGCGACTGTAGAAATATGCCATATACCTCACATTGGCAATATCACTGTTCAATATACAAAAGCAGGTAGATATAGGATGTCTGTAATTCCACAAGTCCCCCACGTAAACATAAGTAAAAGCAGAGACTATCACATTCAGCTAGTGTCTGCAACCCTTGTGCCACAAACAATATCATAAAAACAGAACGGATAATTCCGTGCAAAACGAAAGTCTATATTCTTTTGCTGGAGCATACTTTAGGCCTAAACTCCACGCGCTAATGCGTGGAAATAAATCTCTTTTTCAGGCGACAAATAGTTTCTACAGATACCGGGGGCACAAAGTTATTTGTAGGATTTCAGAAAGCATATTACAGTAATATAGCAGAGTACAGTATAATACAGTATTGTATAATAGTTACGGAAGTAAGGTACAGGATAAGAGAATTTCATTTCCCATCACATTCTAAAGTCATAATGTTTTACTAGGACTATTTGTATGATTTTCAGAAAAAAAGAAATGACTGCTAAAATTTATCTGCAATTATGAAACATGTATGAGTCCAATGAGAAAGAAAAAAAAACGCTATGCCTTGCAAGGATACACTCTGTCACAAAATATATGTTATATAAGGTTTCTAACGTAGATTGGACGCCCATAATATTTCATAAACAGTTCAACATATCTAAACAAAGTTTTCACTATATGATGTAGCACAAACGTGATGTATATCTTGACTGTGATGTAATGTACGATTGTGATAGAGATTTAGAAAATGAAGTGAACAAGTTCAGTAATATTTGTAGAAATATCAGCAGATATCTGAAACATAAAACTCATAAAATTAAGAAGCTTAAATTTTATAAGACTGCTATACTGCTTACATTTTACCATGAAAAAGAGTCATGAGCTGTAAATAAGAAACATATCTTCACAGTACGGAGACAAGGTTTCTAAAAAGTGCCAAGAAGTGTAAAAGAAGAGAAGTACTTGGATTAAAAAGGAACGAGATAAACGTAACGACAAAGAAAAGCCGGAAGAAAACAAGAGAAGGTGGAAGGAATATTTACAACTTCTGAAGCCTAAAATATTACCAGTAAAAATAAAAAAATACAAACGAAAAAGTAAACGAAACCCTGGAAGAGCGAGAACATGACAGCCGGCCGGTGTGGCCGAGCGGTTCTAGGCGCTACAGTATGGAACCGAGCGACCCCTACGGTCGCAGGTTCGAATACTGCCTCGGGCATGGATGTGTGTGATGTTCTTAGGTTAGTTAGGTTTAATCAGTTCTAAGTTCTAGGCGACTGATGACCTCAGAAGTTAAGTCGCATAGTGCTCAGAGCCATTTTTGAGAACATGACGGGAACAGCCTAACGTGACAGGTGAAGAATAAGAAGAAACTTATGTATATTGCCACTGTCATTAGCTGGTAGCTCCTAAAATCAAGACTGTGTTGATATAACACTGAAACGTGATAGCTGGGGAGTGAAATCTGTTGACATAGCAGGCACAATTTCAGTCCTTTCTTTTACACTGAATCTGCAGATATGACTGATTTCAGCCTTAAACTTCTGAACTGTCAGAAAAAGTGCTGTATTTCATTTAAAAATCATATTTGCTTGCATCTCAGTAGCTTAAAGTTAAGAGTATTAACAATTAAAAAAAATAATCGTCCCTTCGCGTAACAGCACATTGCGACATCTTGAAAGGTTCATTAATGTTTTGAACGGTCAATGTCACGCATAGCACTCTGTATGCATAACGAAACTACTCAACATCCATCCGTCTCGATGTATTGCGTAGTGAATACGACATCATACTGTCTTCTTTCTTCTTCCATATTCCACTGGAGCGAAATTTCATTATATATTTTAAATTTTCCGACATAGATATCTAGCGATTTTAGTAAAACATAAAATAAAAGACGCAGTGTTTACAGTACTGAGCAAGAATGTTGCAGGGCGTTCCTGTAGTAAGATTTGCTGTACAGTAGAATGGTCGTCGGACACGAAACATCCTCTCCATCTGTTTCAGCTGGAAGTGATGCCTGCCATGTCCTCGATAAGGTTCCATTAAGGGTCCGTACAGAAGAGGTTATCCTGCCCCAGCATAGCGTTTAGGCACTTTTCCGAATAGAGTTCCAGCAAATCTCCAAAAACACAAATGGTGCTTATAAATCAAAAACACAATATTGGCTGTGTTCTACAAGATTAATTTATTTCGTTAACTGGCTTTTGGCTTACAAGATCACATCAGACTTTAACTGACTATCGCGCCTAGGAAGTTCCAATATTTGTGAACAACACTGTAAAAGATGCTACTGCACTTACACACGAACACACAGTAAATATAATTTTTGACAGTGCGGTGCTATGCAATTAAAAAGCCAAAAAGTTGAAAACTAAATAAACACAAAGAAAGCAAAGCAAGAAAAACATTAACACTATACTCTAAAAACAGTGCATATATAATAATTTAAATAAGTTTAACAATTCCGATAAAATAAAATTACTACCTGTTAAGAGTTCGAAAGTGATACAGGAACAGAGTAGAAGATAGTATTGACGGTTTTAACAAAAGAATATATCCAGTGGACAGGTAATCACAGTAAAACACACAAAAAATACAACAAAGAGGAGTAACAGAATGGAACAGACAATGTACGAAACAATGGAAAACTCTGAGACATATAAAAGTTAGATGAGCGGAAGCATGTACTGAGTGAGGTTCACAGCTCTTAGTCACAGCTCTATGACCTCCACTTAGCCAACAAAGGCCAAAAACGTACCATTTCTGAAGCCCTGGATATCAACAGACATCTGGCCCACATAGCTGATTTAGTATTAAATGATAAAACGCAATTTTGTATACCCCACCATTGACTGGTACTTGTGTCTTATCTTTGCTGCTGACAATACACTGGACTGTGGTGTTCCTCACATAGTAGGAAATCCTGTAATTTCAGGATTTCAGTGTTTTTACTACACTCTGAGATACCTGTCCTGTACATGGGATTGTATACGACTTCCTGCAGACTGTGAAAGGAGCAGCAGAGGGGCATAGGGAAGGGGTGTAACGTTCAATTTCTGTTTCCGACGCAAGATGTTGTCCATCAGAACAACATTGTAGCCACTGGCTGGGACAATAAATTCTATTATGTCCAACTTCGGACATGGAAACAGATACGAGACTGTGCACCATCGATTGGAAAACTGCATGTTTGCTTGTTACTGGGTGTTGCGAGCAAGAAGGTATTACTGTGTCAACAGTTGTAGTTTTTCTATAAATTTTTGAAACAATATGTTTGTGCACTAATATCAATAGTTAGATTTAGGAAGTTTATTGATTTGTTGTCAATCGCGTACTGTAAATTTATTATTAATTTATATGTTGACTGTTTAAACCGTTATGAAAAATGTATCGAGCTTTCATGTAGTGCCCTGTCCACATACGCATTATATCGTCTTCATATTAGAACCATTACTTAATACTTGCACCTAAATATTTTTTTATTACAAAAATGTTGTTTGGAATAGTTCATGAATATTTCAACAAAAAATGGAGCGAACACTGTTTGTACAGAGTCCCTAGGAACTAGAAACAGTTTTTTGCTAAGCATGTCTGAGTGGGCAGTCTTAAACGATTCAGTTTCACTGTGTTAATATTGGACCTTTACATCAACTCTGTCAGAATATCAACACAATCTCATACCTAGGACAGGTATCACAGTGTGTAGCAAAAATACTGAAATTCTGCAACTACAGGGTTTCGTACTATGTGAGGGACATCACAGCCGAGTGTATTTTCAACAACAAAGATAAGATCCAATTAGAGGCCTACAGTGTGGTATATAAAATCACTTGCCCTGATTATGGTAAGTTTTGCGTAGGATAGTCAATCAGAGGCATAGCAATTAGGTTGGCTGAACACGAACGTAGCTGGAAGTTGCAGAATTATAGCTTCACATTTAGTGAGCATGTATACAGGCTACCAGCCAAAGTGCCATGTCTTCCAGTCAATAAACAAAGGCCAAAACCCTAACCCATAGGAAGGCCTGAATATCAACAAAAATCTGGCTTCGAAGTTTGGAAATTTGTTGTAAGGTCTTATGGGACCAAACTGCAAAGGCCATCGGTCCCTAAGCTGACGCACTGCTTAATATATCTTAAACTAACTTACACCAAGGACAACACAACACCCATGCCCGAGGGAGGACTCGAACCTCCGACGGGGGAAGCCGCCCGGACCGTCACAAGACGGCTACCCCGCGCAGCCATCTGGCCTGATTTAGTATTATATGACCAAACACATCTCAGTACTAAAGAACAAATGGCTTGGCTCTGAGCACTATGGGACTTAACATCTATGGTCATCAGTCCCCTAGAACTTAGAACTACCTAAACCTAACTAACCTAAGGACATCACACAACACCCGGTCATCACGAGGCTGAGAAAATCCCTGACCCCGTCGGGAATCGAACCCGGGAACCCGGGCGCGGGAAGCGAGAACGCTACCGCACGACCACGAGCTGTGGACTACTAAAGAACAGTTTGAAGCTAGTATAAAATATTTTAACAAAATATACATAATGGCGTCGTAAGATAAAAGATGCTCTTTTTTACCTCGTAACGATATGATATCTTTTTTGACACATTTTACACAATTTTCTTTGTGTTCATATTGCTTACAACTAGTGTTTATATATGATGTTGAAACTGTAGATTTTTATTACAACTGAAGATGACAATAACATGCCGGAACAGGTAGTGTGAATGTTTCTAGTAATTAGATGAGCTTGAAATAATGACTTATTTATATGAATATTTAGGAGGTACCGCAGTTCCACTTGACCACAAGTCAATTCTACTAGCTGCTGACGGAAATACCACATCCTGTTTCGTCAACTTGATTTTAATAGTGACGATTGAGTTCGCCGGTGATCAAACATTAACAGTGAAATTTTTAAAAGTTTGCCATGAGACAGTTGGACCCATAGTAAACTTAAAGTTTAAAGTCTGTAACTATATCAGACTGCGATTACATTCTGTTAGTTTCAGTTAGCATTACGGATGGGCAAAACCGACCAGTTAAAACCGATACCGTTATTTTAGTTCTGAATAACCATTATTTTTCGATATTTGTTTGATCTAGGTTACAACAGTCTTTTTTACTAATAACGGAGTAAAATAACCGAAATATCAATTAGCCCTAGCAGCAGTGCTAAAATTTTTCGTTTCGAAATATACGTTTTCTTTTTTTAAATAAAAAGGAGTAATTTTTATTCGTAAGATTTGCATTGGTTTGAATATTGCTTTATTAGAGAAAATGGGAAAAGCGACCAGTTTTATTTTTAAAAAATGCTGACAGAAACGAACAACAAATACATTGCATCAGAACTGGTACATAATTACTGAGACAATAATGTCCTTGTTGCCGTGTGGCGTGACTTGAGGTATGCGTGTGCGTGCCGTGTGCAAGACTTCATCCACCTGCTCTTTCTGGTAATTTCTCGCTGTCGTCGCCGGACATTCGTTGTATTGCAGAATGGCGCCAACTCCAGTGCGGAAATATTTCTCGAAGTGACGTAGCAATGATGTAAAATGCTTCATTTCCTTTAAAAGATTAAAGATTTGTCTGCCATTTCTATGAAATAATAAAAGAGGACGGAAATTATGGTAACAGTAATAAATTAAAAACTTAAAAAGTCACTTACAATATACAATAAAAATAGAAAGTATCTGATCTGCTGCCTATCTCTACATAATATGCTTTTATCTGCTTGTAGCCTTAAAAACCGACAACTGAACACGAAAAACAGCGTCCTTAAACCTCATTTTTCACCCTTGAACACTGACTTTTCGTAATGTCCAAATAGTGGTTCGAGCCCCCTATTACAACATGATTTCTGAGCAGTTTCAAAAAATTATAATCAATAGGATACTGAAGATTTTTTGTATTATTCAACCAATTCTCAATTTTAGAGAATATCAACGAGTGGCGTAAGGAATTAGTTTTCTTTTATTTGTCTATTTAATTTAATATTTCGATTCTTCGTATCCTGAAAGTGAGAGAGTCAAAATTTTCCAGACTTTGTTCGACTTCTACGTTTATTACAGGAAATAAAAGGAATAAAAAAACTGAAAATCTGTTATTTCAGGAACCGGTTATTTTGAGCAGTTTTAACAGTCAGGTGAAATTGGCGTGGGAAAAACCTATATAACCGAAAACCAGTTGTTACAGTAATAATCGCCATCCCTATGTTAACATTACAAGTGCGCTCCGCGGCTTCGACTATTGCAATGACGTACTAGTGCAGTTCTAAGTAATGGTAATTTGTCAGAACACTCTTGGAATCTTCATCCCAACTAAAAAAATAGGAATGACTAAAGATTAACTGGACGTAGTGTATATCTGTGATAGTCGCATCCACAGAGAAACAATTTTTTTTAAATTTTTTGTCATGGTATTTTGCTGAACTCTGAACAGAAATTGCGTCTCACTAACTGACGTGTATACATTGCTCATGGTGTCAAGTGCACTGTGCGTGATTCGGTTGGGTTTCCATCTCATCTTATCAGCAATAAAGGGAATGATCTAATTCCTTTTCTTTTCCCTTATTAGTATAACTTGTAGTTATCTGAAGACTTTCCATGTTGCTAGAATTTGGTCTCAACCTCCAAATAAAACTGAAGGGCATTTTTGAAACTAATGATACACGGTATAAACCACAACTGTATGCAGCCTTTAAAAAATTGGACATCAGAAAACAGGTAAATAAAAGCAATGTGCAAACCTACAGTGTCTGAATTTGAATTCAGAAAGCTTTTACTGAAAAGCTGTATTCATTGGTCGTGATCATTACCTGTGCATATTTTTCGATACAGAAATCTTTCAGATTCCTAAGAGTCATCACAAACAGTATGATACCAACATTAAACAAGAGAATATTCTCATACCGGGTGTGAAACCTTAATTATCCCTGAAATGTTATCGAAAGTCCCCATATTTACCGTGTAGTGCTGATTCGATTTCTACAGATTTCTATAGGTCGAAATCGGCGAATGATGGAGTACGTGCAGTGGAGGTAACAATGAGACTAGCCTACAGGGTTTTAGTCATTATTGGTGAAGACACACACTAAACCATGACATTTCAATTTAGTTTTATTTGACAACTACAGAAGGTAAATATTTTTAACATTTCGCGGCCCTGTCAGCAACTGTATTTTAATTTTGAAAACCAACAGCCTCAGTTGCAAAGATTACCTAGATTTACCTAGGTTTTAGTCGTGATAACCCAATCTCCTTCAGAATAAAAGTAACTACCGTTTGTCCATAGTGGACATCGTCAAGCTAAAACTACAAATCCATAAATTATCGTCAGACTTAAAAACTTATCCGAAACTGCCTCGGCCCCACTTCGCGACCGCGATGCGGCAGCCACGAGTGCTGTACTTCTTGTGTACCATTTATAGAGGTTATAACTGAAATATCAAGCGATGGCTCTTAAGTGCGTCATACAGTCGTACTGAACTGACCTTATAATCGTACGGTATACAATACTGGAACACAAAGTAAATTCTTACAAAATTGTAAAATTAAATATAAACAGCTCTGACGCCTCAAGAATGCTTTAGACTACTCCAAAGCATAGTTTCATCATAAAGTAAGGCAGTAGTTGATATATGCACGGTATTTCAACTAAGACTTTCGATTTCCAACGATTGAGGACTAACTGTCTAGAGGCCAAGGAAAAGTGCACGTGTAATTTCTCTTACGGAAACAGGATATCAGCACAAACAGATAAAATTTACCGTATGTAAAGAGGGGCAGTGCAGATTCTGCTGGACTTGTTTGGATCTTAGATAATATAGTAGAAATGCTGGAAACATTCAGCTGATAATCACTGTAGAAATACGCCCAGTATTTCACGAAAACGCACAAGAAAATTCCAATAAGGGAAGTTTACGAAAGTTTACGAGCCCTACTTACATAGAATAAAATCAGAATAACAACAGCTCCTCAGAAGCATATAAGCCGTCATTATTCCCACGGTACGTCCGGCAATGTAATCGCTGGAAATCCTTAATAAATGGTGCAGCAGAGCGTACCCTTGGTCATGCAGAGCATAAATGTAGATGTGAAAGGATGACTATTGGTGTGACCTTTGTAGGACCAATTCTACGGAAATGTATTTTAGAGAAATTTCATCACTGCGAGGGATACTATCAGGAAGAATTATAATCCTATTGTTTGATAAAGCAAGTGCATACAGCTTTTATAAAAAAATAATTACGTGAGATTACAGCTTATTGTTGTCACTGTGCTTATTAATTTGGATCCGGCCGATTTTGTGCGCCTGTAATGTGTGTTGGGTTGTTAGGGGAGGAGACCAAAGAGCGAGGTTATCGATCTCATCGGATTAGGGAAGAAAGTCGGCCGTGCCCTTTCAAAGGAACCATCCCAGCATTTGCCTGGAGCGATTTAGGGAAATCACAGAAAACCTAAATTAGGATGGCCGGACGCAGAACTGAACCGTCGTCCTCCCGAATGCGAGTCTAGTGTGCTAGCCACTGCGCCACCTGGCTCGGTCACAATGTGTGTCACGGCGTTCGATATACAGGGTGACTCTTATTAACGTTTGAAAACCTCCGATGCTACGTAAATGACGCTGAGACAAGTAACTTAATATAAGACGCATGTGGTCGCAAATGTCAGGAAATAGCTCAAAAGTGGACGACAGATTTTAAACATACAACATTATCAGATCAAGTACCTCGTCATACGTGCAACGGTGGAGCATATCAGTCTGTCGCACCTGATTATCCCGACCACACAAGTCAGGTTTCCATGCCGGTGTCTGTCTGGACCTAAATGTGCGATTTCAGTACGTGGGGCTCAGAATTCAAGTCTTGTGTGTGGCAGGTAGTAGGTTTTTGCATTGAGTTGGACAGTTACATGTTTACATTGAGGTAACATATGCTGTTTTATATATCGGTCTCACGGTTTCCGCTGGTTTATTGCGAATTACGGTACAACAAAAACCTAGCGTATTGCGTCACAAGTAAATGAGTGTAAGCTTCCAAATTGCGTCGCTACCAATAAATGAACTACGTTGTTTTTATTACATAATGTCCGTAAACAAAAAAAAGGGTCAAAAGAAAAGGAACACAAAATAAGAACAGCTATGCTTGGTTACAGCAAGGACAATGATTTTGTGACTTCTACGTTTACAACAGAGCACATTTACGAAAGGTGTTCAAAAACAGAGTAGCCTAGTGGAACAATGGGTAGGACACTAGCCTAACGGGGAGGATAAGATCGACAAGGTCAACTGCTGCACGCGTGGCGAGGTACGTCATCTGGTGACGTCACATGTTTAGCATTTGTCATCCACTTTTGAGGTATTTTCCGACATTTGTGGCCTCATGTGTCTTATGTTACATTACTTGTCTCAGCGTCATCTGCGTTTTTTAAACGTTAATAAGAATCACCCTATACATGCTTTAAAATGGCAAACGTCCGAAGTTGTAATCGCTACTAATAAATTCATTGACAGCCATAAGCGGTATTTATCAAGTTGAATTATGGCCGACTCCGGCAAAGCAATTGTACATAAGTTAGCTGTTTCATGCATTTCACATACCACGTTAAACAAGTAACAGTATCGCTCCGATTCGACTCACAGCCGATTTTAAAGCATTATTAGTCAAAGGACGATCTCGTGGAAAAAAACCGTAAAGCATTTCTACCGAATATTTATTTGCAGACAACTACTTCCGGTCAATCGACCATCTTCAAATCTAGTAATAACACTACAACAAGTTTAAGGAAGATTCCTTGACGTCACATACACAGCTGTTTTAGTTGCCGCAGTTGTCACATACACATCTGTCTGTTATCGCATACATTTTCCAGCAGCCACCAAGTGCAGAAATCGACAGTCCAATACAGTAGTAAGCATAGCGTCCGATAAAACTGACGCGTCTGTACAGACAGTAATAAATATTGACACCAACTTGATTCCAGTATTACAGAAAGAGAAGAAGAAGCAGATGAAGATGAGATGGACGAAATGATACCGCGAGAAAAATATGACAGAACACAGAAGACCTAAGTCGGAACAAAGCACCCGTAGTAGACGAGACAGCCTCAGTATCATTGAGAATCTTGGGAGAGCCAGCCATTACAAAACTATACCACATGGTACGCAAGAAATATGACACAGCCAAAATGCCCGCAGCGTTAAAAATATAGTAATGAAGGCACGTGCTGACAGTTGTGAGTATTGCCGAACTATCAGTGATATAAGTCATGGTTGCAAAATACTGACTCAAATGATTTACAGAAGAAATTGGTAGAAGCAGACTTCTGGGAAGATCAGTTTGGGTTCAAGAGAAAAGTTGGAACACGTGAGACAGTACTAATCCTACGACTTAACTGACAAGAAAGACTGAAGAAGCATGAAACTGATTCACATAATTTGCAGATTTACATAAAGTTTCGGACAACTTTGACTGGAATACACTCTTTGAAATTCTGAAGTTAGTATGAGTAAAATACAGGGACCGAAATGTTATCTACAACTTGTACAGAAATATGATTGCAGTTATACGGGTCGACGTAAGGGAAGCAGTAAATGAGAAGGGAGTAAGAGCGGGTTGTAGTCTCTCCTTCATGTTATTTAATTTGTACATTGATCAAGCGCTAAAAGAAAACAAGTTGAAGAGTAAGAGGATTAAAGTTCACGCAGAAGAAAAAGAAGTTTGAGGCTTGCCGATGATATTGCAATTCTTTTATAGACAGCAAAGGACTTCGACGGAACGGATAGCCTATTGAAAAGATATTGTAAGATGAACAGCAACAAAAGTAAAACAAATGTAACGGACTTTATTCGAAGTGACTCATGGGATGCTGAGGTAATTCGATTAGGAAATGAGACACTAAAGAAAACAGACAAGTTCTGCTATTTTGACAGAAAAATAACTGACAGTGGTCAAAATAGAGGAGACGTGAAATCCAGACTGCCAATAACAAGAAAAACGTTTTTGAGAAAGAAAAATTTGTTTGCATGGAGCATAAATTTAAGTGTTAGAAAGTATTTTCAGAAAGTATGGAATGTACGCACAGTTCTGGCAAGAAGAGAACTTCCTTTTTTTTCGTCGTATCTTCGTTGCATCAAAATTCGAGGAGGTAGGCTCCTTCCTTTGCAACTAAATGAAAGGCAGTTTGTTTTTTGCCATATGCCTTTCGCCCCCATTATTCCATTATTTATGAAGAATCTTAAGTGGCCTGTCGAATATATTACGTGGTAGTTACAAGAATGTTAATATGTCACGTTTTCTGATGTTACTCTCTTGTTTTTCGAGCTAGAAACAACTTTTACAACACAAGTTTCGTGAGGATAAGTAACTTCATGAACCATGTGCTGCAAAAATCGTTTCTAAGTCTAAAACCAAAAGAGTAACTTGAGAAAATGTAACATATAACATACTTTTAACTACTACGTAACGCATTTAGTACATGCCACTGAAGATGTTTCATAAATAAAAGAAGCGAAACGCGATGGCAAAAAAACAAACTGCCCTTCATTTAGTTGCAAAGAAGGAACATACCTCCATGAGAACATAAGAGTTTGAAATGTACTGCTGCAGAAGAGTGCTGAAGACTGAATGGGTAGCTCGAGTAACTAGTAAGGAGTACTGAATATAACAAAGGAGAAATGAAATTTACGGTACTTCTCGCCTAAAAGAAGGTATCGGTTGATAGCACCCTTCAAGAGGCGTCAATGAATCATCAATTTCGTAATGGAAGGAAGTGAGGGGGGGGAGGGGTAAAAATTTTATAGGGAGACAAAGGCTTAAGTACAGTAAGCAGTTTCAAAGGTGTGTAGGATGCAGTAGTTATGCAGATATAAGAGACTTGCATAGAACAGACAAGAGTGGAGAGCTGTCTCAAACGAGTCGTAGTGTTCTACATGTATATACATATTCCGCAAGGCACTGTACGATGCATGGCGGAGGATACTCTGAATCACTACTATCCACTTCCTTTCCTGTTCCACTAGCAAACAGAGCGAGAGAGAGCGACTGTCCATATGACTCCGAACGAGCCCTAATTTCTAGTATCTTTTCTTCGTGGTCCTTACGCACAATGTATGTTAGCGGCAGCAGAATCATTTTGCAGTCAGCTTCAAATTCCGGTTCTCTAAATTTTCTCTATAGCGTTCCTCGAAAGGAACGCCGCCTTCCCTCCAGGGATTCCCATTTTAGTTCCCAAAGCATCTCCGTAACACTTACATGTTGTTCGAACCTACCGGTAACAAATCCGGCAGCCCGCCTCTGAATTGTTTCGATTTCTTCCTTTAATCCGACCTGGTACGGATCCCAAACACTCTAACAGTGTCTTGTATGCGGTCTCCTTTGCAGATGAACCACACTTCCCGAAAATTCTCTCAGTAAATCGAAGTCGACCATTCCTCTTCCCTACCACAGTCATCATATGCTCGTTCCATTTCATGCCGCTTTGCAGCGTTATGCCCATATACTGCAGTACTAATACTGTATCCAGATATTACTGATTTGTTTATCCTACTCATCGGCAATAACTTACATTTCCCTGTAGTCAGATCCAGCTGCCATTCAGCACGTGGTGGCCGAGCGGTTCTAGGCGCTACAGTCTGGAACCGTGCAACCGCTACGGTCGCAGGTTCGAATCCTGCCTCGGGCATGGATGTGTGTGATGTCCTTAGGTTAGGTAGGTTTAAGTAGTTCTAAGTTCTATGGGACTCATGACCTTAGAAGTTAAGTCCCATAGTGCTCAGAGCTATTTGAACCAACCATTCATCACGTAAACTGGGGATTTTGTCGAAACCAACTTCTATCCTCCTGTAGTCATTCATCTTGGACACTTCCCGTACACGACAGCATCATCAGAAAACAGCCCCTGACCACCAGATTCTTATCACACTTCCCTGGGTCACTCCTGAGGATACCCTTTTCTCTGATGAGCACCCGCCGTCGGGGGCAACATAATGGGTTCTGTTACTTAAGAAGTCTTTAAGCCACTCACATATCTGGGAACCTATTCTATACGTTCGTATCTTCGTTAACAGTCTTAAGGGGGGTAGGACGTCAAACGGGCCGCCTTGGACCAAGAGAGGCATCTCAGGACATTTTAATTTCCAATGTCTATACTTTTAGAAACAAAAGTCACAAAACTTTGTCATCATCACCAGGAAGGATTCAGGATTCACACCCATTGCAGTGGACGTTCGAAAACATAAAAAAATAAAATTTTTTTACGTGCGAAATTTCATCATTTTTTCACTTACTAATGGCTGCATTTGTTGCTATAGGTACACTTTTCTTCATAAGTTTCAGAGATTCTTCTATGAATTTTGCACAGCATACGTACCATACTCACAGGTGTATGAAACTCTAGAATTTATTTCATTTATGAAAAAACGAATGAACTGTTGCATTTTAAACTTCATGTTTAGAAAAAACACAAATTTTATATTTAATTACCTCAATTTTTACCACAGTTTTTAATAGATTTGGAAAATTCTGGAGTTTCATACACCTTTAAGTATGGTTTGTTGGTTGGTTGGTTGTTTTGGGGAAGGAGACCAGACAGCGAGGTCATCGGTCTCATCGGATTAGGGAAGGACGGGGAAGGAAGTCGGCCGTGCCCTTTCAAAGGAACTATCCCGGCATTTGCCTGGAGCGATTTGGGGAAATCACGGAAAACCTAAAACAGGATGGCCGGACGCGGGATTGAACCGTCGTCCTCCCGAATGCGAGGCCAGTGTCTAACCACTGCGCCACCTCGCTCGGTTAAGTATGGTTTGTATGCTGTGCAAAATTCATCGAAGAATCTCTCTTACTTACGAAGAAAAGTGTACCTATAGCAACAAATGCTGCCATTAGTAAGTGAAAAAAAATGATGAAATTCCACACGTAAAAAAATTACTTCGTTATGTTTTAGAACTTCCACTGCTATGAGTGTGAATTCTGAATCCTTACTGGTGATGCTGACAAAGTTTTATGAATTTATTTGTAAAAGTATAGACACTGGAAATTGAAATGCGCTGTGGTGCCTCTCCTGCTCCAGGTCGGCCCGTTTGACGTCCTACCCCCCTTAAGATTGAAGACCAGTACACCACCACCAAAAAGAACAACAACAACAAAAGCCATCTCTCTGTTGTTCCACCACGTAATTCATTAAACACTCGGAAGTCGTGCTGCAGTGTTTACAGAAAACGTTATTAATCAGAGCAGCGACAAAATAATCTGTAACTGAGAGGCATTTAAGGAAAGACTGCGATGTCGCTGTAAGCAAAGTGGCTCGGGAGAGGGCTGGATGCTGCGACGCTGCAGCGGCAGCGACGGTGGCGGCGCGGCGCGGCTGGTTGGACGTTACCTGCTTTGTCGAGCAGACAGCCGAATTACGGCAACGAGCTCGCCGCTTGCCGCTTGCCGGTACGGCGCAAGGCGCACAGCGAGCAATTTAGAGCGGCGGCCGAGCGTGCAGAGGCGAGGCACGGTCGCGGAGCGCGGCGAGGCCAGACTGCGGGCCCTGCCGCCAGGTAACTCACCCCGCAAAACACACCAATTTAAGAATCACGACTTTGACAGCTGGGATGCGCGCCTCCCAGCTCGGCCGGCCTGTCACTGGCGAGCCGCCGTCCCCCGGGCGCACGCACCTACCTTGCTAAACGCTTCCTCAACGCGTTTCTGCCCGCCTGTGAACGACACGTTTATGGAATACTCACGCGGAATTCAAAAGCCAGAAATTCTTCAAACACTCAGACTGATAATTTATCATACATTTGCATAGTGACATGTTCGTGACACGTTCACCGTCGTTTCCGAGAACAAGGACTGTTGATATTTTTAAAAATATCGGTAATCCGATACATCGATATTTAAAGAAATATCATCGGCCCTCGATATATCAAAGAAACGTATCAATATATCGACAGGAAAAAGATATCGAGGTCCCAGCCTATAAAAATATCGGCCGCACATTGTAAATATACTGCCGGTGTTAGAGCTGTACTTCTAAGTATTGATTTATTGTTAGATATTCTCTACTCACCAAGCTAGCAGCCTGCTTATCCCCATTAAAGCATGAATTGAAAGGAAAACGATGCGCGTACACGCTTGGCGATAACCACTTTGCGAACAATGGTAACTGCATGTAAATGGCACAGTAAAATGTGTCCGATGGGCCTGTCATTCGGTTTCGTCACGTATCGGCTTTGTCTGGAACACTACATGTCGACTTACCTGTTTTTTTATTTTTTATTTTTTTTATTTCTGCAAACGACAGCGACCTAGCAGTTGTAGTGTCAAAACTGCGTGGTGAAGTTAAACGTTGCAGTTTCTGTTAGTGGCGCCAAGCGGCGATTACATCAAAATTTCCCCTCACACGTCTCCGCTCCACAAAGACCAATTTTGTCATTTACATTTTTGTTCATCATTTTCAGCAACTGTTTTTGAAGAATGCTGATGTGAAGAAATAGCACACTAGTTGCGTTAAAAATTGTTTTTTAACCCGCAACTGGTCTGTTATTTCTTTACATCAGAAATCTTGTTATTCCATTCACCCCCCCCCCCCCCCCCCCCCCACGCCAGCAGTCGGACTTCTTCTTTGTGCCTCTTATATATGCTTCACTCAGTCAAAGAGAAAGAATGGACGGGACGAAATCTCAGAAAGTAGTAAGACTCCTTCACACAGAGAAGTAAATTTATGTTCTATTACGATTTCAAAAGAACAATTTCAAATATTTACCGGAAATTGCGTAAAAATATAATATTAAATAAAAATATTGGCGCTCGATACTGGCAATTCGATATATCGATGTAACGGTGCAAAACATATAGTCGTTAAATATCGATACGTTATGGAGAAATATCGATGTACCGATACATAGATATTTTAGCAACAGCCCTACCGAGTACCTGTCCCCCATCTCTCTATTCCCTACCGGCCGCTGTGGCCGAGCGGTTCTAGGCGCTTCAGTCTGGAACCGCGCTGCTGCTACGGTCGCAGGTTCGAATCCTGCCTCGAGCATGGGTGTGTGTGATGTCTTGAGGTTAGTTAGGTTTAAGTAGTTCTAAGTTCTAGGGGACTGATGACCTCAGATGTTAAGCCCATAGTGCTTAGAGCCATTTGAACCATTTTTTAATCTCCCGTTATAAGGAAAATGATTTTTAAATTGCAGTTTTATGTGTCCATTCGACAGAGCAATCCCAAATTATTCTAGTGTGATTTTCCTTTTAATGATACGTTTTAATAGGAATGATAAAACACGATTAATAACCAGTGCTGCTCCGTCCCTGCTGGAGTTGCAGGCTATTCTTCATGTTTTGCTGACCCTGTCAATACATGTCGGTAAAACGAATATGGCACTAGGCTACTTTGGGACCACTGCCTCGGATGGACACGTAGAATTCCTATTTAAAAATAATTTGCTTTGTAACGGTAAACACACCGACGCTTTCCGTCGACACTGGGCGCCAAGAGGGAGACTTAATGAACAGTATTGTCTGGGCTGATTCCAGCGACACACTGCAAGTACTAAATTGCAAATATCTGCTATCTGCGCATGACTTAATGTGGGCTGAACACGTTTTATCGTTCCACGCACTACCGAAATACAACAAAAATGATTCCTTTGGTGTCCATAAGTTCGAAGAATTACTGGTACATCCAGGTCTTGATTATGATGATTCTTTTATTCATGGACATTCACGAGAGAGCGCACACCCGTTGGGGCTACTGATGTACCCTTGCCGACGTTTACACCCACACTCTTTAAAAACTACTGTGAAGAACATGCCAAAGGCCACTTCCCATTGTATCACTTATTACAGCTTACTGCCGTTTCAGGCTTATCTGGAAAACAGGAAGAATGACTACATAAACGCCTCAGTAAGCGCTATAATTAGCCCATGTCAAAGCAATCTATAAAACGGGTAGAAAGTAGGATGCCCATAATTACCTGCCAATTGCAAATATCTGCTATCTGCGCATGACTTAATGTGGGCTGAATACGTTTTATCGTTCCACGCACTACCGAAATACAACAAAAATGATTCCTTTGGTGTCCATAAGTTCGAAGAATTACTGGTACATCCGGTTCTTGATTATGATGATTTGTTGTAGAATCATGGAACATATTTTGTGTTCAGACATAGTGACCTTTCTAGATTCTGAGAAGCTCATCTGCAGAAATCAGCACGGGTTTAGGAAACAGCGGTCATGCGAGACACAGCTGGCCCTCTTTGTGCATGATATACAATAGGCTCTAGATACAGTCTCCCAGGTTGATGCCATATTCCTCGACTTTCGAAAGGCGTTCGACTCAGTTCCGTACTGTTGCTTGCTCCAAAAAGTGCGCGCTTACGCTCTATCCGATGACATATGCGGTTGCATAGAAAGTTTTCTAACAGACAGAGAGCAGTATGTCGTCCTGAACAGGGTGACTCCAACAGAAACAAGCGTAACTTCAGGTGTGCCCCAGGTCACCGTAATAGGTCGGCTGTTTTTTACGATTTAAATAAACGATCTGGTTGATGATATTGACAGCGGCATTAGACTGTTTGCCGATGAAGCTGTAGACCTACAGGAAAGTAGTATCACACGAAAGTTGTGAACAAATAAATGGGGATTTGCAGAAAAGGCGACTACAAAATAAATGCCCAGTCTTTGGAAGCGGTAACATCCGTCAAGTATCTGGGTGTGATTATTCGAAATTATCTCAAATGGGATGTTCAGGTTACACAATTAACGGGCAAGGCGAACTCTAGATTGCGGTTTATTGGTAGAATCCTGAAGCGATGCAGTCCTTCAACAAAGGAAATTGCTTACAATACGTTAGTTCGTCCAGTCTTAAGAGTACTGTTCGCCTGTATGGGACCCTTATCAGTTGGGTCTGATTCAAGAGATTGAGAAGGTCCAAAGAAGAGCGGCAAGATTCGTGACTGATACATTTAGCCACACGAAAGCGTTACAAATCTCATAGAAAGTTTGAAGTGGGACACACTTGCAGACAGACGACGCGCTAGACTGAAGGCGCTGCTCACTAAATTCTGAAATTCGATCTTCGCCGAGGATGTAGAGCATATATTATTACCACCAACTTTCAAATCGCGCAAGGATCACCATTCAAAGATAAGGGAAATTAGAGCTCGTACTCAGGCGTTCAGACAGCCGTTTTTCCCTCGCGCGATCCGCGAATGGAACAGAGGGGGGGAAATGTGACTTTGGCGCGAATTGTGCCCTCCGCCACACACCGCTTTGTGGCTAGCGGAGTACATATGTAGATGTAGCTCCGTCTTCGTAGTCGCTACTAAGGGGGGGGGGGGAAATTATATCCTAGCCTCATCGCTTAATACTGGTTCCCGAAACTTTGTTAGTAGCGTTTCGTGGAGCAGTTGGGGTCTAACTTGTAACGTCTGATAGTTCAAGCTGTCAATCAAACAAACTTGTGAGCATTCGTTGTGGACTTCTTTTTATTCGTTCAACAATCACTGTTAATCCCTTTTATTACGGGCTTCACACACTTGAGCAATTTTCGAGGGGTTGTCGGTTGAGTGTTTTGTAAGCAATCTACTTTGCAGAGTGATTACAATATTCTACCAAAGAATAGAAGTCTGCCACTTACTATCGTCTCTTCGGCAACTATACTGTATGCTACCCGCAATTATCTTGTGTACGTGTTGACTATGCCATACTCACTGTTTTACTGCCTGCTCTATTTTTGCAGGCCGGTTGATTTTTATTCCTCCTTAATATTTATATACGAACAGCATCGTAGCCTAGCGAGGTATCCGTGCGGTCTAAGGGGGTATTGTCACGGTTCGCGCGGCTCCTCCCGTCGGTGGTTCGAGCCCTCCCTCGGGCATAGTGCGCGTGTTGTTCTTAGCGTAAGTTCGTTTAAGTTAGATTAAGTAGTGAGTAAGCCTAGGGACCGATGACCTCAGCAGTTTGGTCCCATAGCCCTTACCACAAATTTCAAATTTTCAGCATCGTAGATATATGTGTTCTCACCAGAACAAACCCATTTCTGTGTCATTCCACAACTCGGTCTCCACTTTGAAATCTTATTTCGCTTCAGGAACCAGCGCTTGTTTCTCTATTACTGTCTTGATTCTCGTTGTAATAATCACGTGTTGTTTCTGATCATTCTTCTAGACCCTAAATTTAAAAGTTGTTTGCTACTTCCTTTTTATTCCCTTCTATACGGCGATGAATGTTAGATCAGTAAGTTTCAGCAGTCATTTACTGCAGCAGAAGTAGGTAAAGTTTAGTATGCAGGTTGTTTGGAGGTCATACACTTTGGCTATTTATGTTGAAGATATTTTTAAGGTTTTCTAAGAAAGAAATGTGTAATGAAATGACTTCTAATTTGGAATGTACGACATAAGTCATCTAGCATTAATTGAATCCGTGGCTCAGCGGTCAGCGCTACTGGCCGTTAACGGGGAAAACTCTAATTCGAGTCCTGACGACCACTTTCGAGTTTTCTGTAATCGAAACGTCTGAAACGGGGCCCACTCCGCTTCTTAAGGTCCAATGAGGAGGTGCGTGAATAAATTAGTAGTGTAATTGACACGCATGCCACCCAGATGATATCAATTAAAAAAAGACCGTGAGCCACGCGAGTTCACTTAGCGTTCCTTGGAAAACAGCCCAAAAGTTAGTAGTTTTGATTATTTCTTACAGTGAATTTTCGTATTTATATAAGGCAATGATGAAAAAACATACGTATTTTTTTAGTGAAATTTACGTATTATGTTCACGGAAATAATCAAGCTTGTGAATGTCAACATGGAGAAGTACGAGGGTAGGATAAAAAGTACTGGCAACACTGGCGTAACATGAAGGATGCATCCCATGGCATGTGGGCTGTCTGTAGCTGATAGCAGAAGGTCATTTGTAGTAGTGCAGTGAGGGGTGACGCCAATGGCCTTGCCGCAGTGGTAACACCGGTTCCCGTCAGATCATCGAAGTTAAGCTCTGTTGGGCCTCGCTAGCACCTGGATGTGTGACGGAACGGTCTGTCGAGCGCTGTTGGTAAGCGGGGTCTACTCAGCCCTTGTGAGGCAGATAGAGGAGCCACTTGACTGAGAAGTAGCGGCTCCGGTCAAGAAAACTGATAACGACCGGGAGAGCGACGTGCTGACCACATGACCCTCCATATCCGCATCCAGTGACGCCAATAGACTGAGGATGACACGACGGTAGGTCCGTACCGTTGGGCCTTCCGAAGCCTGTTCGGAAGTAGTTTACTAGTTTTAGTAAGCGGCAACGGCTCTGTCTGAGACAGTTGCAGTGCGTTCTGACTGAAAGTGCGCGAGGCCAGTTCAAGCGCCCTTACAGTATGTTTAGAAATATGAAAAACATGCATGGATCAAGACTGCATTGGTACGTGATCGGAGCGAACAACAATATTTTCAGGGGCTGCGTGAAGCGCGTGGTGATGCTACACTACTGGCCATTCAAATTGCTACACCACGAAGATCACGTGCTACAGATTCGAAATTTAGCCGACAGGAAGAAGATGCTGTCATATGCAAATGATTAGCTTTTCAGAGCATTCACACAAGGTTGGCGCCGGTGGCGACACCTACAACGTGCTGACATGAGGAAAGTTTCCAACCGCTTTCTCATACACAAATAACAGTTGACCGGCGTTGTCTGGTGAAACGTTGTTGTGATTCCTCGTGTATGGAGCAGAAATGCGTACCATCACGTTTCCTACTTTGATAAAGGTCGGATTGTAGCCTATTGCGATTGCGGTTTATCGTATCGAGACACTGCTGCTCGCGTTCGTTGAGATCCAATGACTGTTATCAGAATATGGAATCGGTGGGTTCAGGATGGTAATACGGAACACCGTGCTGGAACCCAACGGCCTCGTATCGCTAGCAGTCGAGATGACAGGCATCTTATCCGCATGTCTGTAACGGATCGTGCAGCCACGTCTCGATCCCTGAGTCAACAGATGGGGACGTTTGCAAGACAACAACCATCTGCACGAACAATTCGACGACGTTCGCAGCAGCATGGACTATCAGCTCGGAGACCGTGGCTGCGGTTACACTTGGCGCTGCATCACAGACAGGAGCACCTGCTATGGTGTACTCAGCGACGAACCTGGGTGCACGAATGGCAAAACGTCATTTTTTTCGGATGAATACAGGTTCTGTTTACAGCATCATGATGGTCGCATCCGTGTTTGGCGACATCGCGGTGAACGCACATTGGAAGCGTGTATTCGTCATCACCATACTGGCGCATCACCCGGCGTGATGGTATGGGGTGCCACTGGTTACACGTCTCGGTCACCTCTTTTTCGCATTGACGGCACTTTGAACAGTGGACGTTACATTTCAGATGTGTTACGACCCGTGGCTCTACCCTTCATTCGATTCCTACGAAACCTTACATTTCAGCAGGAAAGTGCACGACCGCATGTTGCAGGTCCTGTATGGGCCTTTCTGGATACAGAAAATGTTTGACTGCTGCCCTGGCCAGCACATTCTCCAGATCTCTCACCAATTCAAAATGTCTGGTCAATGGTGGCCGAGCAACTGGCTCGTCACAATACGCCAGTCACTATTCTTGATGAACTGTGGTATCGTGTTGAAGCTGCATGGGCAGCTGTACCTGTACACGCCATCCAAGCTCCGTTTGACTCAATGGCCAGGCGTATCAAGGCCGTTATTACGGCCAGAGGCGGTTGTTATGGGTACTGATTTCTCAGGATATATGCACCCAAATTGCGTGAAAATGTAATCACATTTCACTTCTATTATAATATATCTGTCCAATGAATACCCGTTTATCATGGGCATCTCTTCTTGGTGTAGCAATTTTAATGGCCAGTAGTGTAAATTGCCATATCGTAGGGTGGCGAGATATGTGAAAGTGTTTAGGAATGGGAGGGATGCCATTCGAGATCGGCCCCATTCTGGGCGTCTCGCTGTGGAAGCAATATGACATTACAGCTTCTTGCCTCCCTGTTGTATCCTGGTCGCATCCCTTCATCCTTCTCGACAATGCCCGTTGCCACACGACGGACCTCGTGTAGGAGCTCCCCCGTATGAGGGCGAGGGATATACTGGAACATCCCCCATATTCACCCGATATGAATAAGGGAGCTACGATCTATTTGCCAAAATGCAGCAAACTTCGTGGCATGCGCTACAACACAAGAGACGACATTGTCCTCGCCGTAGCGCGGTCCTTGCGAGACATCGACAGAGATGGACGCACTGTCGGTGTACGACGCCTGCCATTTGTGGGTGGGAAGCTCATCGAGATGCGGGGCGATTATAGCGAGGGCATGTAATACGGCGAACATTTGTCTGATATGAATTATAGCAGCGTTGCAACTACTTTTTATCCAAGCCACGTGCGTTTTTTAGAAAAGAATGTCATTCATTCTTGAAAAAGCATTAACACTTGTTGTTTCTGATGTCTTTTTCTATTGCAAATTATAACTTCTCCAATAGCCTCAGAACCCTGGAATGTATCTAATAGCAAAGAACAGAGTCTCTCGATGTTCTTACACATGTTACATTATAAATTTAAAATAAAGGTCTGGAACGGAGCAGAAATATCACTGGACCCCAGGGTGTAGTAAAAATTCACATACACTGACTCCTCTCCAGGTATCACATCCCAGAAATAAATGGTGTGCTGAGGGCTCTGACCCACACAACTCATACGCTGAGAAACAGGCAGAGCCGGGACGCAGAGTTTCTTCATCTGATAATTATTTTACAAAGGCATATCGATAGACGGAGATGGCATTGTAGCTATAATGACAGATGCGTCTGAAGAAGATCGAGACAGAAAACTGGACGACGCGTCTATTCTCTACACTTCCCCAAACTCTGAAAAAAATTATTGGTACAGTTTTGCCGAAATGGCAATGACATATGACGTATTTCACTCTTGCGAATGACATCTTCTTGTTATAATAAAGATGATATAGTTCCATAAAAACACGGGAGAACTGCCGTAAGTCAGTAACATCTTGCCACGATATTTCGGCACAAAGTCTTTTGGCCATCTTCAGGTGAGTACAGCTGGAGAAGTACTGGCGAATACGCGCTGAGCTCTGCTATTTAAAGCCAAAGGGGCTGCATTGCGCATGCGCTGCGCATGTACTGTTTAGCGTGCGCGTTCACAACTCCTGGCGCCCTCCGCGGTGAAAACTTGGCATTCCGATATCAGATCGATCTTCATCTTTATACCGAGAACTACGTTGACTACGAAGTTTCTCTACAATGGGATTCCAAGCGGAATTTAACTGGTAACCGCTGTCTCGATTGATAAGAGTCTCGCTGTCTGACAATTTTATTTCTATGGATTCATTTATAATTGAACTCCAGAAATTTGATGTTTGAGTCACAATTTTTGTATCATTGTAATTCATAGAATGGCCAGTAGAAATGCAATGCTCAGCGATTGCGGACTTGGTGGGTTTGAGAAGGCGAGTATGCCGCTGGTGTTCCACAATACGTTCCTGCACCGTTCTTGTTGTCTGCCCTATATATGACTTGGCAAACAGCCAAGATTAATAGACTTTCTACACAGATGCAACAGGAAGCTCCTCGACGATCTGTTGTTAATTTGACAGAGAAAGATTTTGATGATGCGGCTATGTCTGTGTTAGAAAAAGGTCTGAATTTTGCCCCCACACCTGTTTCACCGCCATTTGTAGACTTCGTCAGTGCCATTGAAGAAGCTGCACGCGGAGGAAGTCCGACGTGAGTCTTATCGTGTGCTGACTAGAGGTGCACCTATGAAGAGTAATATCTCACCTATGGAAAGGAGAGCTCTCCGTAATTTAAGAGCAGATGTGGAAACAGTTGTCTTAAAATCGGACAAAGGGAATTCTACGGTTCTTATGACAAAGGATGATTACGTCAATAAGATCAATGTTGTACTATGTGATTCCACCTATCACAAAATTGATAAGGACCCCACGAGCCGAGTTATGCGAAAAACAGCAGGACTCTTGTCAAATAGTTCTCTATCGAAGGAGGTCATCAAGAGATTGAAACCAAATAGTGCGGTTCCTCCCAGGCTATATGGACTGCCTATGATCCATAAGGAAAATGTACCATTACGTCCGATCGTGAGCAACACTGGGGCAGCCACCCACGACCTAGCAAAATTTCTGGCATCACTGCTTAAACCAGTTATAGGCAAATGCCCTCATCACATAAAAAACTCTAGTGATTTTATCAGCCGTATTCAGTCTTTACAGCTGCAAAGTAACTATTTGCTGGTCATCCTGGACGTGGTTTCTCTCTTTACCAAGGTGCCTCTTGTAGATTCATTACACCTGATCGGTAATATGTTTGATGCAGATATTACAACGTTGTTCGAGCATACTCTCTCTTCTACATATTTTACATTCAACAATGAATTTTATGAACAATCTGACGGTGTCACCATGGAGAGTCCTTTGTCTCCCTTGGTGGCAAATCTTTTTATGGAAGATTTTGAAGAGAGAACTCTCAACTCTGCCACTTTTAAACCGACAATGTTTTGGCGTTACGTGGATGACACCTTTATAGTATGGCCTCATGGCGTGGACCGTCTCCAGGAATTTTTACATCATATGAATTCCGTACATGAAAATATTAAGTTCACTATGGAAACTGAAAAAGATGGTTGTTTGCCATTTTTAGATGTTCTGGTACGGCGCAAGAATGACGGCACACTTGGTCATTCGGTGTATAGGAAACCGACCCATACAGATTTGTATCTGCAAGCTACCAGTTGCCACCATCCGGCACAAACAATGGGTCTCCTTAAAACTTTAATCCACCGCGCTATACTATTTCTGACGTAGATAGTCTTGAAGCGGAACTGAAACACCTGCAAAAAGTATTCCTGATGAATGGCTTTTCAACTAAGCAAGTGAACAGAGCTATGTAGTCCTACAAACGACGCAACAGGGAAGAAGAAGAGGTGTTCAGGTCAACGGCTTATCTACCTTTTATTGGGAACATCTCGTCACAGATAGGTAAAATATTGAGGAAGCATCAAGTTAGAGTCACCTTTCGCCCTCCTCCAAAAATATCATCACTGGTGGGATCCATTAAGAATGACCTGGGCCTACGTAAATCAGGTGTCTACAAGATTCCGTGTGATTGCGGCAAGTCATATATAGGGCAGTCAACAAGAACGGTGCAGGAACGTATTGTAGAGTGCCTTCTCAAACCCACCAAGTCCGCAGTCGCTGAGCATTGCATTTCTACTGGCCATTCTATGAATTACAATGATACAAAAATTGTGGCTCAAACATCAGATTTCTGGAGTTCAATTATAAATGAATCCATAGAAATAAAATTGTCAGACAGCGAGACTCTTATCAATCGAGATAGCGGTTACCAGTTAATTTCCGCTTGGAATCCCATTGTAGAGAAACTTCGTAGTCAACGTAGTTATCGGTATAAAGATGAAGATCGATCTGATATCGAGATGCCAAGTTTTCACCGCGGAGGGCGCCAGGCGCAGCTCACGGAGCTGTGAACGCGCACGCTAAACAGTACATGCGCAGCGCATGCGCAATGCAGTCCCTTTGGCTTTAAATAGCAGAGCTCAGCGCGTATTCGCCAGCACTTCTCCAGCTGTACTCACCTGAAGATGGCCAAAAGACTTTGTGCCGAAATATCGTGGCAAGATGTTACTGACTTACGGCAATTCTCCCGTGTTTTTATGGAACAATCAGTACGCCGGGAAAATTTCAAACATCACAAGATGATATAGGCTTGCGAAAAGCGGATGTGTATCATAGTTCCTATACGATGTGTCACAAGGCAATAGAATAAACTACTAAAAAAAAGGTTTGGGGCATCTGCACGTCTGCGAGCGTGTGTGGGCTTAATTTCAAGGTGAGCAAAGAATATAAGAACCAGTATTATGAAAAAAAAGCTTTGCTGTGCATTGAAAACAACAATAACCAATATACATGTAGTCTGTTTGAAAGTGCACATCTGTGAAAGACAAAGGAAGGCTTACTGCTGGATAATATTCAGCATCGTGCTCTTCCTCTTTTGCTTTGTCTCAAGCTTTGATCGTCCTCGGACTGCTATCCAGAAGGTGGTCGTCGACTTGCTAATAAAGCCTGTCTCACTCTTCGAGGGCAACGATCTTAGGTGATCCAGTGCCTGAAGAGGAGTTTGGCGAGCACACTCAAAATTCAGCGGGTCTCAGACGTTCTCGGCCGGGTTTGCGCCATCAGTTCAAAAATGGTTCAAATGGCTCTGAGCACTATGGGACTTACCATCTGTGGTCATCAGTCCCCTAGAACTTAGAACTACTTAAACCTAACTAACCTAAGGACATCACACACATCCATGCCCGAGGCAGGATTCGAACCTGCGACCGTAGCAGTCGCGCGGTTCCGGACTGAGCGCCTAGAACCGTGCGCCATCAGTTACCACAGGCCATTCTATTCGGTGTATTCCTATCTCCTGGAGGGATCTTTTCACAATGTGGGTAGTAGTAGTAGTAGTAGTAGTAGTAGTAGTAGTAGTAGTGACTTTATTCATCCGTAGGTCTCTTTTTACAAGGATATAGGACATGTCAAAGTGTTTCCAAGTAAAGGGCAATTTTAAATAAGCTAATTCGTATACACATATATTTACAGATTCCTAGTTAGAGACAATGATTATGGTTCAAATGGCTCTGAGCCCTATGGGACTTAACATCTGAGGTCATCAGTCCCCCAGACTTAGAACTACTTAAACCTAACTAACCTAAGGACATCACACACATCCATGCTAGAGGCAGGGTTCGAACCTGCGACCGTAGCAGCAGCGCGGTTCCGGACTGAAGCGCCTAGAACCGCTCGGCCACACCGGCCGCCCACTTGGGATTCCATCGGGGCCTGGCCACTTATTTATTTTCAAGTCTTTCAGGTTTTTTTTTTCCCTCTATGACAGGGATGCTCATTACTATGTTATCCATACGGAACTCTGTGCGGTGGTCAAACGACGGTACGTTTGTTAATTCTCCTGTGTGAACGATTTCTTAAATGTGGAATTTAAAACTCTGGCCTTCCTTTTGCTATCTGCAGACTGATCAACGAGTGATTGGATAGAAGCGACAGATCCGCTTAGCGATTTTACATAGGACCAAAATTTTCTCGGGTTCTTCGCCAGATGTTCTGCCAAGGTATGACGGTGTTAGCTATTGTATCTTTCGTGCATAGATCGTTTCACCGACGCACGAATCGCTGCTAATCTTTGCCTGTCGTCATTTTCGCGTCTTGTTTTGAACCGAGAGTGCAACAGCCTTTGCCTCTTCAACATTTTATGAATTTCGCCATTAAACCACGGTAGGTTTTTTCTGACCTTCATTCACTTACTAAGCACGTACTTGTCCATAGCACGATTTACAATCTGTTTAAACTTTGCCCATAATGCCTCTATGCCCATCATTCTGGAACTAAATGATTGCAGTTCGCTGTCTATGTGAGATGGTAACAACTGCGTACCTGCTCTTTCTATCAGAAACACTCTTCTAGCCCTCTAGACTGATTTATTAACTTTCTTAACTATAGTTGCTATGATGTCATCGTGATCACTAATTCTCGCCTCTATACTGACGCCATTGGTAAAATCTGGCCTGTTTGTAGCTAAAAGGTCCAAGGTATTTCCATTGCGCGTGGGCTGCGTGTGGCTTCTTCCATAGAATACTCTCTGTAAAACCTCACTGAAAGTCTCCACAACAGATTTGAAGCGGAGGGTTGATATACCGCGCATTGATGTCGACTAATTGGTGTTCGGATACTTTTGATCTGATGGTTTATGGCAGCCGGTTTGGTGATCTCTATGAGGAAGGCTTTTAATGATTTGTGTTTCACGATAGCGACTGGATGTACGAGTGACGTCACTGTGGCTTGTGCCAATCCGTCGAGAAACACCCCGAACTGACAACCATTCTTACCGTGATGTGACACCACGTTCACGGTATATGCTTGAAACGATCCTTCGAGGCGTGTTGACAGATGGAACAGCGTACATAAACCGAACTGCCTCGTTCACGAAGGGTACAGCGCGCTCTACTCATCTGCACTGATAATTCACGTTTAATTTCACACCCATTGCACAGTTGATTTTACGTAGCGATTTCTTGTAACCAAAAGAGTTTTGAGATAAAGGTTGCAAATTTTTAAAAATCTGAGTCATGGGAGTGGTTCAATTCGTCTTTGAACTGTTTATTATACAGCCGAGGAGGTGTGCAATTCATCTCTGCGGAACATACGTTTGAAGCAGTCATGCTAATTAATCAGTTGTTACTGAGCGCTGCCTCGAAGAATTAGGTATGATTTGACCAGTATAGTGAAATATTCCGGTTTCTGAAACAGGCTGTTTAGTCGGAGATCAGGTTATGGTTGCGGAAAGGGGGCAAGATCAGTTACTGTTTATTTATATCAAAAAACTAAAAACTCGCCTCGATTGCGAAAAAAGCACCTAGTGGTAACCCAGGTTTTGGTGTAGATAACTACACCATCCTCAGAACAACAATAAAACCCACAAGTGCCTAAGAAGGCCTTTGTCAGTGATTAAAAGAACACCATAGCTATACATTTATAAACGAAAACGAAAAGGAAAACACAAACAGTACATATGTACAAAGTCAAAACCACTACTTAACTTAATGGAGTACGCTCCACCTTACACCGGGCTATGTTCGATGGGCCATGACCCGCCATGGACCATTTGTAATTGCAGTTTATGGCGGGTCATGGCCCATCGAACATAGCCCGGTGTGAGGTGGAGCGTACACTATTATGTTAAGTAGTGGTTTTGACTTTGTAAATATGTACTGTTTGTGTTTTCCTTTTTGTTTTCGTTTATAAATGTATAGCTATGGTGTTCTTTTAATCACTGACAAAGGTCTTCTTAGGCACTTGTGGGTTTTATTGTTGTTCTGAAGAAGGTGTAGTTATCTACACCGAAACCTGGGTTAACACTAGGTGCTTTTTTGGCAATCGAGGCGGGTTTTTAGTTCAGTGGGATTAAAATTCAAGGTGAAAGGATATCAATGGTACGATTCTCAGATGACATTGCTATCCTGAGCGAAAGTGAAGAAGAGCGAAAGTGAAGAAGAATTATATGATCTGTTGAATGAAATGAATAGTCTAATAAGCATAGAACATGAACAGAGAGAAAATCGAAGAAAGACGAAAGTAATGAGAAGTAGTAGAAATGAGAACAACGAGAAACTTAACATCAGGACTGATAGTCACGAAGTAGATGAAGTTAAGGAATTCTACTACCTACGTAGCAAACTAACCAATGACGCACGGAACAAGGACATGAAAAGCAAGCTAGCACTGTCGAAAAGGGCATTCCTGGTCAACAGAAGTCCTGGTCAAGAGAAGTCCAACATAGGCCTTAATGTATTATTAATGTATTGAGATACGCACTAAACAGCATGCCGTTACCAGACTCGGTGTTGAAAGGCATAATTACTGGGACCATGGTGATAACACATACAACACGAGTTTGGACATTGTTCACAAAGCACGTTGATAGTCCTACTGGTAACGTAAGGCCCCAAACGAAAAGTACTGGAGCTGAACGAGGCAAGAACAATGTTTGGTACTAATCCATGAGACCATTGGAGTAAGGTACAAAGAAAACAGGTTTCGCATCTAGTAAATGAAGTGGTGCCAATAAACTCACACACACGATGTGGAAAGGGCTACTTCCAAAGAACGAAGTTTATCAACCGTCTTACAGTTCCACGTCTAATGCATGGAAGCGTAAGTAGAGTAGAAAAGAAAAACGACAAAACGTGAATTTAGGAGACAGAAATGAAATTGTGGTGCTGAATGATACACTTGGTTGCTCTTTATTTTATACGAAAATAAAGGCCAATGTTAAGAAAGAACTTTAAGTGGAAAGACTTTTGGACAGAATCAAATCAAACAATGGGACAGGGTGCGAATAGGATGCCGGATAGAGATTGCCTTTAGTAGCCGTAACTGATGACACAAAAGGGGAAATGGTTATAAATTGGTATGGTGAACACAATAGGGTCTCTCATCTCTCTACTCATCTGCACTGATAATTCACGTTTAATTTCACACCCATTGCACAGTTGATTTTACGTAGCGATTTCTTGTAACCAAAAGAGTTTTGAGACAAAGGTTGCAAATTTTTAAAAATCTGAGTTATGGGAGTGGTTCAATTCGTCTTTGAGCTGCTTATTATACAGCAGAGGAGGTGTGCAATTCATCTCTGCGGAACATACGTTTGAAGCAGTCATGCTAATTAATCAGTTGTCACTGAGCACTGCCTCGAAGAATTAGGTATGATTTGACCAGTATAGTGAAATATTCCGGTTTCTGAAACAGGCTGTTTAGTCGGAGATGTAAATGTATTAAAAACGGACAGCTGTTTATTTTTAAACACGGCATTGGATTTGTTGAGATCCTGTCGGCCTTGTCACCGGTCAGAGAGGATAACGCCGAGGGTACGAATATTTCAAGGGTGATTGGCGGAGGCGCGGATAAAGCGAAACCGTATCGGGCCGCCAGGAAGCCATCAGATTCGGCAATAAATAGCTGAGCGTTCCTAAGAAAGCTTTGCTGTCTGGTTTGAGTACAGCACGCACGCACACGTGTGGCTGTTGCTAGTAGCAACTGCCATATAGGACATGGCAGCTTGGAGAAATATGTTGCTTAAAAATCGAACTAACAACTGAAAAATAAAATATGTTAAAAAAACGGCCAATTGTCATGTGTAATGCGTCTTCTAAAACTGAAATACGAAATAGATCAGAAACATATTGGGCGCGACTGAATAATTCTGGAAACCATGTACAGCAAATAAGTGTCCAAGGAATAGAAAAGCAACTGAAATCACTCAACAGAGGAAAGTCCACTGGACCTGATGGGATACCAATTCGATTCTACACAGAGTACGCGAAAGAACTTGCCGCCCTTTGAACAGCCGCGTACCGCAAGTCTCTAGAGGAACGGAAGGTTCCAAATGATTGGACAAGAGCACAGGTAGTTCCAGTTTCCAAGAACGGTCGTCGAGCAGATGCGCAAAACTAGAAGCCTATGTCTCTGACATCGATCTGTTGTAGAATTTTAGAACATGTTTTTTGCTCGCGTATCATGTCATTTCTGGAAACCCAGAATCTACTCTGTAGGAATCAACATGGATTCCGGAAACAGCGATCGTGTGAGACCCAACTCGCTTTATTTGTTCATGAGACCCAGAAAATATTAGATACAGGCTCCCAGGTAGATGCTATTTTCCTTGACTTCTGGAAGGCGTTCGATACAGTTCCGCACTGTCGCCTGATAAACAAAATAAGAACCTACGGAATATCAGACCAGCTGTGTGGCTAGATTGAAGAGTTTTTAGCAAACAGAACACAGCATGTTGTTCTCAATGGAGAGACGTCTACAGACGTTAAAGTAACCTCTGGCGTGCCACAGGGGAGTGTTTTGGAACCATTGCTTTTCACAATATATATAAATGACCTAGTAGATAGTGTCGGAAGTTCCATGCAGCTTCTCGCAGATGATGCTGTAGTATACAGAGAAGTTGCAGCATTAGAAAATTGCAGCGAAATGTAGGAATATCTGTAGCGGATAGGCACTTGGCGCAGGGACTGGCAACTGACCCTTAACATAGACAAATGTAATGTATTGCGAATACATAGAAAGAAGGATCCTTGATTGTATGATTATATGATAGCGGAACAAACACTGGTAGCGGTTACTTCTGTAAAATATCTCGGAGAATGCGTACGGAACGATTTGAAGTGGAACGATCATATATAATTAATTGTTGGTAAGGCGGGTGCCAGGTTGAGATTCATTGGGAGAGTCCTTAGAAAATGTAGTCCATCAACAAAGGAGGTGACTCGTTCGACCTATACTTGAGTATTGCTCATCAGTGTGGGATCCGTATCAAGTCGGGTTGACAGACGAAATAGAGAAGATCCAAAGAAGAGCGGCGCGTTTCGTCACAGGGTTATTTGGTAAGCGTGATCGCGTTACGCAGATTTTTAGCAAACTCAAGTGGCAGACTCTGCAAGAGAGGCGCTCTGCATCGCAGTGTAGCTTGCTGTCCAGCTTTCGAGAGGGTGCGTTTCTGGATGAGGTATCGAATATATTGCTTCCCCCTACTTATACCTCCCGAGGAGATCAGGAATGTAAAATTAGAGACATTCGAGCGCGCACGGAGGCTTTCCGGCAGTCGTTCTTCCCTCGAACTATACGCGACTGCAACAGGAAAGGGAGGTAATGACAGTGGCACGTGAAGTGCCCTCCGTCACACACCGTTGGGTGGCTTGCGGAGTGTAAATGTAGATGTAGATGTAGAAATGAGGTGTCGATTAGGAAATTAAAGTTCAACATTGTATTTTAAATAGTATAATGTCTTCAAATTTAGCGCCAGTCGCGTAAGACCACTGTGAGGAATCGAATCAGTTTGCTTTAAATACGCGCTGTAATGGTCATGAGCGTTAGTTAGCTTTGAGATTGGACGCGGTGAGTTGACGTTAGTCAAGAATGTTTCTAAGGCGACGAAGACGCCATTATCAACACCTGACTGAGTTTGGAGGAGGTCGTGTATCAGGGCTACGGGAAGCTGAATGTTCCTCCTGCAATACCGCCGAAAGACTTGAAGGTATGTAGCTACTGTATATGATAGCTGATAGCTCTGGTCACGAGAATGTACAGTCGCTAGAGGACTGCGCTCCTGCCCGCATCTCGTGGTCGTGCGGTAGCGTTCTCCCTTCCCACGCCCGGGTTCCCGGGTTCGATTCCCGGCGGGGTCAGGGATTTTCTCTGCCTCGTGATGGCTGGGTGTTGTGTGCTGTCCTTAGGTTAGTTAGGTTTAAGTAGTTCTAAGTTCTAGGGGACTGATGACCATAGATGTTAAGTCCCATAGTGCTCAGAGCCATTTGAACTGCGCTCCGGACGGCCACTGCGAGAGAAAACCATGGTGTTCGGCGTATGGCTCCGGCGCATGGTACTGCATCTATATCAGCAATTTCAGCAGGAGTTGGCACCAGAGTGACACAACGATCGGTTACTTCAAAGATAGCTGGGAGCCAGACGCCCTGTAGCGTACATTCCACTGACCACAAACCACCACCATTTGCGACTTCACTGGCGTCAAGCGAGAACTCATTGGAGGTCAGGATAGAAGGCTGTTGTGTTTTTCTGATGAAAACTGGTTCTGACTCGGTGCCAGTGGTGGCCGTGTGTTCGTTACATGGAGGCCATATGAGGGCTTGCAGCGGAAATGTCTGCGTGTCAAACACACTGGACCTGGAGCTAAGATCTGCGATCCAATTTCTTATGACAACAGGAGCACCTACAAGGTTATCCAACGCATCCCTGACTTAAAAATTACACGGCAGTCTCGTGATTCGACCTGTTGTGCTGCCATTCGTGAACAGCATTCTAGAGGGTGTTTTACAACAGGATAACGCTCACCCACATACCACTGTTGTAAACCAATATGCTTTACAGAGTGTCGACATGCTGACTTGACCTGCTCGATCACCAGATCTGTCTCTAATTGAGCACATATGAGACATCAACTGACGACAACTCCAGAGTCATCCACAAACAGCATTAACCGTCACTGTTCAAAAATGGCTCTGAGCACTATGGGACTTAACTTCTGAGGTCATCAGTCCCCTAGAACTTAGAACTACTTAAACCTAAGGACATCACAAACATCCATCCCCGAGGCAGGATTCGAACGTGCGACCGTAGCGGTCGCGCGATTCCAGACTGTAGCGCCTAGAACCGCTCGGCCACCACGCCGGCCTAACCGTCACTGTGTTGAGCAACCAAGTGCAACTGGTATGTAACTCCAGCATGTCACATATTCAATGGATTATCTAGCTCTTACATTAACCTGTGATCCTTCAATGTTAATCGCTTAAATATGTTACCTAGATAAACGTATTCCCGAAATTTCAGTACCATACGTTAATTATGTTATGGTTTTGCGATATTTTCCGTCAGTGTATTTTACTTTTAGACAAATCGTTTCACGAAACATTTGACCCTTTTTTAAGATTTTTCGTTTTCAAGCTTTGGTTTTAATTACCATGACTAGTTTCAACTATTTAATTATTTTCAGAGCTATACTTCAGGCTGATCAATTTTATTTCCTATTTGTCCATTTCCGATTCTTCGTTTGACTATGAACGTTCTCACAAAAATATATTGTATCATTCCTGGGGATTATGGTTTACATTCTACTCAAACATTTGGCCAAAAGAGTTAACCTTACAGCTTCAATTTACTTGTAGTAAATCTTGTTCATCCAGATAAGTTCTTTATTCTATAACAGTTTATACATAGTGTTTTGTAATGATACGGAGCAAAAATGGGTGTCCGTAATATTCCCTGCAATCAACAACAAAACTAGCTGTGCATAGGATTAGCAAGCTGATACACAAAAGGGAATTATATTCCTCGTCTCTGAGTTACATAAATAGTAAAGAGCACATTATCTGATACAGTACTTACTGAATAACGTAATCCCTCTTCCCAGTAGGCAAATTCCTTAAACGTATACAGTAGTGTACAACTTTAACAACTGGCACCAAATTTGCAATAGCACTGTTTGTTCACTGATAGAACCATTCTGACATTCATTAGGTATGATAATGGAAAGTCTTGCAAGTCAAAAAAAATTGGTTCAAATGGCTCTGAGCACTATGGGACTCAACTGCTGAGGTTATTAGTCCCCTAGAACTTAGAACTAGTTAAACCTAACTAAGCTAAGGACATCACACACATCCATGCCCGAGGCAGGATTCGAACCTGCGACCGTAGTGGTCTCGCGGCCCCAGACTGCAACGCCTAGAACCGCACGGCCACTTCGGCCGGCTCTTGAAAATGGTTCAAATGGCTCTGAGCACTATGGGACTCAACTGCTGAGGTCATTAGTCCCCTAGAACTTAGAACTAGTTAAACCTAACTAACCTAAGTACATCACACACATCCATGCCCGAGGCAGGATTCGAACCTGCGACCGTAGCGGTCTCGCGGCCCCAGACTGCAACGCCTGGAACCGCACGGCCACTTCGGCCGGCTCTTGAAGGTCAGCAGCATTCATTTCTCTTCCCTACCTTCATTAAAACTCAGTTAATGTTATGCCACTAAGACTTCACTCTGAAGGGTGATTCAATGACTGCGGAATGCTTCATGAGTTTTACAAGCAGGGATGCCAAAGTTACAAACGAAAAGACGTCGACATTAAGCACGACTACGGTACAAATATGTCGTGAGCCATTACCAACGCGGACAAATTAAGAGGCAGAGAAAACCATTAAGAGCACACATTACGTAAGTGGAAAACTTCAGATGAGTACTATAAGCGGATCTCGAAAAAGAGTTGAGCACCAATACTCAACGACAGACAGCTTCTCAGTAATGCGAGCAGTCTCATTTATTTTATGTCAATGCAGTACACGTATATGTTGCACAGGACCTCTCGGATCTCAGTTTACTGTGCAAACTGTACTTACGTTTCGCTTCCGGATACCAGTGTAGTCAGTATGTAATCGTTTGACTGATGTTTACAGTAGTATTAAAATCCCGCTGTATATAGAAACAGTTTCGGGCAGTTCAGCGAACTCAGTTTACGTCAGGTCAAGTCATGCACACTGGAGTATAGAAATGCAGGTAGAAAGCATCAAGAGTAAAGACATTTCTTTTTGTCAGAATAAGTCACTAGGGGAACCAAATAACTTCGAAAGGGCACGACGGAAGCGACTCATTTGGTCGTGAGAGACTTCACAAGACTTTAATGCAACCAGGTCAGTTGTTAGCCGTGATATTGTGAAGCGGAAACGTCGGAGAAACGCTGAAGATAATCAGTGCTGTTGTGCTACTGGTTTGTTCCATTCGTCCTAGTACTCCATTCGTCACTCTTTCTACCTAGGATATCTTCATCATTCAGCGGTAATGCAGCATTTCTCCTGCTTCAGTTCTGTTACTCTCACTTCCATGGAACAGCTCCTGCCCCCCTCCCCCAAACGTCACCACCCCAACAACGATTTCTGATTGTTGAACATTCTTTTTTTCTGTGGTAACTAAACTTACAATTTTTGTTCTGTACCTGGCATCGGATGTTACCTTGCCTCTTAAGTAAATAAATTCTCCATTCGTATTCCAGTCAAGTCAACTTTTGTTTGTAAGTAAGATTTACATTAAACGTACTCGCAGTCGCGAATATGGATAACCATCAGCTGTAGAATGAAATGACAATTTGTACCGCACCCGGACTTGAACGTGGATTTCCCGCTTAATCTCGTTTTCTTCGTTACTTTTCGTTGCATTTGTTCGGGGCGGACGTTCCACGACACCCATTCAAGTTCGTTGTTGAACCTTTCACTCAACTGTGTTATTACATAGAGCAGCTCACCCTCTGACTGAACACGCTGAGCTATCGTGCCATAAGTCGGCAAACAATGCGTCTAAAACCTGTATTCGTACATCCATTATGTACATTCCCGTACAGGTGAGCCATTTTACATGAAAGTCGCGTGCCCGGTGTCGGCGGATAGATACGATACTGCAGTACCTGTGTTATTCTGAATTACGATGCAAAGTTTCTTTGGACATGCATGCATGTCCAAACGAACAGGTGCAGCGGCGACTACAGCCGTTATGTAATACATTAAATGTGTTAGCAATCGCGAATATGCCTAACCATCAGCTATAGAACAGGATGGTGACAATGAAAATTTATGCTGGACCGTGAGTCGAACCCGCATTTCCCGCTTATGGCGGTCGCCTTACCATAAGGCTATTCGAGCACTCAGCCTCAAACGACATGTGGAAGTTTGGGCCTGGCCGTGGTGCGTACTCGGAGAGCGTAATAAAAGACCAGTAAAATACTAAGTGATCACCTAGAACAGATGCCATATGACGTCCACCCCGACCAACTGCAGAGAGCTGCGAAGAGGGAGAAAAGGTAAGGTGAGCGCTCGGGAGAAGCGGGAAATCCGGGTTCGAGACCCGTTCAGGCACAAATTTTATTTTCATTATTCCATTCTACAGCTGATGGTTGTCCATGTTCGCAGTTATAAATACATTTGATATATTTCAAACCGGTTGTAGTCGCCGCACTGCCTGTTCCTTTGGATATGCATGCATGTCCAAAGGATCTTTGCACTGGAATTCAAAAGATCACAGGCACTGTAATATCGTAAGTAAGTTTTACTCGCGACTGGTTTTTGTTTTATTTACCTTTACATTGTAATGTAATTTCGATACACCTTCATTTCAACTAGTATTACTTTCTGTTGTTCCCAACTTTCTGCCAGTATCACTAGGTCATCTACAAATTTCAACGTGTCTATTCTCCCTCCTGATAGTGTTAGTGTTGTGAGGGTGTTTGATGTTATTCTAGCTGTAAGCAATTAACATATATGGGCCACTGAATGACGAATGGAACGAAACGAGTAGAATAAGACCATGGACTAGATTCGGTGTTGGTCTGACATTTGTACTTCACAACTGACCTGGTTACATCAAACTCCTGTGAAGTCCCTCACGGACTAGTATGCCGCTTCTGCCGTGCCCGTTTGAATTTATTTCATTCCCCTAGTCACTCATTCTGACAGAAAATGTCTTTACTGTTCACGCATTCTGCATATGTTTCTGTATTTCAGGATGCGTAGCCTGATTTCACACAGTCGGATTCGGCGAGGTGTCCAAAATCTTTGTATACACAGCTGAATACTAATACAAAATGTCACACATGCTTATCAACAATGACAGAGGATTTAGATTAGTCACAGAATATTCAGTATGGAGGTGGTACGTCTCTTTTCATTGTCCTACTATTTCCAAGAAGGAACTTGTGTGTCATGCCGATTGGCGTCAAAAACTCTATTATTTCTGGGGAAGAATATGAGAAGATTTCGTGGTTTGATGAACAACGGAACATGATACGGTAAAAAAATATCCACGAGTGGACCAGGTGGACAACTGAATGGCACTATTTCCCGAGTATTTTGTGGTGATACTGGAATTATCTGTAAGAAGTGTCGTGATTTTGGGACTTTTTCTAGCTAGTATATCGCAGGCAAATGGCAGCAGGAATTTTTTTAAAAATATATATTTTATAAATATCTTCAACATTTCGCGGCCCTGTCAGCAACTGTATAAATATTAATTTTAATTTTAGTAATCAGCCGCCTCAGTTGCACCGTTTACCTAGAATTTACCTAGGTTCAAATGGTTCAAATGGCTCTGAGCACTATGGGACTCAACTGCTGTGGTCATCAGTCCCCTAGAACTTAGAACTACTTAAACCTAACTAACCTAAGGACATCACACACATCCATGCCCGAGGCAGGATTCGAACCTGCGACCGTAGCAGCAGCGCGGCTCCGGACTGGAGCGCCTAGAACCACACGGCCACCGCGGCAGGCAATTTACCTAGGTTTCTGTCGGGAAGAAGGTTGGGTTATCCCGACTGAAACCTAGGTAAATTCTAGGTAACTGGTGCAACTGAGGCTGTTGATTACTAAAATTAACATTAATATATTTTTTCTAGTAACATGCTTATGACACAGTGACAGACGTGTGGAATCGGAACTTTCCTGTTCTGAACGTTACACTGTTAAAGGCTAAGTTTCACAGAGATTAAGGCGTTAGCTTAGCCACGTATTCTGGAGGAACGGGACTCAAATCCTCGTCAGCTATCCAGAATTAAGGCCTCTGCGATTTTTCTTAATCGATTAAGGCCAATACCCAGACAGTCATTTGGAAAGGACACAGCAGACAATCATCCTCTCCCTTCTCAAATCCGAACTTGTTATCCATTTTCAACGAGTTTGTGTTACTCTCCCTTCCTTACTTCCACTGCATTGTGTTTCAAAGCATGTCACATGAAAGATCTCATCTGAACATCACACATGTCTGCGATCGGTAAGAGGTAAGCTGGGTATCTGTCCAACTTTCTCAAAAACCAGACAACAGCTATTTATTTGTCATAGTTGGCGTCATGTCTTATGAACCGGAATCCTTTCGTTATGATAAGCAAACAAACACCGTCTGGATCACAATTTTTTTTTATCGATAACCGGTTTCAATCTGTGCTAGAGATAATCTTCAGGTCTGGCAGTTTGTCATAGTTATGCGAAAATAACGTAAACAACAAGGATGTGTATTTTTATGTTAGTTTCACGGTGTTTGCTCAAAAAATGGATACAAGTTCTTCGTTCCTATGTTTCAGTATTTTACTCCAATCCTTTTTCTAAGATTAAAAATGATCAGAATGCTTTCATCAGTACTAATGGCCGTGCAGACGAGGCTAGTCGCTGCAGCTCGCAGATAGACTTCACTTCGACTGCAGATGTCTCTGTCTTCCAGGGACCGGCGTCGATTCTCATTACTAGTCCCGTATTTCCGTTCGCAAAGTCACTGACATGCTTCACCATAACATAACTAGCGGTGAGGGAGCTGCATATCGTGTGAGTTCTGGGAACGTCCAAGTAGAGCGGCACCACGTTCTTGGAAACATGAGAGATTTTGCCCGTAAAAACACGGCAGGAAGTCGTGAGACCTGTTAGCCTAAATGTAACATCCGCATTCAGCAACGCAAGTTTAAACCAGGTAAAAAGTGCGGCGTGGTATGTACCCAGTTACGTATTCAAATCCGCTAAAACGTATATCAACTAAACTAACCGCATGTTTGTTTAAAAAGTGTAACAAACTGCTCTGACTGGAGAAATCGATTGAACATCAGATCTACTGATATTTGCTGATGTGACGGATCGAGATCGAGCCCACAACTTAATCTTTCGCGGGCAGTAACCGCACTGTAGGAGCAATCAAAGCACGAGTAGTGGCCGTCCCTCACAGCCTAATTGCTGCTAGGATCCACCCATAGTTTCCAAATTCCACAGAAGCCGTTCCGCATATTTTTTTGCACTATAACTCCAGGAAGGGTAGTAAGAGCATTACCCGGGGTTAGAATGTCGGTCCGACAGGGAGTTTCAATCTGTCAGGAAGTTTCAGAACAGCGCACACTTCGCTGCAGAATGAGATTCCATTATGGATCAGGCCTGTTGTACAAAAATGGCTCTGAGCACTATGGGACTTAACATCTGTGGTCATCAGTCCCCTAGAACTTAGAACTACTTAAACCTAACTAACCTAAGGACATCACACACATACATGCCCGAGGCAGGATTCGAACCTGCGACCGTAGCGGTCACGCGGTTCCAGACTGAAGCGCCTAGAACCGCACGGCCACACAAGCCGGCTCCTGTTGTACATATTCCAGGTATTTACTGTAGTTCGACACGAACCAGTAAAAAAGAGTCCTTGGTATACTTACAGAAGACAGCATCTGAATCCCTCCCCTACGTTACTTGTCGTTAAATTGTTGCATACTAAATCCCCAGTGGTGGTCATTTTGACGTGTCGTGGTAACAGATCGTCGCTGTCAGCGCCTACGATGTGTGCCACTTTGAGCCTAACCAAGCAAATGGCCGGCTGGTGTGACCGAGCGGTTCTAGGCGCTTCAGTCTGGAACAGCGCGACCGTTACGGTCGCAGGTTCGAATCCTGTTCTAGCGGACTGATGACCTCAGATGTTAAGTCCCATAGCGCTTAGAGCCATTTGAACCATTTTTTGAAAATAAAAATTTGTGCCGGAACGGGTGTGGAATATATGGTCCAATAAAAATAGTCAACTTGAAACATAGCTGTTTTCTAGTGACATTTAGCAAATTGGCAAGATTGTAATGGTGCACATGTGATTACAGAGTTGATTAGATACACTGTTTGTTGCATAGATACTCAATGAGATGATAGTGAAGCATTTGAACATATCAGACAAAAAAAAATTGCCGCCGTACTTCTTCGCCAGCACACCGGTCGCTACTAGGAAACATTGCATAGCAGGTGCTGAACTAAGTGCAGCTATATCTACATTTACGTCTACATGGATACTCTGCAAATCCAATTTAAGTGCCTGGCAGAGGGTTAACCGAACCACCTTCAAAATTCTCTGTTACTCCAATCTCGTATAACTCGCGGAAAGAACGAACACCTATATGTTTCCATACGAGCTCTAATTTCCCTTATTTTATCTTGGTGATCGTTTCTCCCCCTATGTAGGTCCGTGTCAACAAAATATTTTCCCAGTCAAAGGAGAAAGATGATGATTGGAATTTCGTGAGAAGATTCCGTCGCAACGAAGAACGCCTCTCTTTTAATGATGTCCAGCCCAAATCCTGATAATTTCTGTGATAGTCTCTCCCATATTTAGCGATAATACAAAACGTGCTGCCCTTCTTTGAACTTTTTCGATGTACTCCGTCAGTCCTATCTGGTAAGGATCCCACACCGCGCAGCAGTATTCTAAAAGAGGACGGACATGCGTAATGTGGGCAGCCTCCTTAATAATTCTGTTACAATTTCCAAGTGTCTTGTCAACAAAACGTCGTCTTTGGTTAGCCTACCCCATAACATTTTCTATGTGTTCCTTCCAATGTAAGTTGTTCGTAATTGTAATACCTAGGTATTTAATTGAATTTACGGCTTTTAGATTAGGCTGATTTATCGTGTAACCGAAGTTTAACGAATTCCTTTTAGCACTCATGTGGATGACCTCAAACTTTTCGTTATTTAGGGTCAACCGCCAATTTTCACACCATTCAGATATATTTTCTAAATCATATTGCAATTTATTTTGATCTTCTGATGACTTTACTAATAGATAAACGACACCGTCATCTGCAAACAACCTAAGACGACTGCTCTGATTGTCCCCCAAATCGTTTATATAGATAAGGAACAGCAAAGGGCCTATAAAACTTCCTTGGGGAACGCCAGAAATTACTTCTGTTTTACTCGATGACTTTACGAGTACGAACTGTGACCTCTCTGACAGGAAATCACAAATCCAATCACATAACTGAGACGATATTCCATAAGCATGCAATTTCACTCCAAGCCGCTTGTGTGGTACAGTGTCATAAAGCTTTCCGGAAGTCCAGAAATACGAAATCGATCTGAAATCCCTTGTCATCAGCACTCAGCAGTTCATGTGAATACAGAGCTAGTTGTGTTTCACAGGAACGATGTTTTCTAAACCCATGTTGACTGTGTAACAAGAGAAGACGAAGACACGGCCCCGGGCTGCTCGCCGTTAACGCCCCTTGGGCAGCGTGCATATAGGCCGCCGCCGTCGACCGAGCTGTCTCAATTTCTCAACCTCAGTACGTCGCTTCGGGACTCAGTTCACATTACACTTCAATACGTCGCACTGTGCTCCAGTCTTCCACGGTGACAATCGTCGCTTCGCAACTTAGCTAGCAGTGAGGGAACGTTAGTGATTGTATATAGTTGTGATATGAACACGGACAAGATCCAAGAATTAGTACACGTTACTTGATTGGTGTTAACCATAGAACTTCAGAGTCGACATAACTGAAGTTAAGTACTCAATTGGTTCCTGTAATAAAATGTATCTTAACCATGTGTGCCTTTTGCGTTTTGGTGAAAGGAAACCGGCCACCCACCTTACATACCTCCCTCTCCTCATCCACTCAGGAACCACAAAACATTACAAGAGGGTACAGCCACAACAACAATAATATATAATACGTATCTAGAAGATCCCCAAGTGAGATGGTGTTAAAGTATGTGGGATGATGTGTCACTTCCAAGTAACATAGTTCGATAAAACTTGGACCATACATAGAAAGAACTGGGACAGCACAGACAGTAACTTAAGGAAGTACGCAGTGAGACGAACAGAAATGACACTATTATTTAAAGCCAGTGCGATTTATGATGGCCCCCTGGACATTAGAAAAGGCGGGACGTGGTTGTTAATAGGGTGTGTGGTAACCACGGATGGCAATGCATACTCTGCAACACGCTTCCATGCTGACCACAAGGTTCGTAAGCAGTTCATGTAATTGGGCGTTGCGTTTATCCACCAGCGCGGTCGATAACTAATGGATGGTCGCTGGTACCTTAGCGTACTGCATTACGCTCCCCAACGCATCCCACACGTCCTCCGGAGAACGGGCAGGCCAGCTCATTCGGCGAATGTCCTCTCGTTCCTAGAGTTCCTCCATCTGCGCATTTCGAAACCGTCGAGGATTATCGTCTATAAAAATGAAGTAAGGGCCTAATACACCCCTGAAAAGACGCACATGGGAAGGAGTACAGTGCACTTTGACCGGTGAGTGTACTGTATTCAAAGATTTGGAGGTCAATACGCCCACGTAACATTATGCCCCCCCCCCCCCCCCCCCACACACCATAGCATCTCGACGACCAAAACTATCATGTTCGACAATATTGAACGGAACCTCAAATGGCGTGAGGCGGGAGCACGAAATTCACCAAGGGATGGAACGCCCTACCACAAGAACTCGTTACCAACCTTATTACCAGCATGGGAACACGTTTCAAAGCATGCATTACCATCTGTGGTTATTAGAAACCCTATTAACAACCACGTGCCTCTTTTTTTAATGTCCAGGGGACCGTCATAAATCGCATAGACTTCGGTGTAATTACTGTCTTTGAATGAAAGTGTCATTTCTGTTCGTCTCATTGTGTAATTCTTTGAGTTATCTTCTGTACTACATTGCAGCAGTTATTTTTATGTATGGTCCAAGTTTCGACGAGCTATATTATTTGGCAGCACCACACCATGCGAAAGTTAGTTTCATCTTTGAGTTTCACACACTAACGTATATACTGCCAGAAAAAATTGCAACACCCTCAAGGACTGTGTTCAGTGGTATTACGGTATAATACGTGCATACTGAGGTGTTGTTATAAGATTTAGAAAAGGCTTTTGACAGAGTTCATTGGAACAAACTGATGGATATTTTGAAGAGGAAAGGAGTAGATTTGAAAGAGAGACGACTGTTACAGAATCTATATTTACACCAGAAAGTAAGGATAAGGATTGGGAATGAAATGTCAGAAGGAAGCAGCATTGGACGAGGTGTTAGACAAGGTTGTTGCCTTTCCCCACTGTTGTTCAACGTATACCTTGAAGAGATTATTGCGAATAGCTTAGATGGGAAAAGAGGAATATGTATTGGTGGAAAGAGAATAGAATGTATAAGATTTGCTGATGACATGGAATTAGTGGCAAAAAGTGAGCGGACAGTGAATAACATGCTGACAGATCTGAATGAAGCTTGTGTGGAATATGGGATACAAATAAACACAGCAAAAAATAAGAGTATGCTCATCAGTACAAGACGCAGACTGTCCAATATTAAAATAGATTTGCCAAGTAAGTGAATTTAAATATCTTGGAAGCACAATAACCGAAGACTTGAGATGTCACCAGGAGGTGAAAAATCGAATTGCCATAGAGGAGGAGGCATTCAACAGAAAGAGGAGACTCTTGTGTGGCAAATTGATAAAGAGCTAAGGAAAAGTCTTGGCAAATGTTTTATCTGGAGTGTGGCGCTATATGGGGCAGAAACATGGACGCTGAGACGAGAGGATGAAGAAAGGTTAGAAACATTTGAGATGTGGATGTGGAGGAGAATGGAGAGAATAAGCTGGATGAAAAGAGTGAGTAATGAAAGAGTATTGGAAAGCGTTGGTGAGAGAAGATGTCTGCTGAAGGTTGTAAGAGACACGAAAAAGAACTGGTTGGGACATTCATTGAGAAGGGAGTGCCTGCTAGTAGATGCTTTGGAAGGATTGGTTTGTGGGAGAAGACTGAGAGGAAGAAGGAGATACAAGATGATAGACGACATAAAGGGAAGAGGAAATTATGCAGACCTGAAGAGGATGGCAGAAGACCGGACAGCCTGCAGAACTACCATGTGAAAACCTGCCTTTTGGCAGAACACTGATGATGATGATGAGGTGTTGTAGTGCTAGTGATTCATTTGTCACTGTCATCGGGCGTAATATAGCGTTCAGGAGACCTGTAGTTGCGCCCTCCGTTTCGACTCTGCCGGCAGTTTAGAGGTGAACGCTCTTTGCAACATTCAATCTAGGGCACAACCAGGCCACGCAGAGTAGATACTTCTGTTGTTGAACAACTTCAGCAATTTGAATGGGGACGTATTGTGGGTCTGCTGGAAGCTGGATGGAGGTATCGACGGATTGCTGCACATGTTGGGCACAGTGTATCGGTGGTGTGTTGCTGCTTTCAGCAGTGGTCTTTGGAACGTTTCTACATTTGTAGACCAGGTTCTGGACGTCCGCTACAGACGCACGTCGAGATGGACGCATTGTGCGAGCAGCGTTGGTGGACCGAATATCATCCGGGGAAGAAATTCAAGTACATGTTGCTTGCAGCAGCGCTAAGACCACATGTGGCCCTGGCCAGACTAACGCTGACACCACGACACCGACAACCACGGCTACTCTGTTGTCGTGAGAGAGTCGATTGGAGAGACGAATGGTGCTCTGTTGTCACTGATGAGAGTAGGTTCTGTCTGTATGCCGTAGACCTTGTGAGCTGCCCGTTCCAGAAATGATTCGCCAACGACACACATGTCCCATCCCTGGTTTCATGGCGTGTAGGCCATCAGTTACAACTCGCGGCAACATTTGGTGTTTCTGTGAGGTAAAGTAACCAGTGCTACATTATACAGATTGTCCGCCCCCGGTAGCTGAGTCGTCAGCGCGACGGAATATCATGCCTAACGGCCCGGGTTCGATTACCGGCTGGATCGGAGATTTTCCCCGCTCAGGGACTGGGTGTTGTGTTGTTCTAATCATCATCATTTCATCCCCATCGACGCGCAAGTCGCCGAAGTGGCGTCATATCGAAACGGCGAACGGTCTACCCGACGGGAGGGCCTAGTCACACGACATTTACATTGTACAGATTGTTGTCCTCGTGCTACTGCCGGTTCTTCGTCAGGAAGGTGACGTGGTTTACTTTCTGCAGGAGAAAGGAAGTACACATACGACTGCCGCCGTAATGTATACAATGTTATTTATTTCTTTGTACCCACAATGAAATAATACAAGATGTCAAGCCTCAGTGACATTCTTTTAACAACCTTCATCGTTTATTACTTTTGAATGCATTATGGGAACAGCAGTGATCAATAAAATTGTAAATAATTACTATTAAAAACAGTCTTGATCACAATTTATTTTATAAGGTGACCGGTTTCGACCACTGCTGTGGTCATCTTCAGACCATTGAGTGGAAACCCCTTTCTGTTGGAGAATCTCCAACAGAAAGGGGTTTCCACTCAATGGTCTGAAGATGACCACAGCAGTGGTCGAAACCGGTCACCTTATAAAATAAATTGTGATCAAGACTGTTTTTAATAGTAATTATTTACTTCATCGTTTAGATTTTACAACTGCTATTTTTCGTTATTTACGTTATGTTGCTTATGGGAGAGTTCTGTTTGGTGCAGAAGGTTCCGTGTTTGGCAATAAATGTCTAATTCTCAGTGGCGTGCGGTTGTCTGCGGCAAGAGGAATGATGTTTGTTGCTATTAAAAGTAGAAAATAATGTTTCATTGTATTTACTCCTTATATAACGTAATGCCAAAATAAATTAACACAATTATTGCCAGCACCAAAAATTTTTAAATAAAGAAGTGATCTACAACTAACGCAGAAAAATTTCACTGAACATAGTCTTTCATATTGAGTTAAACCTTTCTACGTCACGACTTGTAACACTACTTTTCTGTGTTTCACACACCTGCTCCACTCACGTAGTACTTCATTTCATACGCTTACAGATCTCTCTTTTCTAGCTTTTCAAACATATACGTTTCTCTTCTCTCATCCTACTTGCAATGTATGTAGTTAACTTTGTCACCATATTCAGACCAGGTCACTATCAATCTGGTATTGAGTGCTCTCAAAACACACACACACACACACACACACACACACACACACACACACACAACTCTCACACTTGTCTGATTTTGCCTCCGAAAAATGCAGCATTCATTCAGTCATCAACTTAACATTGTTACAGTATTTTGCTTGGTTTCTCCAAATTCCCTCGTTATAGTTCTTTCCTTGATGCTTCATACTGACTAATATCTACATTTTTTTCAGTCGTTCTAAAATTCCTCTACACGTTCTTTAGTTTGAGATGCAAGAACATCACACTTTTTACTGGAAAATAGCGAATTAGAGTTGCGGTTAACCAAAATACGAATATATTTACATAATTTGTTAAAATAAGAAGATGCCTTTATAATGAAGGTGAAATTAGTTACATTCTGATAAACATCTCAGTTAGTGCTGTTAGCTAGGAACAAATATATACATATATATAAACCTTCTCCGCATTTTTCTGTCTGTATATGACGGCCAGACTCAGAAACTACTGTAGGTAATTGTGATATTGTTTTCGCTAGTAGATAGACTGATTCATGAAGAAGGATTTTGTATATAATTTATTACCGCTTCGCCATATAACTACACTAAAATACCTTGAACAAACCCACCCTAGACTAGTAACTAACATGGAAACATCACCTACTAACCATCCAACAGAAAGTCCACAATACACTAAAAGTACTAACTGGCCGAACTTGAGGATTACATCCTTCCACTATTCTCCACACCTACAATACCTTGATATGAACCATCCTCTCCTATGCTAATTGATATCCGCCCCAGCATAGTTCTACAAGTCCCTCCAAATCCTGGAGCGTCCTGCATTCCGCCTCGTTTTCCGCATCCGTTTACCTTCCCCCAGGTTGATGCTTTACAATCTCATCAAATTCTCACCCATCCTCGCCCAAATCGAACACCTGTGCATATCCTGTATTATATGCAAAGTAGATTCCAATACCCCTATTGTTTCCCTTCTGATCACCAATCCTGGTATGCTGCTTCACCTTTTGAAAACACATCCCTACACCCTACAACAACATACACTCCGTATCATACCAACTTCCATCATGCTCCTCTCCCAGACAATGAGATTTTCCCGGGTATTTATCCATCCTACCAACTTTAACTCTTCCCCACCTATCCCACTCCACATCAGGACTCACCTCTTATTTCCCTCTCATCTCTCCCTAACCCTTTCCTCTTAATATCACTATCCTTCCCAAATGCCAAACTCCTCCTCACACTCTGTCTTTCCACTTTCTGACTTCCACTATCCACCCCAACACCTATCTTCATCTCCATACTTTCGTACCTCCTGGACCCCAGTCCTCAAACGTATTGCACACATTCTCTCCTCCCCAAATCCTTTTCTCTCTGGGCAGGTCCTTTAGGTTTTGAGCGAAAGTGCAGAGGTTTATTCTTAGAAGAATTTACACTTTTTCTATGTGTCTTTCAAATGTATACATTTTTGGTTTTAGCTTTTAGTCCTTTGATTTTAATTCAAAAATAAGGCAACACTCTCAGTGTTTATATGTTTCACATTGAATAACATTAAATTTTTTCGATATATTTTAAAAGCTCTTTGTTGAAGGGCGCAATGCTGTATCGTTGACAGCCCACCCACAGCAAAAAAAGGAAAAAAAAAGATCGTTCGGCCGTAGTTACTTAGTTCTATCCACTCGAAGCAGGTCAGGTGGATAATTAGCCTATATTTTTATATAGTGCAACTGTTGTAAATGGTTAAGAACTTATTTAATTGTTACGAATAGCGTGGCTGCTTTTCCTACGGTAAAAGAAAATCCACAAATAAAATGCGACATTAACTTACGCACACTGGAGATTACGTTCATTGTAATCATTTACTGATTTCAAAATATATGTACATTGCAACATTCCCAAGAGTCAATAAACGAGCTTGATGAAACTTGGCGATAGTGTAGAGTCGGCAATATAATGAAATACGTATTGTTTTTTGTTTGTGCCCAGTTTAACTTTTAAGGAAATAAAATTCACCCCAAAAGGTAATTTGGCATTTTTGGTTTGGGGGGAGTATCTTCAAAACGATTATACATAAAAAAATGTTTCTCGTATAGAAGTTAATATTTAATTAACGTTCTTGAAATCTGTGTAATCGCATTTTGTAATAATTTGAAATTTTGCAAAATACCCCATCGCCATTAATAATTTTGAAAAATGAAAAATTTTGTTACAACATAAATTATAAAGGCCTCCAAGCTACACTACTGACCATTAAAATTGCTACACCACGAAGATGATGTCCTACAGACGAGAAATTTAACGGACAGGAAGAAGATGCTGTGATATGCAAATGATTAGCTTTTCAGAGCATTCACACAAGGGTGGCGCCGGTGGCGACACCTACAACGTGCTGACATTAGGAAAGTTTCCAACCGATTTATCATACACAAACAGCAGATGACCGGCGTTGCCTGGTGAAACGTTGTTGTAATGCCTCGTGTTAAGGAGGAGAAATGCGTACCATCACGTTTCCGACTTTGCTAAAGGTAGGGTCGTAGGCTATCGCGATTGCGGTTTATCGTATCGCGACATTGCTGCTCGCTTTGGTCGAGATCTAAAAACTGTTAGCAGAATATGGAATTGGTGGGTTCAGAAGAGTAATACGGAACGCCGTGCTGGATCCCAACGGCCTCGTATCACTAGCAGTCGAGATTACAGGCATCTTATCCGCATGGCTGCAATGGATCATGCAGCCACGTATCGATCCCTGAGTCAACAGATGGGGACGTTTACAAGACAACAACCATCTGCACGTACAGTTCGACGACGTTTGCAGCAGCATGGACTATCAGCTCGGAGACCATGGCTGCGGTTACCCTTGACGCTGCGTCACAGACAGGAGCGCCTGCGATGGTGTACTCAACGACGAACCTGGGTGCACGAGTGGCAAAACGTTATTTTTCCGGAAGAATCCAGGTTCTGTTTACAGCATCATGATGGTCGCATTCGTGTTTGGCGACATCGCGGTGAACGCACGTTGGAAGCGTGTATTCGTCATCGCTATACTGGCGTATCACCCGACGTGATGGTATGGGGTGCCATTGGTTACACGTCTCGGTCACCTCTTGTTCGCATTGACGGCACTTTGAACAGTGGACGTTACATTTCAGATGTGTTACGACCCGTGGCTCTACCCTTCATTCGATCCCTGCGAAAACCTACATTTCAGCAGGATAATGCACTACCGCATGTTGCAGGTCCTGTACGGGCCTTTCTGGATACAGAAAATGTTCGACTGCTGCCCTGGCCAGCACATTCTCCAGATCACTCACCAATTGAAAGTGTCTGGTCAATGGTGGTCGAGCAACTGGCTCGTCACAATACGCGTCACTACTCTTGATGAACTGTGGTATTGTGTTGCAGCTGCATGGGTGGCTGTACCTGTACACCCAGGCGTATCAAGGCCGTTATTACGGCCAAAGGTGGTAGTTCTGGGTACTGATTTCTCAGGATCTATCCACCCAAATTGCGTGAAAAATTAATCACATGTCAGTTCTAGTATAATATATTTGTCCAATGAATAACCGTTTACCATCTGCATTTCTCCTTGGTGTAGCAATTTTAATGGCCAGTAGTGTACATACATCATTGTGTAATAAAGCTGGTTTCTGTAATACTATTTTTGATACGGTGTACACAATGTGCTTTCATAGTATTTTCAACGTACCTAGTTAAAATATCTAGACATTCTTTACTAGCCTAATTATTAATTTTTTTATATTGATGTACTGATACTGAAACATAAAGATGTTACCTCCAAACTTAATATGCTAATTACCCCTTAAAAGTGAAATTGGGCACAAACGAAACAAAAAAGGTATTGCAACGTTTTTCCCCTTCTATAAACTACCAACTTTCATCACGATCGTTCATTGACACTTGGGAATGTTCCCTTGTGAGTGAGATATATGATGAACACACGACTTAATAATCGCTGTGCTCCTTCCTGGTTGCAGTCACAAGGTCAAACACACTGTTCAAAAAAGTTTGGAATACTATCGTAAAATGTAGTCTACGATACTAGAGGTCTCATTGACCTAGGCACTTCATGCATTATCCAGTTAGAGCCCATGTACTGGCATGCTTTGCGGTCGTTTCCCAGTCATGTAATCACACCGCAGCCGCAGCGGCACACCGCGACCAGTCCAGTATCAACAACAGCTTCATTCAGTGTGCCTTCAGCACTGCAGTAATATGTCATATAGAGGCGTATAAGACTTTAACGGAGTCAGGATAGAGGCTCTACTTTCAGCAAGTCATGCACAGCATGATGTTGCCAATCTGTTACATGTCATTCAAAGTGGTGTGTCTAAGGTGTGAAGAAAATGCAGAGAACGAGAAATGTGAAGGATAGACCTCGCAGTGGTCGTCCTAGTACGCCAGTATCAATGCAGGATAGTTTTCTCCAACTATCGGCTCTCAGGCGCCCAATATCAACTGCCAGAAATATTGAAAATGACTTCTTCCGGAGCACAAGGATTCGTATCTCAGACCAAACAGTGCGTAGAAAGTTACATCAGGGTGGTCTTCATTCCAGAAGACCAATGAGAAGTTTTGCCCTGAACCAACGGAACCAATGCAATCAAAGGACCTGGGATTTTGCACGCTAAGACTGGACATTGCAGAATAGAGTAATGTCTTGTTTGTTGACGAGATCAGGATCGGTTTGTGACCGAACACTAGACATTTCAGGGTCTAGAGAAGTGCTAGACGACACCAGGAACGCCGATACGTTCGTGAAAGTCCATCCGGTTGCAGGTGGATGTGTAATATTCTGGGCGTCAATAATGATGGGACGGCGGACCTCTCAGATTCCCATCTCCGGCAATTTGACTGGTCTCCGGTACCTCCAAGAGATGCGACAAGGCCCTACAGATGTGACGTCGGTGACAATTTCATTCTAGTCGACGACAGTGCAAGACCACTCCTTACTCCAGCTGTGCCTCGGTATCTGTAAAGATGCGACGTCCACCGAATGCAATGGCCAGCACAGACCCCAGATATGACTGTAACAGAGCATGCATGGGACCTGTTCAAAGTGGCTACTGCACGGCGTCCGAATCCGCCTAATAATCTTAAGGACATCACTGAAACTGACATTGAGAAGTCAAAGTTGATGGTCTCATACAGAGCATGCCTCTTAGGGTCGAAGAAGTCATCAGTGTAGGGGGAGGACATACTCACTACGAAAGACTGATAATCTTCATCATGTGAAAAAGATTTTCACTGTTCTTGTTTTCGGGGCGTTAACTTAGGAGAGAACCTGCTTTGTTTTATAATGATTTTTTTGTAATTAACCAAAACAGTTCTTGTTTTCCAGAAGGGATTATGTTCACTTTGTTAGTAAGGTACTGTATGAACCTTAATGGGTGTACTATATGAAGTCATTGTAGTAAACTCTACGATATTCCAAACTTTTGGTGAGGTGTTTATATGTTCCCAACATAACATTTTTACAGCTTCAACATTCTCGATCCTTAAACTTTAAATTACTTTCAGAATCTTTACCGTACCACGGTGTTGACATTAAGAGGTCCTGCGGTTGATGAATTCGACTATGGAATACGTAGCCTCATAAGAAGTCAACGCTTTCGCAGTTAAATAAAAAGGAAAATAGGGAAGGAAAATTGGGTTTAACGTCCCGTCGACATCGAGGTCCAGTAGCAAAATCTCTTGAAAAGACAATAACTCAGTCTTTTCATTTTCTCATTGAGTCCTACTACATCATAATCTACAATCACACATATCTGTTTTATTAAGTGTTTGACATGTATCATCTTTCTTCCCATTCTAATTTCTTTACTTTCATGTTTTCATTTTGCATTACAGTTGGTATAAAGCAAACGGGTAACATACTCTCATATACATGATCTGATCAAAAGTATCCTGATACATTTTAATGTACATAATATGGAATGTGTCCACCCTTCGCCTTTATGAGGACTTCATCTCAGTCGGAGATACTTTTAATTGGGTACCTGAATGTTTGTGGACGAGTGGCAGCCCATTCTTCCTCAAGAGTAGAAACCAGAGAAGGTAGCGAAGTTGGACGCCGGTGTCTGGAGCAAAGTCGACGTTGTAACTGATCCTAAAGGTATTCCACTGGGTTCATGTCGGGACTCTGAGAACGCCAGACCATATTAGGACTGTTATCGTCCACATATCATTGCATCGCATCTGCTTCTTTACGAGAGGGTGCATTGTGTTTCTGACAGAACTGCTCCACTACTGTACGCAGTATACAATGCTGCAAAATGTGTTCATATCCTTCCACATTTAATGTTTCCTTAAGCGCAGTGAGGGGATCACACCATAACCACGAGAAACTGCCCCATTCCGTAGCACCGCTTCCTGCGTCTTCGCTGTTGGCACTGCACATGATGCCATGTAATGTTCTCTGGGCATTTGACAAACCCAAAAACTTCCATTGGACTGCCGTAGTGCACAGCTGAATCGTCGTTCTAAATCACTCGTTTCTAGTCATCCATTGTCCAGTGGCGTTGCCCTCCGCATAATCTCAAGTGTCACTTGGTACTGACTGCTGAAATGTACACAGCTGTATGGGATAGGACGATCTGCTCGACGTTTTTAGTCCATTCTTTTTAACCCCTTGCGCACAGTCATTGTGCCAACTGGATTGCTGGTAGCATTTTGGAACTCACGAATGTTTGCTTCGGCTGATATCATGCGATTTCTTACAGCCACCCTCCGCAACGCTCGACGGTTCCAGTTCGTCAGTACATGCGATCAACCTAGTCTTAGTTTAGCTGTGATTGTTGCTTCGCGTTTCGACTTCACAATACATCGCCAACAATCGACTTGGGGAGGCTTAGAAGGGTTGAAATGTCCCTGATGGTTTTGTTGTTCAGGTGACATCGAATGAATACTGCACGTTCGAAGGCATTCTGAGCTCTCCTGACCAACCGATTCTGATGTTAATGTTTCTCCAGATATAAGACTTCTTTTATACTGTAGGTCCACCTCTCATTACATCTGGAGTTCAATTCCACATTACATAGAGGTGCCCGGATCAGATAGCGTAGTATCAATAATTAGTACTGAAAAGAATGCAAGTCTACCATGTAAAAATAAAATCTCACTTCTGGTACAATTTAGTCACTATAAACAAGCGAATAAATAAACACACTTCAACACTTCCGGTTTCTCAATAAAACACAATAATTTCCACACAAGTTACAGGGTCTTACTTTGTCAAGAGATATTAAACTACTCTGGTGACCAAAATTAAAGCAACAAACCGCTATTTCCCCGTCCTGTGTCTAATTCACGATATAATCATTCAAACTGTCAACAGATGCCCGTACGATCGTCTTCTGCACGGCAGATGGCATTCCGGTCAACGGACAAACACGCCAACGATGACGTCAGGACACCTATAAAACGGAGTAGAGTTTACCCGGTAGTCCGCATCCACAATCGCTGTGTACACAGTCACAGACGGTGGAATATGGCATAGAGAAGACGCCTTGCCAGACTCTGCGGTGGAGGGCCATAGGAAAATGGAAACAGGACAGTGGCGAACTGATGTGGCGCGATGTTTTAATGTGAAAGGTTCTGTTGTTTCTCTGTTGTAGCGACAGATTAGAGAGACAGAACTGTATCCCGAAAACCAAGGCAGGGTCCACCACGTGTGACATCAAAATGAGATGACCGTTATTTGGCTTTAAGGATACGACGGTACCGCCTTAGTACTGCACTGCAACTGGCATCTGACCGCGCAGCATCCCCTGGACGTGTTGTATCGAGGGAAACGGTGAACAGAAGGCTTCGGCAGAGTGGTCTTTATTGTCAGAGACTTGCTGTATATGTACTCCTGACACGTCTTCACAGAAGAGAACGTCTGGAGCGAATGTGGTACACGATTTCAGGACCCAAAAACTGTAAAAAGAGGCCGATACCGAGGAGGAGCCATAACGGTGTAGGCAGGGATTATGTTGACCACTTGAGCAGCCCTTCATGAAACTGTACGGGTGAATCGGCAAGGTTTAACTGCTGTGAAGTATCGTGACGAGATCTTAGGACCTCATGTGTGGTTGTTGCAAAATGCTGTGGGCTAAGACTTCGTACTGATGGACGATAATGCTCGACTTCATAGAGCACGGATGGTAGATGTTTCCTTGTACACATGTCGTGGCCTGCTCGTTCTCCCAAGTTTAATCCCATAGAGCATGTCTGGAATGCATTAGGTAGACGGCTTGCAGCCCGTCAGCATCCACCAATCATTCTCCAAGACTTGCGACCAGCTCTGCAGGAGGAATGGGCGTTATTGCCTCTGTGTGTCATTCATGACTTTATTCACAGCATGATCCGTTCGTTGTCAGGCGTCTATTGCTGCCAGAGATGGTCACACCCCATACTGAGCACATTAACCAGTTGTCAAAATGTTTGTGAAAATCCGTTAAGTTGGAAGAAACGAAGAAGATTTTTGTCTACGATTACGCATGTTACAGTTGTTTACGTCCTGTATTCTTTACATTTTTTTACTTTACTATCACCTGTTTATACTGTTTTGTGGCAAAATAAATGCAATATTGCAAAATTTCCGTTTGTTACTTTAATTTTGGACACCAGTGGACATGGCACTACAATAATTACAGAATAAACTCACGCAGAAACGTATACAAAATACAAAAACAAATAAAAATGACGTTATTTTAACATTTTGGCACCATATCAGAACAAATAAATAATTCCATCTTATAGCAATAAAGATACCTTTCCTTTTCTTATTATTCCTTCTCAAAGGTCCTGCACGTTTCTCGTAATTTAATGGTGTATTAGTTCTGAACATTGAGCCTTGTTCATCCAGTTTCTCCTAGAGTTTTCTTCTTGACGCAACTGGTTGTTGTCTCATTCTTCTCTGCAGAGATTCTCACCGCTTCTCAAGAGAATTAACATCCGCAGATATTGCAGACGTTTCGGTAATTTTAGAGTGATATTTTCTTTGAGCTAGGAAATTCTTTCAGACTAATCAGTTAACCATCTTTAGGCAATAAATTTATTTTCACCCGTCTCAACCGAAAATAAAAACCCTTATAACGTTAAACTGTCAACGCTGTGTTCCATATTGTCTGAACAATTTTATTTCGCAAGTCGTCATTTGCCTTGCACCATAAAACGCATCCTACTGTCTGATTTGAAATCCTCCGTCCACTTATAAGACGAAGTGCTGTAACGGTACTCTCGTGAAAGAGAGGCGGGACTGTTCGTGTTGCTAAGGAGATGTTGGTCGTGGCGTATAAGTGCGCAACTGTTTTTCGACCTTCAGCTACATCTTTGCGTTGAGACTAATTTGAAAATAAACGGTCAGCTCACTGGCAGTATATGTGCAGTTGCTATAGACGGAAGGGGAAAACGGTGGAGCTCCTGCCCAACGTTTCGGAAAATGTCGCGCTATAATGTTGTCAGATGTGGAAAGAACGAATGCAGAAGTGCGTGCACTGTAGTTAGCTCTACATAGGTTAGCATCACTAATAGGACATATTGATAAAACCCCAGTTTTTCTGCACCAGTCTCGTTCTTTTGTGTCAAACATCGCATACATTATTCAGTGGAACACGTTTGAGTGAACTACTCGCCCACTGGCAACAAACTAATCGATTTTCATGAAACTCGACTCAGAGAAAGAACACAGTTCAAGGCCGCGCACTAACACGTCACGACAAACTGTTCCTTACAATTACGAGTAGACTTGTTCCTTTTTTACCGGGCCTTGTGTGATGCTATAGAATAATTAATGTACCCTACAGTCACGTAACGGTGGTGGAGAAATTCGTCTGAACGAAAAAAAGACAAGCACCTGTACAAGAGAAGATGAAACTCGGCTTCAAATAAATGTCTGTTATTAGTCTACGCAGTTTACATCCCACAGTCAAATATTTACTGAGAGACATGTTCAGTTTCCACTTCGGCCGTATTTATGAGCAAACATACGTTATTTTATCCACGATCTATCGATTTCGTCTTTAAGCCATTTTAAATAGTCCTTTGTAGACCGTCAGCTGCACTTGGGTGACCAAAAGTTCCACTTCATCTTGAGTTGCTTGCGCAGTGAAGTTTATGGAGAGTTAGAAAAATGTAATCGCAAATCTCTTATCACAGATATCGTCGCGTAGATTCTTACACAGCTTTTCCTGCAGACAGTAGCTGTCTTTCTTTATGCAGTATGAGTGATTACGCTTTTAAATTCAGTAGTTTTATACAAGCGATTGTCGTTGTGTAAACAGTCTGAATATGATACTGGAATTAATCTCAAGTAAATAGTAGTCGTTCTTATGAAAATGTATTTTTACAGAGTACGAAGTCGGACTTTATAAACTAATGTAGCTTTCATTTGCTGTAACATCTGTGTCAGATTCTGTCTATGTGAAAGTAGTTTACGTCGAGGTAAAATTTTTGTAACTTTTCTCAAAGTACAATACCAAAGTAAGCATTGATGGGCGGAAAAATTTTGACAGAGGTGCAGACAAGTGTCTAACTAGACGATTTCAAAATGGCCTTAACCATTTCAGATCTGAAGTTTTTCTGGACGAAGGAAAATTTTTCTTTATGTGGTAATGCTCTTATGTGATTTTTTAATGCTTTTAGATGCAAGATTTATGTAAAAATATGTACTCGTTTTCAACACATAGACTATTTTGTACATTTGGCTTCCTTTTATGGACTAAAATAACTAATTACGAAATATTCTCTCAAGTAATAAATAGTGAAATAATGATTCAATATTTACGATGCAAAATAATAATAACAATATTCAATTATATAGATGAATGTAACGAAATATTCGTGTAATCTGACGGTCACGAGCTGCTGAGCGCTGTTACATTTACTTGCTGATATTTTCATAGTGATGTCCAACAGTTGACAGCACTTGAGCATGATGAATAGGTTGATCATTCTCAAATGTACCTCAGGTTTCCGTTGGGAAAAACTACTTCTGAAGCAGGCAACACACAGTAAAAATTAATGTACACAACTGCAGCCACAGGATCTGAAAGGGCTAAGTTAGAATCGCCCACTAGCGGACAAATATGTGCACATCTGCAAACAAATACAACTTAAGTGGCAAATGGATATTTCTGTAAGCCTTTAATCGTGGACCCGAACCTACGTATTGTATTCGTATTCTTCATTAGGTTATTCTTATGTCTTTGCTTGGGGATGTACCTGACAGTAGTTTCAACTGATCGTGAAATGTGGATATGATAATATATGTTGCAAGTTCAGTACTTCATGTCCACAACAATACGTAGCTATGTAATACTGTTGCGCGTCCTTAACTGCAAGTGCAAAAATTTAATTTTACTGTTTTTCTTTGTATCTGGAGGAATTTTTTTCACCAATTACTTGCAAAAACTTAATTCCTTATGAACCTGTTTCTTGTCCTGCTACTTCGTTTTCAATGTACCTGAAAATCGACTCATGGAAATGGAGCTATAATTCTCCGAAACCGATCTGCGAATATATAAACTTTGGCTGCTGCTTCGTAAAAATCCCCTTCTACAATGAAGAACGCACCTGCAGAACTAGCTCATTCGGCCACTACGTGGAAAAGCCTTAGATATTTACAGAAAGCAGCTGATGAATAAGTAATACATAAACTGAAAAAAATAAATGTAAATAATGGTTGAAAATATTAATGATAATGAACTGCAGAGCAATCAGTGAAGTGTACACATTCCACTTATTACTGTATTTTAGAGAGAAAATATGCGTACGCTCTCGTCGGCAAGAATATTAGGATGAGTTAAGGCTTGGCACCACCTAAATGACAACAAAAGAGTATCACTTGTAGCTTTAAGTAAAAATTTTTGCAACAGCGAAATTGTTTTTGCAGAAAATTATTTTTCGATTACATTATCTCATTTATATCTTACAAGTGGAGGCCACGACGTTTGGCTCACGGATTACTTCAAACTTTGTACACTTTTAATATTCCATTAGGACAACATAATGTGCAAGTAGTAAAGGCGTTCTACTTAGGCAATTTCAAGAAAATCCCAAGAGATATTTTAAGCGCCAGTGATGTAGCGGTGCGCTACGATCCTGAACACGAGCTAGTGGCAGTCACGTGGTTAGCGTTCAGCCTCCGTAATCGCTGGTTCGCTGGATCGAGTCCCGCTCGTCCTTTTCTTTAATTCATATTTTTTCAACACTAGTCATATTATTTTGCACTTACTACATTTGAAAGGTAATATGATAAAAATACACATGTATTTTCATGAACTTTTATTGAATTTCCAGTGTTATATCACTGTTTACTAATTTTTATTATTAAAACAAAGGTTATACGACTTTTATTTCTATAGGCAAGTTAAAAACTTTATCAAGCGCCTTCAAACTTAATCATATTTGATTGACGGCGAATGAGAAATAGCTTCTTGTGAAGATGTTATTAAAATACATTCAATCGTACATCGGCAGTTTTCAGCACCGATATTTACGAAAATGTCGCGTTAAATATAGTTTGCAACCAAATTGTCGGAAGAAAATTTAATTTTTCAAAATGTCAAGCAGCTTTGTTTTTGGTTAGAAACTCTGAAGTATGCTTGTACATATGGTAAAATTGCATTAATTCGATGTAATACATGCCGTTTTAATTAATATTTTCCGTGTCTGCATGAAAAATATCATCCTGCAACCTGTAATGTCGAAAGCGCATCGAACGACTAATCGTAAATTCCCCTCATATTCTGGCATATTGCAACTCATTGTGATGTTGAAAAAAGTTGTTTACACCTTTATTTATCGACGTTTGACTTGGGTTATCCAAGCCCGCCCCTCGTCCTTGCAATCTGTGTCTCCAGATCGAAGCGTCCATGTGAAAAGCAGTTCTCGGTACCTTACCAGATTGCAGATATACGGAATCTCGGAAATCACGACAGGCATACATTATAAGGAAAACTTCATGCGTTTAGTCGTTTACTTGTCGATGGCTATAAATATAATATGGTTTGTGATAGTAAAAATTAGCATACAATCAAATAACATTGGAAACTCAAAAAAAGTTCATGCAAATAAATGGAATATGTATGAAATAATATGACTACTGTTGAAAAGATATAAATTAAAATAAAGTGCAGGGCTCGATCCAGCGATCCACAGATAACGAAGGCTGAACGCTGACCACATCACCGATGGTATCTCGTGCGCAGGGTCGCCACGCATAGGCACATAATTGACGAGTAAACCTTCTCTTGCGATTTTCACGAAATCGCCTAAGTAGTACGCCTTACTGTTTGCGTATTATGTTGCCGTAAGGGACTACTGAAAGTCTGAAGTTAATCCGTGATCCGAACGTCGTGGCCTCCCCTTGTTGGCAGTTTGTTAACTTTAAAAAATTATTTTATTTTATTTTTTGTAGTTTCTCCCCTTGCTCTGTGTCTTCTGTTAGCAAGTCAAACATGCCAAAGCACTAGCATGGGCTTTTCATCTACAACTGCATCTATATCTACATAATTAATCTGCAATTCACAGCCCGCATCTCGTGGTCGTGCGGTAGCGTTCTCGCTTCCCACGCCCGGGTTCCCGGGTTCGATTCCCGGCGGGGTCAGGGATTTTCTCTGCCTCGTGATGGCTGGGTGTTGTGTGCTGTCCTTAGGTTAGTTAGGTTTAAGTAGTTCTAAGTTCTAGGGGACTTATGACCACAGCAGTTGAGTCCCATAGTGCTCAGAGCCATTTGAACCATTTTTTTTGCAATTCACAACAAAGTGTCTGATAGAGGGTTCATCGAATCACCTTTAAGTTTCTTCTCTACCGTTCCACTCTCGAACACCGCTAGAGAAAACCAAACACTTAAATTTTTCCGTGCGAGCTCTGAGTTCTCTTATTTTGTTATGACGATCACTTCTTCCTATATAGGTGGGCGCCAAAAAAATATTTTCATATTCTGATCAGAGAGTTGGTGATTGAAATTTCATGAGAAAGGTCCTGCCGCAGTGAAAAAGCCTTTGTTGTAATGACTACCACCCCAGTTCGTGTACCATATCCATGACTCTCTCTCCATTATTTCGCGAAAATACAAAACGAGCTGCCTTCTTTGAACTTTTTCGATACCTTCCGTCAATTCTCTCTGATGCGGATCCCACACCGCTCAGCAGTACTCCAAAAGACGACGGACATGCGCATTGTAAGCAGTCTCTTTGATAGACTTGTTACATTTTCTAAGTAATCTGCCAATATATGGTTCGCTTTCCCTACAGCATTATCTATGTGATCGTTCCAATTTAAGTTATTCGTAACTGTAATCCCTAAGTATTTTGTTGAGTTTACAGTTTTTAGATTTTTGTGATTTATCGTGTAATTGAAATTTGGCGGATTCCTTTTAATGTTCATGTGGATGACTTCACACTTTTCATTATTTAAAGTCAACTGCCACTTTTTGTACCATACAGATACCATTTTTCAATTTGTTTTGATCGTATTATGACTGTATTTGTCGGTAGATGACAGCATCATCTGCAAAACGTGTAAGAGGCTGCTCAGATTTTCTCTTAGATCTTTTATGTAGATTAGGAACAACAGAGGGCCTATAATGCTTTCTTGGGGAACACCAGATAGTATTTCTGTTTTATTCGATGGCTTCCCAACAATTATTACTAACTGTAACCTTCCCGACAGGAAATCACAGATGCAGTCGCACGACTGAGACGATACTCCATAGGCACCAAACTTAATTACAAGTCGCTTGTGTGGAAGGTGTCAAAAGCTTTCTGAAAATCTAAAAATATGGGATCAATTTGACGTCCCCTGTCGGTAGCACTCATTACTTACTTACTGCTTGGCGCTACAGCCCACTCTTCTCTGCTGGCTGTCTTGGCTCTCCATCTTCTAACTCGCATTCTTCTCAAGTCGTCCTCTGAGTTGTTTAGCCATCTGGTCTTTGGTCTGCCCCTTACACGGCGTCCACCTGGTTTTCCTTTGAAAACTTTCTTCACTGTGCTGCTCTCCATCATTCTTTCTACAGGTCCCAAACAACGTTGTCTATTACTCTTTATTTCTGTCACGATATCTTGTTTGTTGTACAACTCTCTGATCTTATTTTTATGATTCACCAACAACCCCTATCATTCACTGGTCCCTAAGATTTTCCTAAGTATCTTCCTTTCCTATCTCTACAACAACTCCTCATCATTTTGCGTCATTGTCACACTACTGTACGATACACTGTCAGCTTCAGATTCCTACTAAGGTTTCTTACTTTAAATACTTAAATCAGTGCGAAGTAGCCACTGTTACCAGCTGTAATCCATGCACGTATTTCTTCTCTCATATCGTTATTCCCAAGATATTTGACGCTGTCACAGTGTTCAAATTCTTTCCCGGTCTAAGTCACGGTTCTTTCTCCTTCACTATACCTTTCCCTAGATGTTAACATATACTTTGTCTTTGACTGACTGATTGTCAGCCCATCTCCGCTCCATATCTTTCTAATTTTTCAAGCTTTTCTTCTAGATCCTGTTTCCTTCTGGATAACAAATCAATGTCATCTGCATATGCAAGAGCTCGCGTCACTCTATTAAAGAGTGTTCCCGCAAGCTTGTCACATTGTGTCTTTCGCATTACCCTCTCCTAGGCGACATTAAACGGAATACTGGAGAGCCACCACCCCGTCCCAACCCTTGGTTAACTTAAAAAGAAAAATACCCGCAACCTTTACTTTACATATTGTTCTCCTCAATGCCATTTGGACCAATCTTATTAGTTTGTTGGGTACTCCAGTGTCTGGCATTGCCTTCCAGCGTTGATCCCTTCTGATACTACATCTACATTTATACTCTGCAAGTCACCCAACGGTGTGTGGCGGAGGGCACTTTACGTGCCACTGCCATTACCTCCCTTTCCTGTTCCAGTCGCGTATGGTTCACGGGAAGAACGACTGTCGGAAAGCCTCCGTGCGCGCTCGAATCTCTCTAATTTTACATTCGTAATCTCCTCGGGAGGTATAAGTAGGGGGAATCATTATATTCGATACCTCATCCAGAAACGCACCCTCTCGAAACCTAGACAGCAAGCTACACTGCGATGCAGAGCGCCTCTCTTGCAGAGTCTGCCACTTGAGTTTATTAAACATCTCCGTAAGGCTATCACGCTTACCAAATAACCCTGTGACGAAACGCGCCGCTCTTCTTTGGATCTTGCCTATCTCCTCCGTCAACCCGACCTGGTACGGATCCCACACTGATGTGCAATACTCAAGTATAGGTCGAACGAGTGTTTTGTAAGCCACCTCCTTTGTTGATGGACTACATTTTCTGAGGACTCTCCCAATGAATCACAACCTGGTACCCGCCTTATCGCCGGCCGAAGTGGCCGTGCGGTTAAAGGCGCTGCAGTCTGGAACCGCAAGGCCGCTACGGTCGCAGGTTCGAATCCTGCCTCGGGCATGGATGTTTGTGATGTCCTTAGGTTAGTTAGGTTTAACTAGTTCTAAGTTCTAGGGGACTAATGACCTCAGCAGTTGAGTCCCATAGTGCTCAGAGCCATTTGAACCAACCCGCCTTATCAACAATTAATTTTATATGATCATTCCACTTCAAATTGTTCCGTACGCATACTCCCAGATATTTTACAGAAGTAACTGCTACCAGTGTTTGTTCCGCTATCACATAATCATACAGTAAAGGATCCTTCTCTCTATGTATTCTCAGTACATTACATTTGTCTATGTTAAGGGTCAGTTGCCACTCCCTGCACCAAGTGCCTATCCGCTGCAGATCTTCCTGCATTTCGCTGCAATTTTCTTATGCTGCAATTTCTCTGTATACTATCATTAGCTGGTTTGAAATCAATTAACAGCTGGTGAACATCGATGTTATAGTCATGCCATTTTTCAAGGATCTGTCTGATGGTAAAAATCTGATCTGTAGCACTCATTACTTCGTGAGAATAAAGAGCTGGCTGTGTATCACAAGAACGATATATTCCGAATCCGTGTTGGTATTTGACAATAAATATTTTCTTCGAGGTGATTCATGACGTTTGAGCACAGTATATGTTTCAAAATCCCACCGCTTTTGTAACACGCAAGTATCACGTGGATCGAATATGAGGGACCTGGGGGACGAAGTGATTTCTCAGTGGTAGCGGACGGTGGCCGGGTGCAGGTAAGAAAAGCGGCGCTGCTGTTATCACAGGGCTTTGTTTGTCCCGCGCCGGGTTACTCCTATCTGTGTGGGGAGGGACTTCTGCGTATAATGAGGGGCGCTGCTTGCCGCTCGGCCTTCTCACGCGCAGATGATTGACAGCGGCACAGCTCTGCCCTTCAATATGGAGGCGCATTTGGCAACAAAAAAATGACGCCCCTCTCATTTCAGCGGCGACTCCGGAACGGCCGGACGTCTGATAATTCGATAATTTCCTGGCTTATTTCGGTGAGTACAATGATTATTGTGTACGGTGTCTAGCAAAGCCGATGTAAATCTGCCGCCTGATTGACAGCGAGCTGGCTCGGCATTGTAATTTGTTATTCCCGTTCCCGAAACAGTTTATATCAGTATGATTTCCCTCAGAAATCGTCATTCATAATTTGGTGCAAACCATAGGTAGGCACGGCCACTTAGGAACATCTGTGGTCAATTATTATGCTCCCAGATTAGGTATAACGAAAAACGTTGTCTAGCAGAAAATTACTAAGGGCGCTTTACGGTGAAATAATTGTCGAGGAAATGTTTAGAGTAACGCCGTGTGAACGTATTTTGAGTTCCAGGAGCTAAGAATGGTACTGAATATTTATTATATGGTGATACTGCAAGGTGAACCGTGGACTCGAAAAAGAATCAGTTAGGGAGCCGAAGGCTTTATATGGGCTGGCACGAGATATTGATTTTCATTTGCGAACGTACGATTTTCTTCCCGACACCGATTTTTCACTTAGTACTGATTTCTTTCACTAACGATATTCTCCTGTACTTGATCCCGTACACGTTTCGAGGTTTTTAATCCTCTCATATTCTGGCGAAAAGTCGTACTTCCTTCTATAAATTCCGGAGTTGTGCAAATTATGACTTTTTTGCGAAATGTTGTTCATATATTGCACAATATCGCTATAAATATTACAAAAATTAATTGCTATTCTCGAAAATGTTGCGAGTAAAGTATCGGTTGCGAGTAAAGTTACAAAACAACACAGGAGAAGTTGTCTGTCTCACAATAAGCAAATATATACGTTTTACAAGCCACCATATTACTACAGCATGTGCAGAGAGATGCATTTCCTAAATTACATTTTCAGAATATTCGATGTTCAGAGTACTGAAGGCAACAATTACACTCCGACAAGTTATGATTTCACACTACACTTCAGATTAAGTATCATTCGACATTAACATTCCACTGCAGGTACACTTTTTATACATAAGTTGCATAAAGGGAATTTTTTAAATCCACTACTATCATTTTATCACCTTAAGGAAACTGAATACTGATTAAACCTGGTAACACCCTGAAAAAATTAATTTCTGTGACCTGTTAACCTTTGTAATAACACGACGGTTTCCGAAGTATGTGCATATATCTACTGTCTCCCGGGTTTCTTTTTCTACTACGCGTTGTAAATAAATAATTTGTTATTTTACTTGTAATTAATACTGACTGAAAATTTCGAGACTGCTAATTATACTTTGTACAGCGTTCACAAAACCTAAACGTCAGCGACGTAAATACAACTGCCCACCTGAGGACGACGAATTAACTCTCTTAAATGTGATGAGGATAAAATAAATAGTATTAGTTACTCTAAGGACTATTTTTTTATTTGCGATTTATTTGTACCAGTTATAGGCTTATCCACATATACAATAGGTACGTTCCTAAGATAAAAAGTAACGTTATGTTCACAATCTAATGTTCGACTCGCTTACAGTTGTTCTTTGTTTCATATGTACAACCTTTTCTTATTTCGAGTATGAAATGAAACTTATCGATTAATGTTGAAAATGTGACATTTTTTGATCACTAGTGCATACAGACAAATAGTCTGCATATCCGAAATGAATACACGCCCTGTCTTGATTCGAGATATGCCAAAATGTCTCGCTTCTTCTTATTCTGCCACTCTAGGGTTAGGTCTAGTACCCGTTCCTGTCTCGCCATCCCATCCTCGGTGTTCCCAAATCTATCCTGCCCCAGAGTTTATAATCCATTGCTGCTTTAGGAAGTCTTTGTGGTGATATAAGAATCACGTGATTCGTAGTTCTTCCCTTATTACTTCGTTTCTAATTTTTTATTCCCTATGTCTATTATTGCTCAAGTCACTGTACGGTGCGTGGCGGAGGGTACCCTATACCGCTACTACTCATTTACTATTCTGTTCCACGCGCAAATAGAGCCCTTATTTCTCTTATCTTATCTTCGTGGGCCTTACGCGCAATGTATATTGACAGCAGTACAATCGTGCGACAGTCAGCTTCAAATGCCGGTTCTCTAATTTTCTCAATAGTGTTTCTCGAAAACAACGTCGCCTACACTCCAGGGATTCCCATTTGAGTTCCCCAAGCATCTACGTATCACTTGCGTATTGTTCGAATCTACCGTATCAAATCTAGTAGCCCGCCTCTAAATTACTCCGATGTCTTCCTTCTATCCGACCTAGTACGGATCCCAAACACTCGAGAAGTACTCAAGACCAGGTCACGCCAGCGTCCTATATGCCGTCTTCTTTACAGGGGAACCAAACTTTCTTAAAGTTCTCTCAATAAACCGAAATCGGCTATTCGCCTTCCCTAAAGCAGTTCTCACATGCTCGTTCAATTTCATATCCCTCCCTAGTGCAGACCTTCACAGAAATTTCATCTCTGATGCATATAGTTGCCGTAAATCTTTCTTTCTTAGCGTCCAACTCTCTGTCCCGTATAGTAGGGAAGGAATCGCCATAACTGCATAAAATTTCAATTGTGTCTCTTTTCTAAGTGTTCTTGTTGTGCAACATATGCGTTGGTAAGCGTTAGTTTTTCTCAGTATATCCATATCTTGATCATATGATATATCACATCCTAAACACTTGAAATGGGCCACCTGGTCTATCGCTTTATTATTGAGGGCTGTTTTCGTTCGTATTGGGTGAATACTTAAAAAACGCCATGGTTTTATTTGAAAAAACTACACAACTATATACAGTTTTCTGAAAGACCACTACCTAGCCAAGGATCTGACCATTTCATTTCCAACAGTCACAAAATTCAGTCATTTAATCATTTCTGCATGTAACTATAATTAAAGTGACACCATTGGAAATATTGCGAAACAGCAGAATCTAATCAGGTGGCCTTCGTTGTTTAGCGGTTAGCGTTAGTTGATGAGTGTGAAAAGCAGAAAACAATAGGCATTGGCCGCATTGTCTATCAGCAAGACTAACTGACGTAACTACACTACGTTCGCAAATGACTGAATGGTTTTACAAGCCAATACACCTTTTAGTATTTCAAATGAATTACACACGTTCCTTAGTATTCAAATTTTTGAGTCATAAAACACTTCCATCTGTCTTTGTTCAGTGTGTTCGTTCATAAAAGCAACCTGTCCTTTAACGAATTTATTTTAAATACGAATTACATTTATTTCAAGGAAAGGTCAAAGTTTATGATGCGAAACATCCATTTAATTGACACAAGATGAGCATGATGACGTTTGAGAAGAGTATCTGTCAGAAAAATCCTGCGTAAGACTCAAGCATTAACCTGCCATAGTGTGCGCATTCCATAATCCTTGCTATCTGCCTTACGTTGTTTCTATGTTACATTTTTGTTCGCTTAAGTCACGAACACTAAGTAGAATGCTTTGTGAGCGACTGTGTAGCGAAAGGGTATGCATATTCTCGGGCCACATTCAATTATGAGCGAATTATGTAATTCTCAGCGTTCTTACAAACCGATATAGTGCTGTGTGACACTATACTTGTATGCTAGAGAAAAGGGCTTCAGATCCCCCTTCGACCGTCACGATTTACATTTCCTGTAGTTTCTCTAAGATCATATAAAGTGAATGCTGGCATGTATCCTTCAATAAGCCCACGGTTGATTTCGTATTCAATTCTTCTCTATGCTGATCCAGTAATCAGTCTTTTATGACTGCTTCGTTGTCGATGGGACGATAAATTCTATAGTTCCGCCGTCATTTCTAATAAAAAACAAAAGAAGAAGAAATCGCTTGGAGCATAAATAAAATTTCGTTCTTTGATTCTCTGAAATAACGGTAACTGTAACTTATTCGTTAGGAATTCTAGACGTACACTGTCTTGATTGAAAATCGATACAAATACTTTGATATGTCTAGAATCGATGCAGTGGTGGTTAGAAGCCACATTTCACGTTACCAAAGGTTTACTGAGTAGTTTGTGAACTCTAACTACTAATTCTTACCTCGGAGGCAGTAATTTTCTTCCTCATTGTTGATTTTTGAATTTACTGTCCCAAAGAATAAAAAATATAGATACTCAGTGTAGTCATTTCATTAATGAAGAAAAAGAAACAGTTCATCTTTGCTATGTCAGGATAAAAAGTATAGATACCCCGTGCAGTCATTTTGTTAATGATGAAAAAGAAATAGTTCGTCTTAAAATGACAGAAATCAGCTTTAGCAGTCTTTGTAAATTATCGTTTCCAAGACAGAAGACAAAGCCTTATACTCTCACTTCAGCTTAGTGGAGCAATCTATTGGAAATAAACATATTTTTTACAGTTTAAAGTAGTATATTTCAGACTATGTTTTGAACGGTTGATGAAAAGATACCACCCACTGAGACTATTTTCCGAGAGACATATTTTCTTCAGATGATATTCGAAGTCACTGCAGAGGATGGAGCTACAAGAAGGATTGGCAGCAAATAAATTCCTCTACTTCGATAAACAATTTCCACGCCGAAGTACATTTTACTCAGTTAGTCCTCTGACGAACAAGTTCAACAATATTTAAGAATTCGATCAGAATAGTTAAATAATTCTAGTCTAAACGTAGACTAAGGCAGTTACTTCGCACTTTACAGTCATTGATTCAGCTGTCTTCGCCTTGTTCGGTATGAAACGTGAAAGATGCGTCAACTACAAAAGGTGTGCTAATACACGGAAATGAACAGGTAGAAGAAGTACAAAAAGTTAGCAAGTATAGAAACGTGTCTGAATGTGGTCAAACTGTGGCAACACTACGACTCTGTTCGTAACGGACTCACACTAGTATTACTTTGTCCGTAAACCTATTTCACATCATAATTTCGAATTCTTCTTTCAAAATCTCACGAAGAGCGGACACATTTTTAGATATTCAGTAAAGTAGCAGATACTATAGACTATGTGATCAATCAGTTTCAAACAATTCGAATCAGTTCCCTAAATAGCCCCAGATACAGGTCTCAAAATGAATATAAGGTTTTTTCCCCTAGTGTCACGAACTTAAATTACGACTTTTTATCGACTCGTAATTTAATATTTCATTTCCAAATATTAGTGTTGATATATTATTCTATGGTATCTAAGAAATTTGTTAACTGAATAAATATTGACCTAGACACGTACTTTTCATTACTTTCTAACGGACATAATTTTCAGTCATTACACTTTATGAGAACTGTTTTCATTTACCTTAAGGTTCTTTTTTGTGTATGTGGGTAAGTACTTCAGAGACTTAGTTTGAAAGCTCAAACTTCACTTGAGAAACGTAGGCGGTATGAGAATGTAGCTTCTTCTTGTGTAAAGGCGTTAATCTTTAGTTCCATGTTGCTTTGCAAGACATATCGTAGCGACATAAAACGAATGAGTTTACAGAAAATTAAAATATCGGTGCATGTTGACCATTTAGAGATGAGTTAAGAAGACAGTAAAAAATATTTAGTTTAATAACAAAAGTAAATGTACAATACTTTTGAATTAAACAGACTGCAAGTTTCTAAATACAAATTCTTCTATGGAAGAAGTTGCCTAGAAGGGAATTTTTTCAACTTACTTTCAAATTTAGCTTTACTACTTCTAAGGTAGTCAGTATCATTAGGTAATAGATCAGTGACTCTTGGCGACAGCATTATTCACCCAGTTCTAAGCTAAAATCAGTTTTATTGAAGAGTAATTAATGTCATTTTTTCTCCTAGTACTGTAATCATGACTGTCATTATACATTCCGAGCCCGGATGGATTATTTACAATAAATTGCATGGATAAAATATGTACTGTGTCCCTGTAGTTAAAATTCCTTAAACGTTTGTGTAGAAGGTGAGTAAGGACGAGCATTACATGCTCTTGATATGGCACGCTTTATGGCAATGAAGATTTTCTCTCTCAAGGATCAGTTATTCTAGAATATAGTCCCGGGAGACAATCAGATTATATTAACTTACTGACCTGCCCATCACCAAGACTTGCAATAATATGAAGAGCAAAAGTGGAGAGACTGAGTTGCTTGAGAATCTCTGAAACATGCTCTTTTATTCGATTTCAGTTCTAACTAATATATACAAAGAAAAATTTGGGAGATTGTACCTTTCTTGTACATCTACATAAATACACCGCAAGCCAACGCACGGTGCGTGGCGGAGAGTACCCCAACCACAACTACTCGTTTCCTTTCCTGTTCCATTCGTTGACTGAGCGAGGGAAAAAAACTGTCCATATGCCTCCGAATTAGCCCTAATTTCTCGTATCTTATCTTCGTGGTCCCTACGCGAAATGTATGTTGGCTGCAGTAGATCGTTCCGCTGTCAGCCTCAAATAACGCTTCTCTAAACTTTCTCAGTAGTGTTCTTCGAAATGAAAGCCTTCTTCCCTCCAGGGATTCCCACTTGAGTTCTCAAAGCATATCCGTAACACTTGCATGCTGATAGAACCTATCGGTAACAAATATAGCAGCTCGCCTCTCCGATGCCGCTTATAATCTGACCTGGTGCGGATCCCAAACAGTCGAGCAGTACTCAAGTATAGGTCGCACCAGCGTTCTATATACGGTCTCCGTTACAGATGAACCACACTTTCCTAAAATTCTGCTAATAAACCCAAGTCGACCATTCGCCTTCTGTACCACAGTACTCACACGCTCGTTCCATTTCATATCACTTCACAACGTTACGCCCACACATTTAAACGACGTGACTGTGTGATGCAGGACACTACTAAAGCTGTATCCGAACATTACTCACACGCATTACCTTACATTTTTCTACATTAAGATCCAACTGATATTCATCACACCAGTTAGAAATTTTGTCTGAGTCAACTAGTATCAACCTACAGTGACTTACCTTCGACACCTTCCAGTACACCACAATATCAGCGAACAACCACAGATTTATGCCCACCATGTCTGACAGACAAAGTGGGCAGCCATGAACACTAGGTTCACACAACATATTGGGTTCTATTACTTAAGAAGTCTTAGAGCCAGTCACGTATCTGGGAGCCTATTCTGTATCCACGTACCTTCGTTAACAGTTTGCAGTGGGGTACCGTGTCGACTGCTTTTCGGAAATCTAGAAGTATGGAATCTGCCCGTTGTCCTTCATCTGTTGTTCGCACTGTATCATGTGAGAAAAGAGCAAGGTGGTTTTCTCACTGGCGATGCTTTCTGAAGCCGTGCTGTTTCGTGAACATGGAATTTTCAGTCTATAGGAAATTCAGATTCAGAAGGATGTAGGTTACAGTAGTTACTGGGAGATGAAGAAGCTTGCACAGGATAGAGTAGCATGGAGAGCTGCATCAAACCAGTCTCAGGACTGAAGACCACAACAACAATAACAAGGAAATTTATTATATTCGAACTCAGAATATGCTCTAGGATTCTGCAGCAAACAGATGTTAAGGATACTGGTCTGCAATTTTGCGGGTCCGTTCTTTTACCTTTCGTATATACCGTAATCACCTGGGCTTTCTTCCAGTCGCTTGAAGCTTTCCGCTGATCGAGAGATTCGGGATAAAATCGAATTGGGATTCCATCGTGACCTGACGACTTATTTGTTTTCAGCTTTTTCAGTTGTTTCTCTACGCCAGGGATGCTTTTCACTGTGTCATTCACGCGGAACTCTGTCTCATGGTCAAACGACCGTACGTTTGGACGGTTCTCCTGCCTCAACGATTTCTTAAACGTGGTATTTAAAACTTCGACCTTCCTTTTGCCATCTTCTACTGCCAAACCAGACTGATCAACATGTAATTGGCTAGAAGCCTTAGACCCACTTAACGGTTTTACATAGGACCAGAATTTTTTCGTGTTGTCTGGAAGACCTTTAGCCAAGGTACGGTGGGAGGTATTGTATGCTTGGCGCATAGATCTTTTCATAGACGCACGAATCTTTATTAATACTTGCCTCTCGTCGTCTGCGTGTCTTCTTTTGAACCGAGAGTGCAACTGCCTTTGCCCCTTCAGCATTTTCCGAATTTCGTTATTAAACCATGATGGATCTTTTCCGTCCTTAATCCACTTACTAGGCACATACTTTCCCAGAACACGATTTGCAATCTGTTTAAACTTTGGCCATAATTCCTTTATGTCCATAATTTTGGAACTAAATGGTTGCAATTCACTGTCTAAGCGAGATGCTAACAATTGCTTATCTGTTCTTTGTAGCAGTAAGTGAGATGCTAACAATAGCTTATCTGTTCTTTGTACCAGAAACGCTCTGTTACCCCTCTTGACTGATTTATCAACTTTAGTAATCATAGTTGCAATGATGACATCGTGATCACTAATCCCCGTCTTTATACTGACACCATCGATAATGCTCGGCCTGTTTTTAGCTACCAGGTCCAAGATAGTTCCATTGCGTGTGGGCTGCCGAGCTAGGTGCTCAAGACAGTTTTCGGAAAAGGTGTTCAAAACTACTTGACAAGACAGTCTGTCTGTACCCCCTCTAATGAATCCATACACGTCCAGTTCTATTTAAAAACATTATTACAATTTTTTCTGTTACTTTATGTCTATTGGGATTGATTATAATACTTCTGCCATCTACAAAAGAAATGTTTCTGCTTCGTGTATATTAAATGAAACTTCGTTTTATATATATATATATATATATATATATATATATATATATATATATATATATATATATATATATATATATATATATATTGGAAGCAATAGAAGAAAAAATATCCACTGTTTTAAGCTGAAGAATTAAGAAGTACAACTTTCTGCATTCTTTTTGTGAAGTATGATATGAGCCATCTGTCAGCATTACCGTTAATTCTATGAAGCATTAGTTCATATAGTTTTACATAAGCTTAACGTAAGAGTGATTGGGCAATAAATGCATCGTTTATGACAAATGATCTTCCACACAAACGAGTTGTATGGAGTGCAGTCTTTATAATATAAAAGCACGAAAGTAAGTTAATTACGAAAGTAATAGTTGGAATTTTTTAAAATTATTTTCCTCACAACGAACACGAGTACGTAATAGTATTTTCCAGAGATAAATTAAAATCATTACATAAAGATCGCTTCAACAGCTACCTCTATGGTATAATACAGAGCACGTGAGACAGGTGGAAGTCCTCTGAAAATAGGTCTTCCAACTACTTATTTTTAATTAAGTAAACTGCTTATTACTTACAGTGCAGGTACGAGCAAAGTAGTGCACTGAGGAGGCAAAAATCTCGAAATGCAAGAGTCTTCCGTGAAAATTAATCATGAGTTCCAGTACCAAAATATTTTAGCTGGTATGTTGGCCAGTTTTCGTAATGCTAGTCGTAAAATATGACACAGTTACTACAAACGCATACAGTAAGACAAAGAGAGACCTCAGTTCCAGAATCAGTTATGAAACGCAAATAATCTTTCTTGTAGTGCTCACATCTCACAAAATTCGATTTATCTCGCCTGCAGATATAGAATAATACTGATCCTTCCTATGTGGCGGCTATGAGCCACGTCAATAATTTGTTTCGTTCGCCCTAATATTCGAGTTACACAGCACTAGATTAAGAAGATGTTTATGAAAGCACTTAGTCTGCGAGGAAACAAAGGCTCAAGCGTTTTGGTCTTTGAAATTATTAAGGAAGCCACATAATATTGAACTGTAGGTCTACATTCCTTCATTAGTTATGTTGCCTTTTATTTTATATTTCTTCCTCTAATCAGATATTAGTTGAGTTGGGTTTCCTAAAAAGTAATCGCATGGCTATTCGCATCGTACGTTTTAGTTTCGTTATCCATTTCTATTGCAAATTATCGGACAACAATTAAACAACTAAAGGGACCATATAAAACTCTGACGTCCATGAAAACAGCTGTTTCTGTACCCGTGGGAGCAGAAGACCACTTCACCTGTACGTGTTTGGAAAAGTGTGATTGGCTGTTACCGTTCTGTGCCAAACCAGAGTCCCAGGGAAAGCGATTATTATTATTTACGCTGGTTATTTGATGTCAGGTTATCAACAGCGTACATGATTCGATTCTGTTTTAAAAGCATAATGTTTTAAAATGTTTCGAGAACTGGTGCAGTGGTGAAAACACTGGACTTACTTCCGGCCAACCGGATTTAGGTTTTTCGCTGTTTCCCTATATTCTCCAAGGATACCGCCGGGATTTTCGCATGAACATGACCAATTTACTTACTCATCCCTGTACAACGCGAGCTGGAACTCGATCTTTAACCCCCTCGTTGCCTATGGGATGTAACACCTTGATCTCTTTTCTGTCTTGATATCAATATGGCGGTGTTGGATGTTAGTGTTAAGTAAAGGAGAGATTTCTAGGGAACAATACCGTATTTCTGCTAATAATATTCACCAATAGACATTAAAAATGACATCATAATGACAACTATTTGCAAACACTGTTAGTCAACGATGTTAGTTAGAGCTGGTGCACGATTTCATCCAAACATACACCAAACGATATAATTCCTCTTTTGGATGATTTCCAAAGTTTACTACATGCCACATAACTTCAACTGTCGCTCCCATTATCGATTCAACTTAATGCCGACCACAAAAATAATGTTAATATGTCGATTAGGAATTCATAGTGGACAGAGAGATGAATTTCATTGACATCGTGGCTTCCGACACGGAGTTACAAATGACGCGGGGTATGGATGAATAATGTGACGCACAGGGGGAGGAGTGAACTCCATATACCTTTAAATCAATAATTACAAAAACCTCAATAGTATCAAATCTAATGATGGTGATGTATCAGCCAGGTGGGAATGTCATTTTATAATACCAATTTCATTTATTTTCTTGTGTTCTGTTGTACCATTTTAGGTAAAATTACATGACCACTGAATCATTAAGCACGTAATCAGAACACAGGAAGCTAAGTAAGAAACAGACTAAACTAAAACAGTATATGCATATAAGTACTGTGATATAGGGGCGTTAGGCAACAAATCACTGAGACAGGGCCATGAGAACAATAAAAGATGGGTTGGTACTTTCATGAGATCAACTAGTCAGACAACAGACAAACACTAGGCAAAAAGACAAAGCCCAGCAGAAAAGTTTTGCTAAGACATGAGACACTAAAATTAATTTATGGAAGGACAAAATATAAAAATGCAGCAAATGAAAAAGCAAAAGGGATTACAGATGCCTTAAAACTAAGATTAACAGAAAGTACAACGTGAGAAATCAGGATACGCTAAAGGCAGTGCGCAAAGCTGCTGAAGAATATATGGCTATAAGGAAGATGCACTGCGTGATCAAAAGTATCCGGACACTTTGCTGAAAATGACTTAAAAGTTCGTGTAGCCCCCCCATCGGTAATGCTGGAATTCAGTATGGTGTTGGCCCAGCCTTACCCTTGATGATAGCTTCCACTCTCGTAGGCATACGTTCAACCAGGTGCTGGAAGGTTTCTTGGGGAATGGCAGCCCGTTCTTCACGGAGTGCTGCGCTGAGGAGAGATATCTATGTCGGTCGGTGAGGCCTGGCACGAAGTCGGTGTTCCAAAACATCCCAAAGGTGTTCTATAGGATTCAGGTCAGGACTCTGTGCAGGCCAATCCATTACAGAGATGTTATTGTCGTTTAAGCATTCCGCCACAGGCCGTGCATTATGAACAGTTGCTCAATAGTGTTGAAAGATGTAATCGCCATCCCCGAATTGCTCTTCAACAGTGGTAAGCAAGAACGTGCTTAAAACATCAACGTAGGTATCTGCTGTGATAGTGCCACGCGAAACAAGAAGGTGTGCAAGTCCCCTCCATGGAAAACACGACCACACCATAACACCACTGCCTCCGAATTTTAGTGTTGGCACTACACACACTGGCAAATGATGTTCACGAGCATTCGCGATACCCACATCCAGCCATCGGATCGCCACATTGTGTACCGTGGTTCGTCACTCCACACATCGTTTCTCCACTCTTCAACCGTCCAATGCTTAAACTCCTTATACCAATGGAGGTGTCGTTTGGCATTTACCGGCGTGATGTGTGGTTTATGAGCAGCCGCTCTACCATGAAGTTTTCTCACTTCCCGTCTAACTGTCATAGTACTTGCAGTGGATCCTGATGTAGTTTGGAATTCCTGTGTGATGGTGTGGACAGATGTCAGCCTATTACACATTACGACCCTCTGTCGGCGGTCGCTGTCAGTCAACAGACGAGGTCGGCCTGTACGCTTTTGTGCTGTATGTATCGTTTCACGTATCCACTTCACTGTCACATCGGAAACAGTGGACCTAGGGATTTTTAGGAGTGCGGAAATCTCGCGTACAGACGTATGACGCAAGTGAAACCCAGTCAACTGACCACGTTCGAAGTGCGTGAGTTCCACGGAGCGCCCCATACTGATCTCTCAACATGTCTAGTGACTACTGAGGTCGCTGATATGGAATACCTGGCAGCAAGTGGCAGCACAATGCACCTAATATGAAAAACGTATGTTTCTCGGGGTGTCCGGATACTTTTGATCATATAGCGTAAATGCCATGTATATGTGTATCAGAGAAACATTTGCAGAAAAGAGAAGAATCTGTGTGCATGTCAAAAACTGAAGTGGCCCGCCAGAACTAAGCAAACAAGTGACAGCTGAAAGGTGGAATGTCTACAGAAAAAGGACTCTTCAGGTTGTAAACGATATCTGTTTACAACTAACACAGTGGTGAAAAGCAAGTCGAGACGAGAAATTTGATAAAGGACACTTGCGGTTTGTCAGGTCGGGAAACTACCTCAAACTGGCCTACACAAAACACCTAAGCTACAGTGCATGTGCATCAAGCGAAAATTTTCAGTATTCTCTCGCTTTTTTCGCTCAAACTTTTAATCCTAGAGAAAAAGTGAATAAGATCTATTTCGTTTTTATTTGACATTATCCACACATTTTAGCATATTTTCTGTGGGAAATTCAATAAAATTTAATTTTGTACTGACATACGTTTTCGCTAGAGGCCGTGGTTTTCGAGTTATGCAAGAAAAAAGCACACAAGTGACCTTCAAGCACACCACCACCTACACACTCATCCCCCACCGGTCAAGATATTTAGAATGTTCTTCGTGGCGCTCCATCATACCATCCTACACTGTGCAAAAGTTTGCGACTACACGAATTATTTCTCATATTCGAACTTTTCGGTTTTTGGTCTTTTTGGTTTTATTAAGCCACCAATTTCGTCGTGCACTTACAAATTATAAAATTGAGATTTGTGAAAATTTCACATCAAAATTTGGTGACTTCGACGGCACAAAATTAACAGCTACATCTTTTTGTTTGTTTGGACTTCTTACTAAAGAATTTCTATGGATGTAAAGGTTAAGTTCAGCTCGATTTGCAAACATAATTAGTTTTTGTTATAAACCTTACAAAAGTCTGTATTCTTTCATTACCCCACACTGGATGGTTGGAATAAATAATGTTAACCAAAGAGCCGACTAAGCTGATTGCGTAACAGCTCAGTCAATAAAAGGCCAATAAAGGTCGAATATAGGAAATACTGTTTGTTTATTCGCAACATGCTCCACTACAACTTTTTCTAGTACTAGATGTATGTAATGTGTGTGTGTGTGTGTGTGTGTATGTGTGTGTGCGTGCGTGCGTGCGTGCGTACGTGTGTGTTGAGTGGAGTGGAGTTTTTGTGTTGTAAGATGATGATGTTGATGATGATGATGAAAAAAGGGAGTACTCCACGCGAATAGCACCAACGGGGCTGCCAAGCTTAACGTCCCCATCCACCTGACGCATCGTCATCAAGAGTGTCACATTCCCTCACTTCATGAGACATTGTGGAGAAGTTTCGTATTTAAACCAGGACATTGGTGCAAAGTCTGTGACCAGGAACTTTACGCCACCAGCTCTCATTTCCTTACCGACCAAATACTGGCAGTAAAATGTTTTCCACCACCAGGATTCGAACCGACTTATCCCGGGTCGAGTACCACCGCACAAGAGTGCATTAGCGACTTCTGCCACGGAGGCGGATTGTGAAAAATTGTGTAGTCGCAAATTTTTGTTTAGTGGTAGGATGGAGTGCTATGAACAATATACTAAAAATCCTGACCAGTGCAGGATGAGTGTGGGAGTGGGGGGGAGGGGGGGTGCTTTTTTAATAACTCGAAAATCTCATACTCTAGCGGAAACTTGTTTCAGTACAAAATTAACCAAAGTTAAGTTTACAATAAATAAGGTGCTATTCGTTTTTACTCTACAACAAATTGTTTGCTCGAAGAGAGCGAGATAATATTGACAGTCTCATGCAACGCACATGCTTTTGTAGGCCATTGTAAGGTAGTTTCCCGACGTGCTAAACCACAAGTGTCCTTTATTACATTGTTCGTCTCGATGTCCTCTACACCAATGTGGAATTTTGTAAACTTTTGTCGTTCACACTCCGTATAAAGAAATGAAGTTCGATGACAATGTTATGGAAATAAAAGAGAGAGCGCATGAAGATGCTGTGGGAAGCAATAGTGCGAATCACCTACATCACAACAAGACACCTGGAGTAAGGAATGTTTCAAAGAACTGTTGAGATTTTTCGGAGAACAAACAATAAAAAAACTTTTCCAAGCGGTACGCATGATATGAAATAGGCAAAATATCCTCATATTTGAAGAAGAATGTAATAATCCCAATATCAATGAAGGTAAGTGTTAACAAATGTGAACAATATCAACTCATCACTTTAATAAACCATAGTTGCAAAATATTGACACGAATTACTTACAGAAGAATGAAAAATTTCTAGAAGTCGACGTCGGGGAAGATCAGATTAGGTCCAAGAGGAAAGTAAAAACACCTGAGAAAATATTGACCCTACGATTTATCTTCGAAGATAGGTTGAAAAAATACAAACTCAACTTTATATTATTCTTAGTTTTAGAAAAATCTTTTGAGAAAAGTGACTGGAGTACATTCTGAAATTATCAGGGTTAAAATACAGGGAGCGGAGAGCTATCTAGCTATCTACAAATTGTACAAAACTAGACTGCAGCTGTAAGAGTCGAAGAAGGTTGAAGGCAGACAGAAGCTGAGAAAGAAATCAAACATTAAAGGAAGCTGAGGAAAAATTTTGAAAAGGAATTTAAATTGAGAAATAAGTAGTAAAATCTTTAGATTTGCCGATGATATTGTAATTTTCGAAGATGTCAAATGACATGGAAGATCAGTGACTGGCATGGATAGTGTCTTGGAAAGAGGTCACGAGACGAAAACAAGTGACAGTAAAATAACAGAAATGACATGTAGTCGAACTAAGTCAGGTGATGCTGAGGAAACTAAATCATGAAATGAGACTGAAAGTAATAGGCTACTTTTGCTGTTTGTGCAGGGAAATAACTAACGATAGCATAAGTAAAGAAGAAATAAAATGTGTACTGCTAACGGTAAGAAAGAAGAGAAATGTGTTAACATCGACTACAAATCTAACAAATCTAAATGTTAGGAAATCTTTAATGAAATTGCTTGTCTGCACTGTGCCCTTATACTAGGATGAAGCATTGACTGTAAACATGTGTGACAAGAAGAGAATAGAAGCTTTTGAAATGCGATGGTACAGGGAAATGCTGAAGGTTAGTGCTGTAGACTGGATAACCAATGAAGAGATATAGAATCTCATTAAAGAGAGAAGATCTTTATAGAACAACTTGACAAAAAGAAGGAAAAGCTTGATAAAACACATTCTGCGGCATCAAGACACAGTTAATGTGGTACTGGAAGGTTGGTTGGTTGGTTTGGGGGAGGGGACCAAATAGCGAGGTCGTCGGATTAGGGGAGGATGGGGAAGAAAAATCGTCCGTGCCCTTTCAAAGGAACCATCCCGGCATTTGCCTGAAGTAATTTTAGGGAAATCACAAAAAACCTGAATGAGGATGGCCGGACCCGGGTTTGAACCGTACCCCCCCCCCCCCCCCCCCCCCCGAATGCGAGTACAGTGTGCTAACCACTGCATCACCTCGCTCGGTGGTAGTGGAGGGAAGTGCGGAGAATAAAACTTGTAGAGGGAGAAGAACGCTCGACTGCAGTCAGCAAGTAGCTGTCATTACAAGGGACGAAGAGATTTCCACGGGACAACTACTGTGGATAAGTGTATCAAACTAGTGTTTGACCTGAAACCTGCAGTTACACACTATATTACAATCTAAGGCTTTTAGTAATGTGAACCCAGTGAGGTATTGCAGTGGTTAAGATACTGGACTCTCATGGCACTGACCAAACTAATATTTTCTGAGGTGTCCCTAAATAGTTTAAAGCGAATGCAGCGATGGCTTTTTAGAAAAAGGATACTGTCGGTTTCCCTCTCTACCATTCTCAATTCGAGCTTGCGTTGCAACTCTAGTGATCTCGCACAGTGCTAAAAGCATTAGACTCGTATATTTCCTCGATTTTATCAGCTATTGAAAACATTTTTTCAACATCTTTAAAGGCGTATGAATTGTTACTAGTACTTACGCTACGTGGGATAACCACCTCTTGAACAAAGACAAAAACTTTTTTGCCTGCCCAGCACTTCGTAATGCACAATAACAACTGGGGCAGTTAACGTTTACTATCAGCTGTCCTCAGCTCTGATATCAGAGTTTCAAGTCAATGCTGTGGAGTTAAGGCGAGCACTCTGTGTGCGCAGTCGTAGAACGAGATTCATTCAGCTAACTGAGCTGCTTGAATGAATAAGCACAGAGTCGGACACGCAATCAGCCTGAGAGGTGTCATGCCAGACACGACATTTGCTCGTAGAACAACTTTTGATATTATTAATGCACTCATTCAGTTTCTTGAGTCATGCGGCTATAGTCAATTCAGATGAAAATTAGTCTTCGTTTTGCGGACAGTGATAGAGTTCTTTACGAATAACTTGTAACTGTTGATATTTTAGTTTTTTTGTTTATTTGTTTCATTTTTTTGTGGATTAGTCACGCACATTGTCTTCCTCTGGCTCGATTCGCTTAAAAAGTCCAGGAGTATATCATGACACATTTTGGTTTCGAAATATATCTTCAACCAACTCCAAGTTTAAAGGAGGCTGATTGGAGTTCTACGTTCCGTCAACTATGAAGTCATTCGAGTCATGGCAGGATTTCGGACTGGATTTGGATGGTGACGGTAACCGACTGTGCCCTTTCAGTGGGGCTATCCCGACATTCGCAGTAAGCTTTTAAGAGAAATCATGAAAACCTAAATACGGAAGCCCAAACGGAGAATTGAGCCGCTGTCCTTCCGAGTAACAGTCCAGTCAATTAACCAGTGCGCCTCCTCGCTTTCTATGATTCCAGTGGTAAGTCTGTTCTCAGAAATAATGCTGTAAGTGTTCGCAAACTGTTTTTCTGGTTGACACTGACGGAAGCCTCTGTCGTGGATCTTCGTTGAGTAGCGTCACCTTTTCTTCCACCGAATAACAAAGCGGCAATCGTCTAAAGCCAAACAACACGATGTCTTTGAAATTTATATGTCACGGCAATAAAAATGGGATTGCTACATAGCCTCTACAGAAAAAAGTCGTGATATTAATTAAATGACACTATGCTTTACGGTTAGCACAATATATAAAAATATATTACAAGACATCTGTTTTAATTTCCTGGCGTCTTCATTTTCAGTATCAAGTTGCTCTTTCCTGAGACAATACAATGAACTGCTCTTATTATTTTAAAGGTTTCGTGCACTGCCAACTGTAATACTGTCGTTAATGTCAAAACATAAAAACCGAACCGAATGGTTAACGCTCTAGATTTCTTTTCGGTGGAAGTAGGGTTCAAATCCCCGTCTTCCCATACAGTTTTAAGGAATGTATCGTTCTGGGGAAGATCCTTACACGACAGCAATAACATATTTCCTGTCCAAACTGAGCTTATGTTCTGTCTGTAATGACCTCGACATAGACAGCACTTTACATATTAATTTTCTCACTGTCTCGTGACTTGTGGACAATTTACAACTTACAAAATAGAAAGGAAAATAAACGTATTGGTCCACGTACATGCTAGTCTTGTACCTCTAAAGAGCGCACCAGGACTTAATTCACCACTTGTGGACAGATGGAGAACGTACCCTAAAACACACACTGTCTGCGAGCATCTGGTTACCTCCAGCTTCCTCCGTTCTAGAACCAGGTATCTGCCGTACGACGAAGCATTAAGTGAATAAGCTAGAATGAGTAATCTAGTGGATGACACAATTTCGGTTAGAGCTTAAAGTGCTGTATAATCTTAATTATTGACTGTTACATGCCCAAAAAATTTCACCTCACAAGATTGTTGTTAACGGAGAGTCGTCTAGCACTGACCTTTGGATGGATAGTAAAATGAATTTTAAAATTAAACACTTCAAACTCTGTTTCACACCCTATTCAAGGAAATTATATCATGATTTCTTCAAGTGCCTTAGTATTACAGAAATACACATTCTTTGTTCCATGGTCAGCTAATTCAGAGTCTAATGTTCCTTTTGACATGTCAGGTTATGTTCGTAAATATCTACAGACAGTTGTATCTGGCACTTCTTCTTTATTTATAAAAGTCAGAAATTATGTAAAGGTGGCTATTTTCGTGATACCTAGGTAATTTCGTGATATATTTGTGTTGAGTCACTGCACTTATCTGTGAGAGGACCAACGAGCCGTTCGTTCTTTGGGACATTTCATGCAATAGTACAAGGTATGACTGAGCTTTCTCCAAACTCACAGCCGCAAAAAAGAAGTTACCAACAGCGGCGTTATTCGCAGTAGGTTTCAATTACATTCCCAGTGTCTGTACTATTACTGAATACTTGAGATTAAAGTAACAGTAAACACTACACATTTCGTCTTATTATGTGTATACAGAAGTATATTCTCTTCTCTACGTAAAGCTACAATCAATGAATTTTACGTGACAAGTGTATTTTCTGTATAGAGTATGTATAAAACTAAAAATGTAATGTATTAAGTTATTTAAGGGATACTGCATTCAAGTAGCAATGAAGTACGTTCTATCTATACTAACAAATTTACAACCATAAGTGTATTCATCATGTAAAGTTAAAATTCATGTATTCCTTGTATCAAATGCTCAATCAGTAATTAATCTGTATGATATCAAGTGTATGTACCTAAGGTATCACATTGAATATATCACAACTACCAACAATAAAACAAACAAAAAACTACTGAATATCGTGTAGTGTCCTGACGTGCAACACTCTAAGCAACATAACAATACACAAAAACGTAATAAACATAAACCATTTCAGATGAGAATAACTCGAGTTCTACCGAGACCTTCCCAACTGAAATAGGTAGAAATAGGCTATTATCAACCAACAAGGTACTTAGACTATATTACACATCCAAATATAATGTATCACTTCCCTCTACAACTTCTTTTCTTTTCACCACACTCATTGTATTACTTTTTTTAAATTTTTATTTGACATTTGGATTATATAAATTATATTCTCATCAACTAGGCAGAAACAAATTAAACAGAACCACTTTAACAATTATTAAGCATTCGATTCTCTGTAACCTTTGAAAAATCTTTGTATGTTGCGTTCTTTATATTATTTACAAAACATTAACAACTGTATACGAATAAGATTGTAATAATAAGAAGTGTTGCTGACAGATTTCGAAGCATCCGACCCACCTTTCACATCAAGGCGGTGGGTTAGTCTGTACTGTTAATGAAATAAATACTACACACTTCTTATACATAAAAATTGATAATTTATCATGTGTCACATCTGATTATGTTATTTAAGTGCCGATATCCGCAGCATATGTTTTGGAGACGAAATCGTAGCTTCCTAGCGGTTGTAAATATGCCGTTTACGTTTGTCCAGCAGTTTTGCACTTCGTATATTTGATAAAATAGTATACTTGGTAAAAAAGAGACCCGTGCGAGTAGGGCTCGCGCTCTGAGAGTTTTGTATAAACTTAATTTTGTATATAGATATTTGTTCTGTAGGTTATGATGAGAGAATTTGCAAGTATCAAAATATGTGACATAGTTAACTGCAGCTTTTGACTGCGTAGCCTTAGAAGCTTAACTCTTTTACACCACCAACGGACCTTAGACCTTAGTATTTGACATAAGTTTCAACGTTATATCTATATCTGTTCCTGAGAAAAAGGGATCTTAAAAGACGGCCGCATCTTTGGTTCCACTCAATTAGAAGTTTACATTTTTTACACCGCCAAGTGACCGTTTACCTTAGTATTTGACATAAAAAAAGGGGTCTTAACAGACAGATGGCAGACAGACGGACAAGAAAGTGATCATATAAGTGTTCGGTTTTTTACCGATTGAGGTACTGTACCGTAAAAATTGGTGGCTTGTATAATTAGCTTCAAGTTCATATATTTTTTTTCGTCTCGGCCTCTCACGAAATTACCGGTCGCAAACCACTTTCTTCGAATTTCAGGTCAGCATTTGTAAAGTATTTAAGGCAGCTGCAAGAAGTGATTGCCTTGCTGTGGAGTTCACTGAATGACGTTCTTTTCTTTATCTGCGGCATGCTTGCTTTGACCTTGTTATTTTCATTTCCAGGGATTAACAGCATTCAGCGTATAATTTACTGTTGCGTAAAATAACTATCTATTTTCTTTATTTGGAAGTTAATTACAAATTGCCCTATTTGATGCTGTTCATTTGTTGCGATCGATTTCGAAACTCTGGTGGCTTCATAATGCAGTAAACTAAGACGTATGGATTACATGCATTCGTGAGAGTTAGAGGAAAATCACAAGTAAAGTATATATTTTTACTCTTGCCCGGTATACGCTGTTGGCATCTGTGGAATTTTTATTGCGCGGCCTGTAGTGTGAGGCGAGAAGGGCTGGAGTTTTGTCCACCTCAAGGTCATTACAGCAAGAGCAGAAGCTCGAACAGGACAGGAATTGGGAGAAGCAGTCTTCCACCATATCATCCTGATACGCGCCTGCCGTAATTTATGGCGTGCCCCAGAGGAGTGTTTCTGGATCGTTACTGTTTACCACGTATATGAGTGATCTTGTGAGTAATGCGGGAGCTCCGTGAGTCTCTTTGCTAATCATTCTATTATTTATAGAAATTCTAAAATGCCAAAAAAATTGGGGTGAAGTGAAGGAAACCTTGCAGAGGATCGATGACATATATGAGGATTAGAATTTCCCTCAACACAAAGAAATGTTACGTAATACGCGTAAATAGGAAGGAGGATCAATTGTTGTTCGATTACACGACCAAGAATCAATCACTAGAAAGGGTACCAACTATTAAATATCTAAGAGCATGCCTCTGGAGTGACCCAAAGTACAACGACCACATAAAAATTTATAACGCTATGTGGGGATGACAAATAACAGACAGACATGCTGGAAAAATTCTAAGAAAATGTAATTCACTCACGAAAGAAGTGGTGCACAGACCGCGAGCTGCACCGATTCTTGAGCACTGTTCGCCAATATGGGACTCTTCCCGCTCACTGACGGATTCTTGCGAGATAAGATTAACAGAGAAGGTGAAGAAGGTCCAAAGATGAGCGACACGCTTCTTCACGGTTCCGCTTAGCGAGCAGCAGAAGGCCACAAAGATGTGCCGTCGAACTCCAGTGGCAGACGCTGCAATAGAAGCTTTGCACAACATACAGAGATCTACTGTTACAATTCTGGGAACGCACTTGCTAAGGAGACTGAGGCAACAGATCTGTACCCCTGCATACTTTATAGCAAAAACGTACAACGTCGAGCACATACATACACCTACCGAGAGTAGTTCTTCTCGAGTACCATTGGGGAACTGAACAGGAACATGGGAAATAATCCGACGTACTCTCCGCCATTCACCCCAAGGTGGCTATTTGAGTTCAAATGTACGTGTAATTCAGGGGAAAGAAGGGTAACTATACAAAGCTTGTCGTATAAGGCTCCTCTCAAAACGATGGCAGTTTGCTTGTATACCCTGGGAGCAGACAACATTCCCTTAGAACTACTGATAGCCTTGGGAGAGCCAGCCACGACAAAACTCTTTCAACTGGTCAGCAGGATGTGTGAGACAGGCGAAATACCCTCAGACTTCAAGCAGAATATAATACTCCCAATTCCAAATAAAGCAGTTGCTGACAGGAGTGAATTTACCGAACTATCAATTTAATAAGTCAGGATTGCACAATAAACAAGAAGTCTTTACAGAAGAACGGAAAAACTGAGTTAAGCGACCTCGGTGAAAATCAGTTTGGATTCCGGAGAAATGTAGGAACACGCGAGGCAACACTGACCCTACTACTTCTCATATAAGATAGGTTAAGGAAAGGCAAGCCTACATTATAGCATTTACAGACTTAGAGAAAGTTTTTGACAATACTCTTTCAAATTCTGGAAGTGGCAGAGCAAAATACAGGGCGTGAAGGGCTATTTAACAATTTGTACAGAAACGAGATGGCAGTTATAAGAGTCGAGGGGCATGAAAGGGAAGCAGTGGTTGGGAAGGGAGTGAGACAGGGTTGTAGACTATCCCCGATGCTATTCAATGTGTATATTGAGCAAGCAGTAAAGGAAACAAACGAAAAATTTGGAGTTGAAATTAAATTCCAAGAAAAAGAAATGAAAACTTTGAGGTTTGCCGATGACTTGTAATTCTGTCAGACACAGCGAGGGACTTGGGAGAGCAGCTGAACGGAATGGACGGTGTCTTGAAAGGAGGATATAAGATGAACATCAACAAAAGCAAAGCGAGGACAGTGGAATTTAGTCGAATTATTCAGGTGATACTGAGGGAATTAACGAAACGACACACTTGTAGTAGAAGGTGAGTTTTGGTTCTAGGGCAGCAAAATAACTGATGATGGTCGAATCACAGAGCAAATAAAATGTAGACTGGCAATGGCAAGAAAAGCGCTCCTGAAAAAGAGAAATTTGCTAACATTGAGTATAAATTAAAGTGTCATGGAGTCTTTTCTGACAATATTTGTCTTGGGTATAGCCAAGTATAGAAGTGAAAAATGGACGATAAACTGTTTAGACGGGAAGAGAGTAGAAGCTTTTGAAATGTGGTGCTACAGAAGAATGCTGAAGATTAGATGGGTAGATCACATAACTAATGAGGAGGTACTGGGGAGAAAAGAAGTTTGTGGCACAACCTGATTAGTAGAAGGGATCGGTTGGTAGGACACATTCTGAGACCTTCAAGGGATCACCAATTTACTGCTAGAGGGAAGCGTGGGGGGCTGAAATTGCAGAGGGAGACCAAGAGATGAACACAGTAAGCAGATTCAGAGGGATATAGGTTGCAGTTACTCGGAGATGAGGAGGCTTGCACTGTATAGGGTAGCATGGAGAGCTGCATCAAACCAGTGTGACTGAAGACCACCACAACAACAACGTATTGACATACGCTTCAAGCCTTTGAGTACCAGTGGTTTCCGCCTGAAACCAATATTTTATTAATTTTGTTTTTAAGAACCAGTGCCTTTAGCATGAAACCACCGATCCTATTTCAAGACAAATACATGTACGTACTTATGAGGTACTTCTATGAATGTACGAATAGTTCAGTATACTATTCACTTATGACATTCAAACCAACAGTCGGTGCGGAGATGGTGTTACGTCATTATAGGAGATGGTAAGACTCAGTTTTCTTTTAATTTTTTATAACGGTCATATTGGCGTCACTGGCAGTGAAAGTAGGTATATGTAAAATTATTGTAACATAGATTTGAGTTTGTACTAATGATTTTATTAGCGATTTAGAAATGAAACGACTGGGCCAATATGTACTTCTGATACAGAATTTATTAAATTTTAGGCCCATTTTTCTTGTTATTTAGGATTGTTATATGTTTTTGGCGTTATGAGTTCATGGAAGTTTCGGGATGTGGGATTGTGCCAAGAAGAAATCTGAATTTGCTTTCAAATATATCTACGTATATGTCCTAGTGGTTCCTTTAAACAATTGAATTTTTACTTTTTCTCAATTTCGTCTTATATTCGTTGCTTACTATGATAATAGAGGTTAATTTTATGAAAAATTTTAAAATTTTGTATCAAAGTGAAACAGCCTCCTTAAAATAATTGAGTCTTTGCTATTTGCTAATTTCTTCTTATATTCGTTGCTTAATACGATAACAAACGTTAATTTTTTGAAAAACTTTTAAATTATATTAGTTTTCAATTTTTGGGACTCAAAGCGCTAGGCTGGTAAACAGCTTTAGAGAGTTTTTGCATAGTTAGGCCTACACCAAACGAAGCGTGTCACTTTAAGGACAGTGAATTTAGCACTTATTTGGGGTCTAGTATCCACAACACCTCGTCTCTTGTATAAGGGGGGGGGGGGGGGGTTAAAAAAGTTTTCGTTAGAAGGCCGTACAGTCCAGAATCCGTACGTCAGTCAGGCAAAATCGGCCAGAGCATTGAGGCAAACATCCCACCGACGCATCAGGTTGAATATACACGTTTGGTAAAACAGTGTGTCCTGCTGCGTGAAGAAGTCCGTAACTGAGTGTTGTACATCCTCATCCAACAGAAATCGGCGACGCTTCAAGTCCTTTTTTAAGGGACTGAAGGCGTGATAATCGCATGGCGACGCAACAGGACCACAGAGCGGGTGCTCGTGTGTCCCTCACTTGTCCGTAATGGATGAGGCTGGCCTCGCAGATTGACCAGCGTCTTGTATCAAAACGCGACCACCACGGAACTTGGCACACCATTCCACAAAGGTGGGTTTCGACAGACAAGTTGCCCCTTACACATTCTTTTTCCCTGATAGATGTCTACTGGTGTTTGTCCATCGACAATCGACAAAAGAATAACATCACGTTGGTTCTGTTTGGGCGCATTTAGCAATAACGTCTCCATAGTTCACATTTCCACATTTATCGCGACCACATCGGAAAAACACGAATGCCACACTAATCCATTACCTACATGTCGGTGCTTACATACCTGCATCGGAGTCGCTCTACATTGCATGTATGTCGCAGCAACGCCCTCAGGCGGAACTTTTTTGACCGCCCCCAATATATAGAGTGATATGCCCGCGAAGTAGCTATACTTAGACTTGTACACTACTGGCCATTAAAATTGCTACACCAAGAAGAAATGCAGATGATAAACGGGTATTCGTTGGACAAATATATTATACTAGAATTGACATATGACTACATTTTCACGCTTTGTGGGTGCATAGATCCTGAGAAATCAGTACCCAGAACAACCACCTCTGGCCGTAACAATGGCCCTGATACGCCTGGGAATTGAGTCAAACAGAGCTTGGATGGCGTGTACAGTTACAGCTGCCAATGCAGCTTCAGCACAATACCACAGTTCATCAAGAGTAGTGACTGGCATATTGTGACGAGCCAGTTGCTCGGCCACCATTGACCAGACGTTTTCAATTGGTGAGAGATCTGGAGAATGTGCTGGCCAGGGCAGCAGTCGAACATTTTCTGTATCTAGAAAGGCCCGTACAGGATCTGCAACATGCGGTCGTGCATTATCCTGCTGAAATGTAGGTTTTCGCAGGGATCGAATGAAGGGTAGAGCCACGGGTCGTAACACATCTGAAATGTAACGTCCACTGTTCAAAGTGCCGTCAATGCGAACAAGAGGTGACCGAGACGTGTAACCAGTGGCACCCCATACCATGACGCCGGATGATACGCCAGTATGGCGATGACGAATACACGCTTCCAATGTGCTTTTACCACGATGTCGCCAAACACGGATGCGATCATCATGATGCTGTAAACAGAATCTGGATTCATCCGATAAATGACGTTTTGCCATTCGTGCACCCAGGTTCGTTGTTGAGTACACCATCGCAGGCGCTCCTGCCTGTGATGCAGCGACAGGGGTAACCGCAGCCGTGGTCTCCGAGCTGATAGCCCATGCTGCTGCAAACGTCGTCGAGCTGTTCGTGCAGATGGTTGTTGTCTTGGAAACGTCCCCACCTGTTGACTCAGGGATCGAGACGTGGCTGCACGATCCATTACAGCCATGCGAATAAGATGCCTGTCATCTCGACTGCTAATGATACGAGGCCGTTGGGATCCAGCACGGCGTTCCGTATTACCCTCCTGAACCCACCGATTCCATTTTCTGTTAACAGTCATTGGATCTCGACCAACGCGAGCAGCAATGTCGTGATACGATAAACCGCAATCGCGATAAGCGATCTTTAACAAAGTCGGAAACGTGATGGTACGCATTTCTCCTCCCTACACGAGCCATCACAGCAACGTTTCACCAGGCAACGCCGGTCAATTGCTGTTTGTGTATGAGAAATCGGTTGGAAACTTTTCTCATGTCAGCACGTTGTAGGTTTCGCCACCGGTCTCTGCTCTGAAAAGTTAATCATTTCCATATCACAGCATCTTCTTCCTGTCGGTTAAATTTTGCGTCTGTAGCGCGTTAACTTCGTGGTGTAGCAATTTTAATGGCCAGTAGTGTATTTTTCATTTGCTAGAAATACGTAAAAATATCCATCTGTTCCCTCCGATGCACAAAACGGCACAGCATACGTACTGTACACAGTTACACAGACAACGTAGTCGAGCTGTGCCAGTTTATTGCATGTCCTTGGGCGGACATACGAATACGCTGACGTCAGACGTCGTAGCAACACAGACAAATGGCACTGCTTCTACATCTTTATAACGGGTACACCACACGTGGATGTACAGTTTTGGGATAAGGTATTATGGGACTTAATGTCTGTGTGGTGTGTGATCGCAAGTATGGGACTCGTTGATGCTCTTCGTCAGTTTAGTCATATACAACCGTCTGATACAGAGAGACACTTTCACGTTCGCTCAGTAACTACTCAGTGTGGATGACCTCTCTGTTGGACAAGACAGAAATACAGTCTCGAAACTCACCCTTCCTTAAGCAAAGGCCTGGGAAAGGTCGACGTAAAAGTCAACTAAACAATCCGAGTCAGACTACTCTCTCATTCAGTCTCGCCTGAGCAGAGCAGGAGGGGTTTTCAATTAACTTTAAAGCTCGTGGCTTGGCAGAATGATAGCTCGCAACGGGTTTCAGCTGCACTCTAGTTCACGCCCACCAAGACAGTCACGCGATGTTTCGCGGCTGTGGCTTTCATTCAACGTGCATGTTTGCCAAATTACTGCTTTCCACTAAGGTTCATTTGGATCAAAATTAACGTCCTCCGAAGACATACGATGACATTATGTGTGAATCAGTTCGCATTAACATAGATTGTTTCTAGAGCAGTGTCACTCACATGCGCTAGTCAATAGCAAGATTAAATTGTAAAGAGACAGATCGTATCACTCCATCTGATTAAACTGTAAAAGTTATTGGGAAATCTGTCAAAATAGTATCATTTCAGTGAGTGACCCAATAGCATCTCAACATTATCTAAGAAAAGTTTAATCATAATCAATATGCGTAACTTGGTGGCTAATTAATTAGCTCCCGCCACGTGGGAAACAAAAAAAGCTGAAATTTACTCAGATTCTGTAATTAAATTTGTTTCTAAAAACCTATACTTTTTAGGTTTACTCCTTTTTATCCCCAATGTATCAAAGTGACGAAGGTTTTTCCCTCCAGTAACGTCTCTTGACATATAGCTCTTGTCTCGCTTCATCTGATACGTTACGTAGTGCCCTCACATAGGAATGAGAATTAGTATAATATACTGGCCACTCTCGCTACACAGTAATGCTACCGCACTTCTAGACTAGTTATCGTAATTTTTTAAATATGGCAGACCATTGCATAGCATTGTGCAATGATAATCATTTAACCAATGAAGTATGTTCCTGTGAGAAGTAACTCAGTTGCTTGACGCTCTCGTCGCATGTTCGCAGTGTAAATTGGACCGGTGTTGGAATCGTAATTATTTTTGTTTCAAGTGAATCTATGCAACATTTTTAATGGCAAATATTATTGATGATATGTATACTGTATTCCTCATGTTGTGTAGTATGACTTACTTTTTTGTGTGTATAAACACTGACATCAAAATTGTTAACGACGTTAACCTTATTCAATTCGAGAGACTCGCTAGCCTAAGGAACACTTTAGTGTGCGTATCAAATGTTACACATGACGTAAAAGTACTTACATCACTCATAATCAGAATTCATACAAGTAATGTGATACAATGCAAAACAAACTGTGTGCGCCCCACCGTATTTAGACTGAGTGACGTAGTTCAAGAGCTGAAACCTATCGTGACATTCTTGATCCCATTTACCACATACTTGTTCACCTCACCTTAGATGCTTACGTCCTTTCGGTATGTCTTTGTACACTCGAAAGTGGATTAAAGACACCTACCTACCAGCTTCTACATCCATCGTCTCTTTATTTTACAGATTGCGTTGGTACATCCCTTTCCGCCAGGATGACAGCGGAGAGTCTACTCGACATGGGCTCCAGGTGACACGAAAGGAATTGGGAGGTCTTAATATTTTTGACTGCTCCAAAGCCGCCCACGACTCACGGATATGTGTTCTAGGAGCGCATATTTCACGCGGTGGCATCCCAGATTTGTCGTGAGGATTTAGGTCAGATGAACTGGGGGTCACACAAACACTGCGCCGTTGTAGAATCTTCCTTAAGCTATTATGGTACAGTTCAAGAGCGAAGGGGAGGTGGATTTTTTTTTAAGGTACAAATCACCTGTGGTGTGCCGCAGGCAAATAAACGTATGCAGATGGTCGGACAGTAAGTTCATATATCATTTTCTGGTAACAGACGAAGGTAGAAGTAGGAGGGACCTCAATTCATACCATGTAAATATCCCAAAAAAGAGAATACCTCCTCCAGCCTGCCTGAACTGAGCACTGCGTGACGTTTTCCAGGCTTGGGGTCAATAATAAATCAAAGTCTGAGCCCCATTCAATAACGCAACAAATACATATTGTGGATTTCATTAACATCATACGATGAATTAAACCTTGCTGCTGTCCACTGCAGAAGCCTGATACAAGACTTTACTTGTGATGTATACAGGATATTTCACAATTCATGTTTCAGACTTCTAGAGGTTGTAGAGGGGACTTAGTAGGTCAAGTTTTACACAGGAAACCACATCCGTAAATGTCATCCAACGACACTATAGAGTGCCAAAGTTATAGGCGCCTGCACATGTAAATGTATGTATATACAGTGATGATGTTACAAATTTTCAAGGAAAATGAGGAAGGATAAATGTACCAATCCAAGATAAGGATCCTTGTATCGGAAACGAAAGAGTCGAAAGTTATAAACTAAAATCGTTCTGATACCTCTGGCAGTGGAATACATGTACCGGTACTCCTGTTGCTAAGAATATAGGGTATGCAACTTTCAGAGGTAGTACTATGGACCAAGACAAGGAAAAACGTCAAGTAAACATGTGCTCTAAGATGCATACCCAAGGAGCTATGGTAATTTGTTCATCTTCGTCAGGGTGAAACGCATCTCCTCCATTGAACAAGTGCTCTTAAGGTGTGCATTTGAGATCCCATGTTTACTTGACTTCTTTTCTTGTGTTGGTCCATAGTACCACCTCTGAAAGTTGTTTAACATGAATTTTGAAACACCCTGTAAATAGTAATAAGTCCTAAACATGTATTCATACCGTGGTATTTATTTCGTAAACATAGTTCACTACAGATGTTCGCGATAACAACAGACATTGACTATGCTTTCGCATTGTCGCCAACCTACGTTTGGAGAACAATCGTGTGAATAAAAGTACCGTAGGTGTACACGACTACCCTTATTTCACATCGATTTGAACTGCCTTTTGGCGTCTCTCTAAAATCTATTCGTAAATATCACTCCCCTCATCTGTTTAATGGGATGAAAGTCACATAAGCGAAGTATAAACGTATACTTCATAATAGAATGAAGCTACGTGAAGGCTAGTGCTATTTTAATTTACATTATTTTTAAGGCAAAAGTATTTTTCCTCTGTATATTACATTAGTCTGAATGAGTTTTAATGTTGTAGGAACCATACTTGGTTCTACTATTCTTCTTCTGTTTTTGGTTCTTCGTGCGACGTTTGTTGGATGATTGGTCTGACGTTCCGCCAGCATGAGTGGTTGGGATTGTCAAAGCTTCACCCTCCATTGCAGGTGGTGGTAGCTTCCTTGAAAAAGCAGCCGGCCCCTTTGGTCGAGCGGTTCTAGGCGCTTCAGTCAGGAACCACGCGGCTGCTAGAGTCGCAGGTTCGAATCCTGCCTCAGGCATGGATGTGTGTGCTGTCCTTAGTTTAGTTAGGTTTAAGTAGTTCTAAGTTCTAGGAGACTGGTGACCTCAGTTGTTAAGTCCCATAGTGCTTGGAGCCATTTGAACCATTTTGAACCTTGAACAAGCGAGTATGATAGCTCCTCTCTACAGCAAGAGCTTCCGTGTCGGCGAATATTACTATGTGGTCGGTCTCACACAGTGTGTGCTCCGCCACAGCCGATTTCACCATCTGTCTGAACCTACTTTGCTGCTTATGTTCGGTGATCCTGGTGTTGATTTATCATCTAGTCATTCCAACATAGATTTTTCCACATATACATGGTACGCAGTATATTCCTGACATTGTTTGTCCCTTCTCTACCTTAGCGATCCGTAACACTCTTTGATTTTCTTTGTCACTTTATAAATAGTCTCTACACCGTCTCTGCGCAATATTCGGCCGATTCTGTCCGACATCCAGGAAATGCATAGAAGACAGGCCGCACTCGACGTTTCTTTTCGATGTGTCACTTTGTCGAATCTTTGATTCTGTGAGACTTCTTATGCAACTTGTGGAGTACCTATTGCTCCTTAGAATGCTTCTTAGGTGTTGCATCTCGCGTCTGAGGTGCTGCGGCGCACACATTCGTCTTGCTCGCGTTATGAGTATATTAATAGTGCCTTGGGCACACATTTGATAGTTTGTGCAGGTAAATTTTTTGTCTGTTTTCCATATACGTTGTGTCCCAGGTTTTCACCACCCCTCGCGACCAGCACATCAAGAAAGGGTAGCCTTTTCTACCTCTATGGTGTCTTAGCAAGTAAACAAGCTGTTCCTCACCATGGCTCCACCCAACGAAGGCATCGTTGACGTATATGTACAATGCCTTAGGTTTACAGTACAAGATGCCCAGTCCAGAACCTGTGTTTCGAAATGTTCCATGAAGAAGTTGGCCACCACTAGACTAAGTAGACTACCAATGGCGAAGCCTTCCAAATGCTCGTAGAAGTTGCCATTCCACATCAATAGCTCTCGGTAATATATGAATAAAGGAGATTGGTCATGTCTTGAGGAAAAGTGTATATACACCAGAGAATCACTGAGTGGCGCGTTGGTAAACAAAGGAACAACATCAAACCTGACCAAGATGTTTATTTATCAAGGAAAATCGCCAAACGGCGGTATGTTTTGAGAAGTAGTTTTATTTAGACAATCCATTCTGGCATCTCATTAATGCCATCTTCGGGCCCCTATGCTCTCCATATATAGGCAATCAGATGTATCGATACTTGCATAACTGGAGCCATCATTATCTGGATTCCATGATTTCGTTTTTGGAGTGTTTACTTCGAAGCCATCAATACCTGGATTCCGTGAATAACTGACCGGCCGCTGTCCCATATCCATAATGGATCAACAGAGAATGACCAGGATGACGTTCGGCAGAAGTTTTAGTTTCTTCAGCTTCTCAATGAAATGTCCTGCGTCCTTCACCTATGTGTCAGTCTTCCCCAGGCGCGGCTAGAGCAGAGAGGACAAGTATTTCGCCAGTTTAGACATCGGTGAGCCAGGAGCGCTAACAATAGGTTTTAATGGAACATTACTCTTGTCGATCTTTGATAATCCATACAGTCGAGGTGGTAGGGCCTTTGTGTTGTGCAGGTTCCTCTTTATGACCGCAGAGAGGAAGAAGCCTTCATTAACCAATTCGTATTCAATGTGATCCGCTGCCTCGGTTCTGTGCTTAGTTTTCGGTAATTCGTCGGATCTAATAGGTGTCGGGTTGTCAGCTGTTGCAAGCTGGTTGTTTTGTTCGGTGCAGCTTCTTGGCGGTTTCAGTGCATATTGCCTCACCTCTTTCACGAGGAAGGATCCGAATGACCGCTTTGGTATTAGCAAATATAGTCCTCGAGATGATAGCGAAAATCCCTCCTTTTTGCAGGTCAGACTGTTTCTCTTTTGTCAATTGACGTTCACTGTTCTTGACATGCTGGGAATCGCCTTGTCAATCTGCTTCCTGCATCATGCAAATTTTTCTTCTGGTGGTCGGTGCAGCTGTCGAGTTGGTTCTGCGTACTTCTGTGAGTGATTCTGTCGATACATGCTCTTATTTAACTGACAGAAAATGTCCAAAAGATTCTCACCATTTCTTACCAAATACGTTTGTGTTACATGAATTCGCTCGCGAAGAAAAGCTCGTTCCATTCTGTAGTAGATACGATGAGTTTGGGCTGTGGTGATTAGGCGCTTACATTTCAAGAACTTTGGTGTGGCCCCTTGACCCTGTCGCAGCAACAGAAAGGCGAGAGAGGACATCAACCACGCTTTTTTCTTCCGTCGTTGGTCAAGGAGTCGATACCATCTGCATTCTCGGATTCCCAAGCTGCAGCGAACGACCGTTGCAGGTAGCAAGATAGAAACACAACGGTAATGACTACGGAAAAGACCACGGATGTTTGCGAGCCAGGTGCCAATAATATGCGGCCGCGAGATCGACTCCACCACGAGCAATGGACGGTGAAGCCTTGAAATGTCAGCCTCTCATGCTAGCAGAACGTCAGAAAAATCATCAGAAAAACGTCGGCCGAAGAACCAGAGACAGAAGCCGACAGGAAAGTTGTAAGCAAGTGGCCACGAAACCCGAAAAAATTTTGTAAAAAAAAAATATTTTTTATGCGACTTAAAACGAACGCGGAATGATGTATAAAAGTCTCATCTTACTGGAATTTTTGTACATATTCCAAAACTGGTCTTATATTTTGCGAGTCTGTAACAGTTCCGGAGTTCTGAAGATTGTAATATCATGATTAATATGTTATTAACATTAATTCAGCTGATGCGTTTGAGTTACAGTTATATGTGCAAAAAACGACTTTTGTCTTCTAGCATTTGCTGAATAAACACTATTTTTGAAAACAGTCGTTTAATTGATTTTTAATCGTGCACCGAAACTTCCTTCGTTAATATGTGACACAGTTTTGGAACTAACCAAATAAACCGTTCCCCAATGAAAACTATTATCCTACTGTTACAGAACCTGAGTTCATAGTAGAAACATAAGTGGTAGTGAATTTAATTGGTTTCAATATTCGAAGTACAAATTTCGTACAGCAATTCGAAAATACAATTTGAGAAGGACTGTATGGTATCCATGGGATCAGCAATGTCATGCTGTTGTTATATACGTGTCTTATGCGTTAGAAAAATAAAAGTTACGTGATGTAAATTTAGGTTAAGGTCAAAGAGTGTTGCTAGGTACCGCGATCAACTTTGCTTCAGTAACTGATAATTGATATTTAAATAATATCTCAGCTGTTGATTAGCAGGATTGTTTTATATGTACTCGTACTTGACATCATCGTGTGCCGTCACTTACTGTTCCAGATAACGTTTTTTCATTCATCGAACGTAATATATCTGCGTTCCTGCATGAGTACCAAACTTATTGTGCGAGTGCCAACTCGTGTGGCCCCTAACGTGGACGTCGTTCTAGAACAGTGTTTGCCAAACTGCGACCCTTAAGACGCATACCGGTTGAATCAAGTATTCATGCGGCCACGGTCCTTATCCGTATTTTTTAATAATTTGCATCTAGCAAGTAGCACCCAAATTCAAAAACGTCAACTAACGTTAAAAGCTTCTTAAGATTGTACTTTTTCTGCGCAGTAACCAACAAAAATACTTACAGATACAATAATATTTTAAGATGTGTTTAATTTTGATTGACGTTGGTGAATTTAGCCATGAGCTAAATAAAGTTGGCCGCTCACCACAGGGGCAGAGGGCTACGTAGAGCGGCCACTGCGGGCATAGAGACGGCCACTGCGGGGATAGAGATTGTGAGAAGGAGAATGTTCTATTCGCGACTCGTGCCGATCAGCTGCTATAGTATAAATTTTGACACAAAAGTAACATGGATTCGTGAAAGCGTATTGTAGAGACAGTCATCTTCAAATGCGATAAATTAGATTAAGGTTGTTGTAATACAACGCAACGAGTAGAAGAAAAATGGCATTAAAAACATTTAGTATACATTTTTGATGGTCTCTGACTTTGCATAACGCATTTAAATATAAGTACAGACGCTGTTATAGGTACTTCAGTCCGGAACCGCGCTGCTGCTACGGTCGCAGGTTCGAATCCTGCCTCGGGCATGGATGTGTGTGATGTCCTTAGGTTAGTTAGGTTTAAGTAGTTCCAAGTCTAGGGGACTGATGACTTCAGATGTTGAGTCCCATAGTGATTCGAGCCATTTGAACCATTTCTGAGCTGTTATTGATCAATTAATCATCTGCTCACACAGGCAACACAACAGCACATCGTCAGGCAATTACAGTGTCACAACACTGTGGTCACTGAGGATGGCAGCAATCGTAAACAGAGAACGGCCGACACAGTGTGTTCCGAATGGTGCCGACGTTTAACAATCAGTAGTTGGGGGCTGGCGTCCAACTTGTCGCGCCCTCACTATAGCTAGTCTGTTGCAAGCTCATGACATATTAATGTATATAAGCTACCAATTAATAATAAGATCGATGCATATGCGGCCCTAGGTGCCACCGCTCAATCTCAGTGTTGGCTTTTGACGACCACTGTTCTAGACGGCTCGGCGACCCACCACGTGTCCAGCACTGAATTGGCTACTGCACTGAAACCCGTCGCGACGGCTGTTTTATGTGATTCGAGGTACTCACGGCCCACTCTTTACAACGTGATCCAGTGGCGACACAACCTCTGAGACTGACGCTCGCATTCGTCGATCACACGCGATCTGTTGGCGATAACACACACTGACATCAGGTCGGGGTTGATGACACGTGACACGTTCAAGTACACTAATATTTGTAGCGACAGGAGCGTTCTCTTCAACACACCAGCTATCAAAGCCTTTTTCCTGACATCGTGCCTACTACAGACCAGTACTAGATGTACGTTAATGATCGATTTACTGGAAGGGTGACGTGAAAAGTCAGGTCTCGGTCCTGTAAATATAATTCTAGACCTTTCACGCCGAGGGTCACGAATTCGCATCATAACAAAGTGACGGTAAGAAATGAAAAGTTAATTGTTTTGAGTGCTAATGACGGTACTTCTGTCTCTCTCTCTCTCTCTCTCTCTTTCTCTCTCTCTCTCTCTCTCTCTCTCTCTCTCTCTCTCTCTCTCACACACACACACACACACACACACACACACACACACACACACACACACATACATCTACACACATGTGAGAAGTTATCCTCGTTATTTGGACCATTACAGCTAAATACAGTATATAGGTAAGTTTAGTTCTAAAAAATTATTTTTTTGTTCTATAATATCTGTGACGTGACGCAGATCACATTTTCTTGTCATGTACTAGTTGCACGTGCCAGTGAATTCGAAAATTATGTTTGTGCAAAATACCCACAATTACGCGTTTTTGTTGCTTTGTGGCCCTTGCAAGAGTTGAAAGCAAGTGATGTGAAAGCAAATATTTTCATTGTTTTGTAGCGCCAGAATTCTTCATTGGGTAAAGGTATTCATTATTTTTGTATATACACTTTAATTTACTACAAGTTCCCAATAATTTATGTGAACATCCGGCCGCAACACTCTTTGATTACATCTCACTTTCATTACAACGTGGAAATCCTTATGAACTGCTGCTACTATGAATCTTTTATTTTATTAGCGATGGATCCCCGAGGTTTTATGTTTCGTGACATGCAAATGGAGATTTCAGTGATTGTGTACCATCTGCAGACATGGACTGTGACAAATGCCGAATTCCCCATAGTAAACAAGATGATCTCGTGGAACTGAGATCCAGAATAACAGAGGCACTGGCAAGCACAGAAAAGCTAGGACAAATAAAAACAGAGGTACTTCTTCAGCCAGAATAGAGGTAGGACTACATTGCAGGAAGCATTAAGGTCCAACAGTATCGGTTCAAGATAAGACTACTCGTACTGATGTACGTCATTGGGACCATGTTACAGACACAAGGCAAAGATGTATAAAACCAAACTGTAAGCTAATATTCATGTGTAGTCAGTGCGATGTTTATCTGTGTCTAAACAAGAGAGTAAACTGTTTCCGATAGTTTCATGAATAAGTGTATATTGTTTCATATACAATTATTTAAATGCATGCTACCATGTATTTTTAATTTTTAATCATGTGAATCCTATCACGGTATTGTTAAAATGTTAAATAAAAATCTTTTATTAAATGAAGTAAATGTTCAGTCTCTCAAATACGTACTGGCGCAAATATCCGGCATACCCAAATGGACCTGTCAGGTATATCACATCTTAGATTTGACCTTATGTTTTCTATAACACTCCATTATTGGTTACAAAATATGAATTTTGTTTCGTTTTTTTTTTTCGTTCAAGCAGAGATTTGTTTTGATATGAAGGAGGTAAGCTCCCCAGCGGCTTGAAATAGGAATGGTTCAACGTACAAATTTACAATGACTGTTTCGAATCGAATCTTAACATTTAAAAAAGCCAACACTGAAGTCCTTGAGACATCAGCAAATAAGTGAGTAACGAGATGAATATGTGTGATGATATTTGAGGCACTCGAAGATGGTCTTGTGCTCAGCTAGAATTTAGCTATTCAGGTATCTAAAACGGGAAGTTGAATTCTTTCGCACTTTGCGTAGTATAAAATCAAAACGGAAGTCGTTTCAAACCATATTTATAGAAAGTTTTCTTCCGTCCCGAGTATATGAACACATAAATTGCCATTAATCCAGTTCCCGTTTACGTCAAATTTTACTAGTTATACGCTGCGAAATTCTTCATTAAATCAAAAAAACAGAACCGTTCATCACCTATTCTCTCTGTAAAGCAGTGTTTCACTCTTACCATGTAATGAAGTAACAGTTCATGTTTATTACGTTTTACGGTAGTTGTTGTATTTGTTATCGATAATAGACTTGTTTGATGAAAGTTGCTGTAAAGACATTGTAAAATAAATGAATGGAAAGAATATTTAACAGCGCAAGTACGATGTACAATTTTGATGTCGCGATCCATTGATACAGATATTTACCACCTTATAACTCATAATACGTAATAAATTGAGCCGTTTTATTAGTTTCTATTCCCAAAGAGTTTGTATAATCGTGTATTTCATTGTTATGCTGGCGAAACATTCTGTCACTTAAAGGGTTAAATATGATTTTATGTCATCGGTATTTAACGTAATTATATCCTAGATACTAATTTCCGATATATACTTTTTTGTAAATAAGAAACTAAACTCCGTCCGAATGGTACCGTGTCATCCTCAGCCGATGGGCGTCACTGGATACAGATCTGGAGGGGCATGTGATCAGCAGCACACCGCTTTCCCGGCCGTTGTCAGCTTTCGTAACCGGAACAGTTACTGCTCAACGAAGTAGCACCTCAATTGACCTCACAAGGGCTGAATGCAGCTTGCAACAACGCTCGCCAGACTCGGACGGGGACCCCTCCAAGTGCTAGCCAAGCCCGACAGCGCTTATCTTCGATAACCTGACGGGAACCGGTGTTATTACTGCGGCAAGGCCGTTGACGTGTTTTGAAAATAATCACCGAATTTTTTCTTTCTCCTTGAACGAATATGTACGAGAATTTTATTACGAATTTACTAAATGTATTAACAAACGGTCAATAATCTATCGTGAGCGCTTTTAACGATGTTTCAACGCAAAGTGGAAAAACAACTCCGAGATAATCTATTATAGACGACACTTACAATTACATATGAATACCAGGTATATTAATCTTACTAATATGCGTAATCAGTGATAATTCAGAGAGCAGATCAATAAGAAATTAATTTTGTGTTCCGAATGCAAGACACAAAGTATAATTAACAACTTAGCGGCACTTTTTGATTGCTTTTCGAAGTCTTAATTCAGTAATAAGATAAGTGAATAAATGAGCTCAGTATGTATATATTTCTCACTCTCTGAAGAATACAAGAGCCTGTAAACAACGCAGCTTGTTAGAACTGAATAAACACTAAGTGTTGCGCTCAACAGAAGTGTGTTTCTTCCCTTTGGAGGTATGAATTAAACAACGCCTTCAGTCACAACATTTTCGTGTTTTATTAACTACACCATGTATTTCGGAAAAACATGCATTTTAACGAACCCCACAGCCCCAAGACTAAGAGCTCAACCTAAAACCCATAAACCCAATGTTTCATTAAGACCCATTTTTAATTCTAAAAACACACCTGCCTCCAAAGTCTCCCAATTACTGAATGAAATTCTGAAACAGTACTAAACATTTGATAAATCATACTCAGTTAAGAACACAAATTAAGTAGCAACTAAAATTAAGGACATAAATATTCCTCCAGGTGCAGGTTTGCCTCTTTTGATGTAACTAACCTATTTACAAATGTACCAACTGAAGAAACAAGAGACATAATCTTTGAAAACTTAATAAAACATAAACAATTGTCAATTGCAGAAATATCAGAAATCAAGAACATGTTGCAGCTAATATTGTCTCACAATTACTTTGCATTTAATGGGAACGTTTACCAACAGAATGAGGGTCTTGCCATGGGCAGTAGCATTTCAAGTTTTCTGGCAGACATGTTCCCAATTATCAGGAAAGTAAGTTCTTTAATGAAGACAATAGACTCAAAAGTAAAATAACATATTACTGGAGATATGTTGATGACACCTTGCTGCTATTTGATGGAACAAAAGATGAGCTCGAAGAACTACTAGCAGTATTCAATTCTTCCACAAAAACATAAAATTCACAATAGAACATGAGGACAACAAAAGCATAAACTTCCTGGATCTTAAAATCACCGACCATCAACAAAAACACAAGTTCAGCATACACAGAAAACGCACATACACAGACATAACACTGGACAACTCATCGTGCCATCCCATCACACAAAAACATGCTACATTTAGGCCCCTGCTACACAGAGTACACTCCCCAGATTCAGAAGAAAACACTGTCAAGAATGAGATAGATACAATAAAGGGCATTGCCATAAACAATGGCTACACAGCCAAAACAATTGACAATTTAAGCAGACAAATACACAAAAGCAAGACAACGAATGGACACACTGTGAAAGAAGAGAAAATATTCGCCAGTATCCCATACCTGGGCCCTATATCACAAAAAACCGCTAACCTTTTCAGAAAAACAAATGTAGCAGTTGCATTCTCAACCAATAATAACTTAGGAAACTTACTCATCCATAACGTAAAATCAACTACACAAACATACAACAACAGCGGAGTGTACAAAGTATCATGCCACAGTTGTCCTGCCTACTATGTAGGAAAAACAGGCAGAAACTTCAAGACCCGTTTTCAAGAACATGTAAATGCTTTCATGCTCAAGAATTTCGAAAAATCAGTCATTGCACAACGTATGTTGGAAACGCAACATGTCATCAACAGTCTAGAAAACAATTTGGTAATACTACACAACGAAGCCAATGGCAAGACCCGAAGTCTGTTAGAACAACTGGAGATATACCTCCACAAAATCAGAAAACCAGAATCTATGTTAAATGAACAAACAGATTTCGAAGGCCATAGTTATTTCAGTAATTTTAAAGACCTATTCTGAAGTTGTTTCTTGCATATGTCAATTGTTTAATAGTTGTATCTTTAGCACTACGAATAAATTCATCTTTGACAACACCATGTACAAAAACATCTGTGAAGTGTTTCTAAACATGCGTGTGCAAATGTACAGCCTGAATGAAGTGACATATTCTAAAACGACGGAGGAAAGAACGTTTACCGGTACTAAAACGTTAAAAATGCTTTTCTTGGATGATGTGGTAAGTTTACACTGTTCATTTTCCACTATTTTACATATATTGTCCGCGTTCGACTTACGAAATTCATAACCTAACATTAAACCATTTCGTGACAGGAATGTGCATTTTACCTCATTCAGGAGAAGTATTAAAACATTTATTTAGACAAATTACACCTGACGATGGACGCACAGGGTCCGAAATGCATCGTGTAGTTAATAAGACACGAAAAAGTTGTGACTGAAGGCGTTGTTTAATTCATACCTACAATGTTTTGAATACAGTCACGGGATAAAATTAAATTTCTTCTTTTTGTTCGTATTATTGTTATAACAATAATAATAATAATTATTATTATTATTAGTAGTAGTAATTTTAATAGTAGTTACAGTGCTATTTAATTTATCACAACTCGTTTCGGTCCCTATGCTTCATCTTCTAGTTACTTTTTGGAGGTCGTTGCTTCTGTTTCACCGTGATAACATATGTGGTTTCTGTATGAAATAAAATTCCTACAATTACTGTCACTATTGATCTAAAAAACTAAAATGTTCCATTGGAAACTCTGTGAAACACACGATAAATGGAATTTTTTTTTGTGTCTAGAGTATTCTATAGACACACACGACGTCTTGTATATATTGCAAGAGATTGCTTATAAAACCACGTCGCAGCATACGTGCAACGTCTCAGATTTTCTGTATGTTAAATTTCACTACAAAAGGCCATTAGTAGCTTTTACACTGAGATTAAATATATTTATATTATTACTGCATTATAATAGTTTTTAAATACTCAAGATTTGTAGACTGAGGAAGGGGTTTGCAAATTTCTGGAATCGGAACACCTTAACAGAATGCAATTTACAGGCAAGAGAAGCAATTTAGTGGATGGTGTTGTAGGGAGAGTAGCTAGTCGCTTATGAATTATGGTGCGTTACTCAAAACAAGAACAAGGTGGCATGGTGTTCATGTATTACTGTATCAGTGGCAATGAGCGTAAAACAGAACGTCTGTATAGGAAGCAGTTTCGGCACAGGCAATAAAAACATTAACAGCAGTATACAAAAGCGTGTGTTAGAGAGCCTCAGCACTGCCTGGTCGAACCCGCCTTGTTACATCACCTGCCATGGACAAAATGGTCAATAATAATTCAGGCACGAGTACGGGTCAAGTGGACCGTGAACTGCAATTGCGTCACACGTCTCTGTGGTGAATTTTACATGAGTGCGCCGTATCCCCACGCCAGCTGTGAATGGTATGGGAACTAAGCGACGGTGGTTCATCCAAACAAGGAGAATTATGCTGATGGTTCCATCGTTTAGCCATTGTCATACTGCTGTTTGTATCGTTGTTTCGTTCTCCATAGAAGACACATCTGGACGGGATCAATCATATTGTTGTCATTGTTCTGGTGTTCACTGCCAAGGCTTGTTTGATGCAGCTCCCCATGCTATTCTATCCTGTGCAAGTCTTTTCATCTCCGAATAACTGCTTCAGCTTACATCCTTTTGAACCTGCTTACTCTATTCATCTCTTTTCCTTCGTCTACAATCTTTATACCCCACACTTCCTTCCAGTACGAAATCGATGTTCACTTGATGTCTCACAATGTGTTCTATCAACTCACCCCTTCTTTTAGTCAAGCTGAGCCACAAATATCTTTTCTCTCCAATTCTATTCAGCACATCCTTAGTAGTTACATGATCTGCCTATATAACCTTCAGCCTTATTCTGTGGTACCACAATTAAAAACCTTCTATTCTCTTCTTGTCTGAACTGTTTATTGTCCACGTTTCATTTCCACACATGGCTGCAATCCAGAACAATACCTTCAGAAAAGATTTCCTAACATGTAAATCTCTCTCCTTCAGAAATGATTCCTTTGCTATTTCCAGTCTACATTTTACATCCTCTGTACTTCTACCATCATCAGTTCTTTTACTGTCCAAACAGCAAAACTCGTCTACTATTTATCCTAATCTAATTCCCTCAGCATCGCCTAATTTAATTCAACTACATTTCTTTACCTTTGTTTCGGTTTTGTTGAAGATTATCTCCTACCCTCCTCTCAAGACACTGTCTATTTCGTTCTCCTGCTCTTCCAAGTCGATTACTATCTGTCACAGAATTACATTTTCGTCGGCAATCCACAGAATCTTTATTTCTTGTCCCTGAGCTTTAATTCATTCTCCAAATTTTTCTCTGGTTTCCTCTGCTGCTTGCTCAGTGCACAGATTGAGTGATATCGGGAAGAGGCTACAAAATCGTTTCATCCCCTTCTCAATCAGTGCTTCCATTCCGAGCCCTCGACCAATACAACTGCCGTCTGGTTTCTGTACAAGTTCTAAACAATCTCTCCGTCCCTCTCTTTCACCCTTCTTACCTTCTAAATTTCAAACGACTGTATTCGAGTCAACATTGTCAAAAGCTTTCTCTAAGTCTATAAAAGTTACGAACGTAAGTTTGCCTTCCTTAACCTGTTTTCTACGAGAAGTCGCAGGGTCAACATTGCCTCGTGTGATCCTACGTTTCTCCGGAATTCGAACTGATCTCCCTCGAGGTCGAAGTCTATCAGTTTCTTTCACTCTTCTGTAAACATTTTTCAACCACATCTTATTAAACTAACAGTTCGGCAATATACACATCTGTGAGCACCTACGTTCCATGGATTTGGAATTATTATATTGTTCTTGACGTCTTAGGATACTTCGCCTATCCCATACATATTTCACAACAGGTGGAATACTTTTGTCGTGGCTGGCTCTTCCAAAGATATCAGCAGTTCTGACAGAATGTCGTCTACTCCAGGAACATTGTTTCGACTTTGGTCTTTCAGTACTCTGTCAAATCATACTTCCCATCTCATCTTAATCTATGCCCTCTTTCATTTCTATAACAATGTGTCCAACTTCATTTCCCTTGTACAGCCCCTGTTTATGCACCCTCTACCTTCCAGCTTTCACTTTCCTTTCTTAGTACTCGTTTTCCATTTGAGCTCTTGACGTTCGTACAACTGCTCCTCTTTTCTCCAGAGGGCTCATTAATTTCCCAGTAAGTTGTATCTATCTTTCCCCTAGCTATAAATGTTTCTATAGGCTTACATTTGTTCTGTAACCGTTCCTGCTTAACAATTTTGCACTTCGTGTCAGTCTTATTTTTTAGACGTCTATATTCTATATTTTCATTTGATGAATGTTTATATTTTATTATTCATAATTGTGATATTCCTGCTCTACCCTTACTTGATTTTGTATTTATAACCCTGTATTCACCTGACGAGAAGTCCCGTTCCTCCTGTCACAGAACTTCACTAATTACCACTATAATTGTCTCAACTTATCAATTTCCCTTTTCATATCTTCTAACTGTTCCTGTTTGATTAAAGGAGCTAACATACGTCTCTCCGATTCCAGAATTCCAGTTTTGTTTTTCCTGATGACGACATTGTCTTGAGTAGATCCGAATGGGGGACTATTTTACGTCTGGAATATTTGACAGAAGAGGATGGGATCATCACTTAACCATACAGAAGAGCTGCATACCCTCCGGTAAAATAACGGCCGCAGTTTCGCCTTGCTTTCAGCCGTTGCAAGTACCAAGACAGCGAGGCAAAGTTGGCCGTCTCTGCCAGTCATCCAGACTGATGCCCCTGCTACTACTTAAAAAACTTGTGTCCCTCTTCAGGAACTACACGTTTGTTTGACAGTCAACAGGTACTCCTCCGTTGTGGTCCCACCTGCGGTACGTCTCTCTGTATCGCTGAGGGACGGAAGCCACGCCACCAAGGCAAGGTCCATATCTTACGGGGCAGAGATGGATCATAAATTTACAAAATACTCACTAATCGTCAACACTGATTTGAACTACGTGTGTAATATGGGATTACCCCTGATTGTCAGATTAGATAAAGAGCAGATTCCCAGCGGTGCAGCACTATAGATTTATATTATGCATCTGTACACTAATGTCTCCACTGAAGAATTATTGTAAATTATTCGAAATAATCTGCTTGTCAATATCAAACTGAGGATTGGAGAAGTTATTGAGCTCTGTGCATTGTGGAGGGTACCTTGTACCATTGCTGGTTCCAAATGGAGCGAGAGAAAAATTCCGCATGAGCTCTGATTTCCTTAATCTTATGGTCGCTGGCCTTACGCGAGATGTGCCTTTGTGGCAATAGGATCGTTCTGCAGTCTGTCGCAACTTAATCAATAATGTTTTGCGAAAAGAATGTCTTTTTCCCTCTAGGCAATCCCATTGACTTTACGACACACTTCCGTAGTACACGCGAGTTGATTGAACCTCCCAGTGAATCTAGCAATCTGCCTCTCGTTTGCTTCGGCGTCTCCCTTCAGTCCGACCCGGTGGGGGTCCCAAACACTAGAGTAGTACTCAAGAAAAGGTCATATGAATTCTGTAAGCGGTGTCGTTTATAAATGAGCTACACTTTACCACAGTTCTTTCAATAAACAGAAGTCGACATTCTGCTTGTCTACTACGGACTTAACATGCTCGTTTCATTTAATTTCGTTTCACAATGTTGCTCATAGCTATTTAATTGACGTTACTATATCGAGCAGCACATCGCTAATATTGTATTCGAACACCACGTGCACAAAGAGAGGTAGAACAGAACGCTGACAATATTTATTTCTTTTCTGTATTGTTTTTTTGGAATGTACAAGGTAATTACAGTTAAACTTTCAAAATGCTGTAGAAATAACACCACCGGTCACAATGACCTCAAATTGAAACGGAATGTTATCGGAGAAGTGGGAAAACGTATGGCATAAGAAAATAGTGTGAAAATTGATCAATAGATGGCGCTGTATGTGTCAGAAAACGTAAATGAAAAGACCTGTCTTGCGCACGACCCATTGAAGTTGGTATAAACACGCCGGATGCACGATTTTTCCTCCTTTCGCGTCTGCGACGTTCGCCATGACTGTCTCAATGCTGGTTCGCACTCTGCTTGTAAAGCTGTATTACAAGAATGATGAAAGTGCACAAGTCGCCCTGCAGAAGTTCCGGACACTAAAAAGGTTTGGAAAAAGGCGTTGGTACGATGACTGCCGTGGGTCTGGAGAAAATGATTCGGAAATTCGAAAAGACGGGTTCTTTTAGTGTGCAACCTGGTAGAGAGAGGAAACGAACTGATTCGACGTCAGTGGAAGCAGTGGCCACAGCAATGCAGGAGGAGACGAGTGGTGGTGTGCAAACGTGTAGTGCATGGAGAATTGTCCGAACATTGGACATACCCGTGAGCACGGTGCGTAAAATCTTACGAAACATTCTTCTTTGCTGTCCGTTCAAAATTACCCATGTGCACGAGTTGCTACGGTTTGACGTATCAGCAAGAGAGACCATTACTTTAGAATTTCTTGTTCGCATAGAAGTGGACAATGATTGACCGTGGAAAATTTTGTGGACAGACGAAGAAGCCCACTTCCATCTGACAGCATATGTCAATACACAGAATTTCGAATGTGGGCAACGGAAAATCCATACGCAAATCAACCAGTACCACTTCGCTCACAATCTACTTGCTTATACATTTTAACCCAAGTTTTCTCACCTCCCGCCTAACTGTCATAGTATTTGCAGGGGATCCTGATGCAGTTTGGAATTTCTGTGTGATGGTCTGGGTAGATGTTACTGTCGTCAGCTTGTGAAGAGCAGCGAAGTGTAGTTCGATATTTGTGGGCCAAAGTGCATAAACCGAGTGAAATTCAGAGGGTCATGCGTGGCATGTATGAGGACGACTGCATGGGCCGCAGTAATGTCTCCTGGTGGTGTGCATTCTTCCAACCTTAATGATTCGCAACGCTCCGGACGCCGGTAACAGCAGCCCCGCGGAATGTTGGAGCCATTGAGGCAGCAATTTTGAACAACCGATCTGTGCAGCTGCGAACCTTATTATCACAGAAGTTCAACATATTCTATCGTGCGGTGTACAATATTGTTCGTGACTCGTTAAAATTTCATGAAGTTAGTGCTCGCTGGGGTATAAGAACCTAACAGACAACCACAAGAGCCAGCGAATGATGACAAACTTGGATCATTTACCGCCTGAAGCTGCAAATCGGCATGACTTTCTAAAAGGACCGTCACTGATGATGAGTCGTGAGCGTACCACTACACGCCCGAAAGCAAGAAGACTATGGAGTGGAAACAATCTGATTCCCCAGCACGAAGAAACATCAAAGTTACTCAATCTGCCCAAAAAATGTTTGTGGTCTGGGATATGCATGGTGTGTTATTGGTGGACTCTGCTGAACACAAGACCACTGTGAATGCTGCGTCCTACGAGTACATTAAAACTTTGGTTAAGCTGCGTCGTGCCTTCGTGACAAATGCCATAACGTTAATGCGACGGTGTCAAACTTCTTGATGACAGTGCTCACCTCCACGTTGCTGCTCCTGTATTTGAGAAAACCGCCAAATTTGGATGGGCGGTGCTCCAGCATCCACCGTACAGTCCGAACCTTGCACCGTCGGACTTTCATCTGTTTGGTCCCATGAAGAAACTCCTGGTCGGACCACGCTTTGTGACAGATGTGAAAGTAAAATCAGCGGCCCGCAGATGGCTATACTCCAACCAAATGGACTTCTACGAACAGGGCATACTGAAACAGGTACCACGATGGAAGTAATGTGTTGAGAACGTTGCCGACTATATAGAAAAGTAGGTAAAATGTAAATTAATTTATGATTTCTTTGTCTGTTACCTACTAAACTTTTTGGTAATAAAATTATAGTACATTACTTTCCGATTTTCCCTCATATTATTCATTAAAAAAAATATGGTTTAAATTTTAGCCTGTTCAAAGCATCCAGCCTTTGCCCTCATAACAGTTGCACAAACTGTTAGATTCCTGGAGATAATATTTTGCAGTATTTTTGCAGATAATTCAGTCCAACAGGTCTGTAAATTATACCATACATCTTCAACATTAGATGACGTCCGTTTTCTGACGTCCCTGTCAGATTCATTCCACAAACGTTGAATGGGATTTGGCTCAAATGGTTCAAATGGCTCTGAGCGCTATGGGACTTAACATCTATGGTCATCAGTCCCCTAGAACTTAGAACTACTTAAACCTAACTAACCTAAGGACATCACACAACACCCAGTCATCACGAGGCAGAGAAAGAATGGGATTTAAGTCGCATTTCTCTTCTCTATAGATGTACAATCTGCACAATTTACAAGGATGTTGGGATCATTCTCCTGCTGCAAAGAAAACCACACGACAATTTACAAGGATGTTGGGATCATTCTCCTGCTGCAAAGAAAACCACACGACAATTTACAAGGATGTTGGGATCATTCTCCTGCTGCAAAGAAACCCACGATCACTAATTCTCTTGCCAGACGGAACTGCACTGTTTATCAGTATTCTGTTATATAATTCCTTTTTTAATGTTCCCTTAATTCACACAGGATCACCGAGTTTATCACCCGCAAAAAATCTGCACACCATGACCGACGTTCCACCATCCTTCACCGTTGGCTTCACACACTGACTCTTCATACGTTCTCCAAGAAGTCGACCATAAAACATTCGACGACGGCTTCCAAATGCTTCAAACATAGATTCTCCCTTGAATGATATCTTGGACCATTGCTGCACGCTCCAGTTTCTTTGTTGCTGTGTCTATTGCAATTTTTCACCTTAGTTTAATTGCGTTATAAAGGCTTTTGGCAACCATGCACCTATTTAAACCTTGCTCTCGAAGATGCCGTTGCACTCTTGTGACAGAGATTGAAGCTTCTCAATAATATTTACTTCCTCGCAAATTTCAGGTGTAGTACGATTCCTCTGACGTTTACTCTGTACATTTATGTAGTGATCTTCCCTGTATGATGTTGTTCGGTGTCTTCCAGATCGCGAAACACTTGCATTGACAAGTTTGTTTGAACAGCTTCAATGTATACACATCTGTAGATTGGACTACGCCAACTTTTGTTGCTATTGTCCTACTAGAATAGCCTTACTGGTGCAGAGCTACATTACAATGGAATCGTCTTAGGTAAAGGCACCTCAGTATTGTTGTGAATACTGAGCAGCGACCCTCTGAGAAAAACACGAGGCAAACACTTATTTTACTATCACAACGGGTATATGATACACTATTCAAAACAATACCCCTGTTTCAATCACAAATCTATAGTTGTGATAATTGATAGAAAACTCTTGCCGGTAGTGTAGTTTGAAATTACAGTTGGAAGGTAATGCTGGAAAAATGACTGTCATTAAGGGTCTTAGGCAACGGAAAGTACTTGAAAAAGTTGTAGGTGATTAAACTTCCAGCTCGCTATATTACAGAAAATTTCTGGAAAAGGAACTCAAATTAATAATATTACAGGAGAACTATCCCAGGTGCAATAGAAAATTGCATATTGGAGAAAAATTCTTTAAACTAGCCTTATTATGGTAATTCTTGTGTCAATAGAAATTATATACATAAATAGTATACAAACAATAGAAAACAGAGTTTTCTCTCTGTTTGTTTTGCAAATAGTGCTATACATACCAAGAAATGCACAACGAAATTGCATATTGCTGTGGGAGGTCATAACATTCATTAGATTTATTGCAGATCAGTTTTAAATTTTGCATATTTATTTCAGATTGTGCCTTTCTTTGTTTGACTTGAATTGTAGTGAGACTATTTTTAGTTTATAAGCATTCGAACACAACCAAATGAAACATAGTTTGAACCTGTTACTTGTACAGTGTTTATATTTGAATACTGAACACGTGAATACCATTATCCGTTAGAAACTGAGTGAATTTGGTTGAAGATAGCAGTTTAATATTTCTACACAAAATTGTGACTTCTGATATTTAATTCATAATGTTGTTTCCACAGAGACTATGCCAAGTGTTAAACTATATGATTACGAGACAAACGAAAGAAGCACAGGGAGGACAAAATTGATAGAATATTATGGTTAAGTGTAGGTACTTGTGGCACATACATTAGTTTATATGTGCCTGTTGAGGTAGTAGTTGTCAGTGAGTTATATTAAGTTAAGAAGCAGTTTGCACTTGTGTATGCATTCAAGAATAAGCAAGAAGAGAGTTTTGACTTGTGATTTTAATTTTTCCGGCGTAGGAAGACCTTGAATATTTCTCAGGTCGTCCAGAAGGAGCGCCATTTCAGCAGTCTGACTTCTTGCCACCTTCAGACGTTCTTACTGACTGATTTCCTATCGCTGGGCGCCGCCTTCATATCCACTTCTCGCCACCGGTGGTTCCAGGCGGCCCCCTCCGTGCATGGTCCTGGCGCAGTGGTAAGGTAAGTGTGCCACCGGGGCACGAGCCAGTTTCCTCAGTCCTACTCCCACTGCAAATCTCTACCGTCCCTATAGCAACACATCCTCGTCCTCTTCAGCTGCGGTGACGGGGTTGGTTTTCCACTCATGCTGCTGCTATGTTTTGATTTTATATTTATTAGTATGTCGTGTAGACAGAAACGTATAGCCTGTTTTCGAATACAATCCCAGAAGGTGTTGGGCTATTCCAACAGCTTGATGCTGTCGCAGTGCGTGACAGGTCCATGGGAGATGCAGTGCTCTGTTACAGCGGATTTTGTCAGCTGTTAGTTGTCTGTGTGGCGTCTATGATCCTTGCATCTCTCCTGTACCATCCAGATAGCTTGAACTGCATATATTTTTCGCGTCTGCTGGAAAATGTTTGTTGGCTAGACTACCTGAACGGTAAAGGAGAGACGGGTGAAGTATGAATTCCACACAGACAACGAACAGCTGAAGCAAGTACATGTCATGAATTATAATGGGACCTAGATGTTGTAAGAGTCCAACAACTTTTGGAATTGTGCGCTAAAGGGACTGAAGAGATCCGGATACACGACATAATAATAAATACAGACAGTAAGGCCTGGGATTCAGCCTTGATCATGCAGCTGCAATCTGCCTGTAAATCCGATCCCATCACAGAAACTGAACAGGACGAGGAAGTGTTGCTGTCATGCCAGCAGAGAGCCACGTCCGGCGCTGGTACCGCAGTGGGACTCTGGACACCGGCGAAATTCCTCCACCACTACAACAGGTCCGCGCTCACTGAGATGGTCGGCTACATCTTCATCTACATGGATACTCTGCAAACCACACTGAAGTGCCTCGCAGAGGTTCCATCGAATCACCTTCTCAATAATTCTCTATTTCGCCACTCTGGAAATGCGCGCGAAAAAACGAACACCTTTATCTTTCCGTGTGAGTTCTCGTTTCCTTTATTATCTTATGATGATCGTTTCTCCCTATGTAGGTGGGCGTCAACAAAATATTTTTTCATTTGGAGGAGAAAGTTGGTGATTGAAGTTGTGCGTCCTAAACCATCGACTGCACATTGACAAGCGAAGCACTGACCCGCACGCCAATGGAAAGAGCGGGCAGCGCCACAGCTCCAGAAAGACAGAGTTCACTGCCCACTGTAACGCTGTTTAACCGGCCACCCATCGCTGGTCGGTACAGCTCGGTCACAGACTTTTCGGCAGCATCGGCACTGAGTAATACGAAGACGTAGGGGGTACAAGAAGTCGAGTTTCTTTTCTTTTTAGAAATAAAGTGTCCTATTAAACTTAAAGTTTAATATACAGACCATTTTGGATTCCTGCCAACGCTCATCGCAAATTCTCTCCTTCCTAGTTAGTGTCGGTGCTAACTCCCATAGTAGCCGACACAACACAAACTTGGTGAGAAGATTCCGCCACAACGAGAAACGTCTTTGCTTTCGTGATGACCATCTCAAACCCTGTATCATGTACACGACACTCTCTCCCCTATTTCTCTAAATCTAAAGGCCGTAAATTCAGCTAAATACCTAGAAATTACAATTGCGAACAACTTAAATTGGAAAGAACACACAGAAAATGTTGTGGGAAAGGCGAACCAAAGACTGCGATTTATTGGCAGAACACTTCGAAGATTCAATAGATCTTCCAAAGGGACTGCGTACACTACGCTTGTCCGTCCTCTTTTGGAGTACTGTTATGCGGTGTGGTATTCTTACCAGATCCGCCGGAGAGTGGGAGAGAGGGGATGGGGAGGGAGGGGGGGAGATCGGATATAAAGGAGGTAGACAGCGGAAGACAATCAGTCATCAGGAACACCTCAAGATGGCAAGAAGATTACTACACGAAATATTGCATCTTCTGGACGACCCCACTCATCTGAATACCGGATAAATATTCAAAAGAAATTTGACTTATGTCTGTCCTGTAAAAATGCTGTAGAGATGTCATAAAATGCCATTGAGTGTCCAGTATTTAATTAAAGTGATAACCTAGCACAGTGGTAGACATTGAGAGGACGAAAGTCATGGGATACCCTCCGATACCTTGTCGTGCCTCATTTCAACCGACTTAGTGTAGCAGCTCGAGGTGGCATGGTCTCAACATGTCGTTTGAAGTCCCCTGCAGAAGTAATGAGCCATGCTACCTCTATAGCTGTCCATAATTGCGAAAGTATTGCCGATGAACGATTTTGTGCGCGAACTGACCTCTCGATTATAGACTCCTGGAAATTGAAATAAGAACACCGTGAATTCATTGTCCCAGGAAGGGGAAACTTTATTGACACATTCCTGGGGTCAGATACATCACATGATCACACTGACAGAACCACAGGCACATAGACACAGGCAACAGAGCATGCACAATGTCGGCACTAGTACAGTGTATATCCACCTTTCGCAGCAATGCAGGCTGCTATTCTCCCATGGAGACGATCGTAGAGATGCTGGATGTAGTCCTGTGGAACGGCTTGCCATGCCATTTCCACCTGGCGCCTCAGTTGGACCAGCGTTCGTGCTGGACGTGCAGACCGCGTGAGACGACGCTTCATCCGGTCCCAAACATGCTCAATGGGGGACAGATCCGGAGATCTTGCTGGCCAGGGTAGTTGACTTACACCTTCTAGAGCACGTTGGGTGGCACGGGATACATGCGGACGTGCATTGTCCTGTTGGAACAGCAAGTTCCCTTGCCGGTCTAGGAATGGTAGAACGATGGGTTCGATGACGGTTTGGATGTACCGTGCACTATTCAGTGTCCCCTCGACGATCACCAGTGGTGTACGGCCAGTGTAGGAGATCGCTCCCCATACCATGATGCCGGGTGTTGGCCCTGTGTGCCTCGGTCGTATGCAGTCCTGATTGTGGCGCTCACCTGCACGGCGCCAAACACGCATACGACCATCATTGGCACCAAGGCAGAAGCGACTCTCATCGCTGAAGACGACACGTCTCCATTCGTCCCTCCATTCACGCCTGTCGCGACACCACTGGAGGCGGGCTGCACGATGTTGGGGCGTGAGCGGAAGACGGCCTAACGGTGTGCGGGACCGTAGCCCAGCTTCATGGAGACGGTTGCGAATGGTCCTCGCCGATACCCCAGGAGCAACAGTGTCCCTAATTTGCTGGGAAGTGGCGGTGCGGTCCCCTACAGCACTGCGTAGGATCCTACGGTTTTGGCGTGCATCCGTGCGTCGCTGCGGCCCGGTCCCAGGTCGACGGGCACGTGCACCTTCCGCCGACCACTGGCGACAACATCGATGTACTGTGGAGACCTCACGCCCCACGTGTTGAGCAATTCGGCGGTACGTCCACCCGGCCTCCCGCATGCCCACTATACGCCCTCGCTCAAAGTCCGTCTACTGCACATACGGTTCACGTCCACGCTGTCGCGGCATGCTACCAGTGTTAAAGACTGCGATGGAGCTCGGTATGCCACGGCAAACTGGCTGACACTGACGGCGGCGGTGCACAAATGCTGCGCAGCTAGCGCCATTCGACGGCCAACACCACGGTTCCTGGTGTGTCCGCTGTGCCGTGCGTGTGATCATTGCTTGTACAGCCCTCTCGCAGTGTCCGGAGCAAGTATGGTGGGTCTGACACACCGGTGTCAATGTGTTCTTTTTTCCATTTCCAGGAGTGTATATCATATATCATAAAAGTCCGCTGGGATTCATCTCGGGCGATCCTGGTGGCCGAAGCAATCGCTCGAATTGTTCACAATGCTCTCCAAATCAATCACGAACAACTCTAGCAGGATACCACGGCGCATTGTCACCCATAAACATTCCATCGTTGTTTTGGGATGTGAAGTTCATGAATGGCTGGAAACCATTTCCAATTAGTGATCTGTTGAGATGGACGAGAGGACCCAGTATAAACCATGTAGACACACCCCACACCATTATGGGGCCACCACCCGTTGAACAGTGCCTTGTTGACAACTCAGGTCCATGGGTTGTGAACCACACTCTAACCCTACCATCAGGTCTTAACAGTTCAATTTAATTAAGGTTTGAATTGAATTGAGCTCTTACCAACTGAAATCGAGACTCTTCTAACCAGGTCACGGTTTTCCAGTCGTGTAGGGTCCAATCGATACTGTCACGGGCCCAGGGAAGGCGTTGCAGGTGACGTGCTGTTAGCAAAGGCACTCGTGTCGGTCGTCTCAAGCCAAAGCCCATTAGCACCAGATTTAGTCGCAGGCTCACGGATACGTGCGTCGTACAATCTACATAAAGATCTAAAATCACTTACCTTGGTCCAAAAAGGGGTCCAGTATTCAGGAACACACATTTTCAATAAATTTCCAGCAACCATTAAAAACTTCGTTTCCGATGAAGCACGGTTTAAGCAGAGTTTGAAAGACTTCTTGATAGGCAAATCCTACTACTCTATATATGAATATCCTAACAGAGGCTGTCAAGCAATCTTAAGTAAAAATGTCTGTTAGATTTCAGTTTCGACAGCACTTGGTCACAACAGTCAAGATTAGGTATTTTGTGTATGATCAATTTATTAATAGTGCACACCAATGTTTCATTCTGACAGCGTGTTAATTCTGTAAATATTAGCTGTTCCAGTTTATCGCATTGTACTCACCTATTTCGACAATCTCCTGACAAATGATCAGGGCAGTAAGTATTATATTCACATATTTTATGTTTTTATGTTATACTTTCTGACATGTTCCACACCCACAAGAATCACCTCAGTTTTTGGGTCTATGGAATGAAAACTGAATCTAATCTAATCTACTTCCCACATTGATTTCTGCCGTGTCGCTTGTGTGTTTACACTGACAACTCTACTCAAACGCCGCTGTTCTCGGTCGTTAAATGGAAGCTGTCGGCCACTGCGTTATCCGTGGTGAGAAGTAACGCCTAAAGTTTGATATTCTCATAACACTCTTGGCGCTGTGGATCTCGGAATACTGACTTCTCTAACGATTTCCGAAATGGAATGCCCCATACGTCTACCTCCAACTACCATTCCACGTTCAAAGTCTGTTAATTCCCGTCGTGGCGTGATAATCACGTCGGAACCTTTTCACATGAATCACTTTAGTTCAAATGACAGCTCCGCCGAGACACTGCTGTTTTATACTTTATATACGTGATACTACCGTCATCTGTATACGTGCATATCACTGTCAAGTGACTTTGGTCAGCTCAGTGTAAAAAGCTGCGTAAAGGTATCACAGTTGACTGTTATTAAAGCAAGTATAAATTACTCATATTGTAAATAATGCGGTGAGGTAGTCATAGATAATCACCAATTATATTGCAATTTTGATCATTATATTTCAACGGTGTTATTTTTGTATGGTTCTACTGTTGTTTTATAATGTTAAACAGCAAGTCTTATACAGGATAATCATGCTTACTTTGCATCTCAGTAAACTCTTTGCATGGATGCATACAGTTAATTACATACATTAGCAATTAATACCTGTTTCTTTGGTAAATGTTTTAGGACTTTTCGTACTCTGTCTCTCCAGGTAGATAAATAACGAGGAAAATGTTTAGAGAAAGCCCAGCCTTCGGCAGTAAAGAGCCTACAAAGATTAATATCAAATATTCTTCTTTTGAATCAGGTAACAGGATTTAATTATTACTACTGGACCCACAAACAAAGAAAATTTGGTACGACTACAGGGTAAGTGACATGAGACACTTCTTCTGTGCATTGTTACTGCCTGATGTCGCTGGAAACTTCTGTGGTAGAATGAGACTGATTTTTAACCAAATTAGTCGACATAGCACTTCATCTCGGAAGACAAAGATCCCAGGTTCGAGTCCCGATCTGGCACACGGTTTTATTCTGAGAGAAAGTTTCATAACGGCACATACTTATCTGGGAGTGAAAATTCAACCTGGAATATCTACATTCCTGTAGGTGTTCACAAAGAGTGTTTTTGTTCTTTATATCATGAAGCTCTTTTAAAGCACATCTCAAAGTTTGAGCCCGTCTACCAAACACAGAAATTGCGGCTGACCAAATGCAACTCACTTAACTGTGAGTAAGTTTTGTTATAATCGTATACCTTAATCACTTATTTCACCTCTGGCAATGATTATGAATGTGAAAACGCTAAGTTTCGCCGTGGCTCTAAGTTCACGTTAAACAGTAGATCCTCCAATAACTGGTAAGTTAAGTTAGTTCAGAGGCCGGAGGAAGGTAAGGGCATGCCATCTCCAATAGGAACATGATTAGTAATGCACTAAGATTTGGAACACGCCCCAGATTCGAAACCCGGTTTGTCTTGAAGCTTTAAATCAGCACAAACTACGCTACGGGGTAAACTTCACTATGTAAAACGCTATGGTAAGCAACGAGCATTCGGATTGATAACAACTTCATCTGCTAGAAATATCAGGCGTTCTGGTCGGAAAGTTTCCCTTGTACATCATCACGCTGTAACTATTTTTTTCTGTACTGTTTGATTCAGATCCGTTGACCTTTTTCCAATAAGTGTGGATGGGAAAGAAGCGTGAGGTAGCTCTGCAATGCATTTCCTCACACATATCATTCAAATATCGCAAAAACAGCCATGTTCCTCAGCACACTTTAAATTCCTTATTCTCTCTTTTCCTTCCAGTATTCCTTCATCTGTTCAGTAAGTTTTTGCTTCCTGTCCTCTTACCACTTAAGATCAGTTTTTTTCACTCTTGTACATTGGAATCCTTCCATATTCAGCACTTCTGTATCAGCTATTTCTTCAGTTTTTAAATTACTTTTTTCTAAATCCTTTTTTACTTTATGGATCCAAGTTGCTGTTGACTTCTTATCCTACAAATATTTGAAGATCTTTTGGGGTACTTTACTGTCTTGCATTTGATACAAATGTCCAAAAACACCAGTCTTATTTTTCACATTACTTCCGATATGTTTTATATGATCCCAAAATTTTCAGCCTCCCATAGTTTTTCGCGGGCCTAATACTCCCTTAACGATTCACGTTTCTAGTATTTATAATTTATCTTAGTTATAGATTAATGGTAGCCAGACGCTTGCAAGTTGCTTGATTACTGTAACCCCCAAATCCTCCAAAAATAAACGAAAAATATACCTATTCAAAAAATCAGATAAAAATTCACATGACGCCTTCCTGAGAGACAATCTCCACTCCTTCTACATTAATAATGTAAGTGTAGAACAGATGTGGCTTGAATTCAAGGACATAGTATCAGTAGTAATTGAGAGACTTATACAAAATACATTAACAAACGACGGAGTTGACCCTCCTTGGTACGCAAAACAGGTCAGAATACTGTTGCAGAAACAACGACAGAAACATGCCAAATTTAAACAGACGCAAAATGCCCAAGGTTGGCGATCTTTTTCAGAAGTTCGAAATTTAGCGCGGACTTCAATGCGAGATGCTTATAACAGTTTCCACAACGAAACTTTGTCTAAAAACCGGGCAGAAGATCCAGAGAGATTCTGGTCGTATGTAAAATATGTTAGCGGCAAGAAACAATCAGTGCCTTCTCTGCGTGACAGCAATGGAGATACTATCGAAGAGAGTGCTGCCAAAGCAGAGTTACTAAACACAGCCTTCCGAAATGCCTTCACAAAAGAAGACGAAGTAAATATTCCAGAAATCGAATCAAGAACAGCTGCCAACATGAGTAACTTAGAAGTAGATATCCTCGGAGTAGTGGAGCAGCTTAAATCACTTAATAAAAGCAAGTCTTCCGGTCCAGACTGTATACCAATTAAGTTCCTTTCAGAGTATGCTGATGCATTAGCTCCATACTTAACCATCATATACAAACGTTCCCTCGACGAAAGATCCGCCGGCCGGAGTGGCCGTGCGGTTCTGGGCGCTACAGTCTGGAGCCGAGCGACCGCTACGGTCGCAGGTTCGAATCCTGCCTCGGGCATGGATGTATGTGGTGTCCTTAGGTTAGTTAGGTTTAATTAGTTCTAAGTTCTAGGCGACTGATGACCTTAGAAGTTGAGTCGCGTAGTGCTCAGAGCCATTTGAACGAAAGATCCGTACCCAAAGACTGGAAAGTTGCACTGGTCGCACCAATATTCAAGAAAACTAGTAGGAGCAATCCACGTAATTACAGGCCCATATCATTAACGTCGATGTGCAACAGACTTTGGAACATATATTGTATTCGAACACTATGAATTACCTCCAAGAAAACGGTCTATTGACACACAGTCAACTCGGGTTTAGAAAACATCGCTCTTGTGAAACATACCTAGCTCTTTATTCGCACGAAGTACTGAGTGCTATTGACAAGGAATTTTAGATCGATTCCGTATTTCTGGATTTCCGGAAGTCTGTACCACACCAGCGGCTTGTAGTGAAATTGCGTGCTTATGGAATATTGTCTCAATTATGTGACTGGGTTTGTGATTTCCTGTCAGAGAGATCACAGTTCGTAGTAATTGGCGGAAAGTCATCGAGTAAAACAGAAGTGATCTCGGACGTTCCGCAAGATAAAGTTATAGGCCCTCTGTTGTTCCTTATCTATATAAACGATTTGGGAGACAAACTGAGCAGCCGTCTTAGGTTGTTTCCAGATGACGCTGTCGTTTATCGACTAATACAGTCATCAGAAGATCAAAACAAATTGCAAAACGATTTAGAAAAGATATCTGTATGGTGCAAGAATTGGAAGTTTATCCTAAATAACGAAATGTGTGAGGTCATCCACATGAGTGCTAAAAGGAATTCGTTAAGCTTCGGTTCCACGATAAATCAGTCAGATCTAAAGGCCTAAAGGCCGTAAATTCAACTAAATACCTAGGAATTACAATTACGAAGAACTTAAATTGGAAGGAATACACAGAAAATGTTGTGGGGAAGGCAAACCAAAGACTGCGTTTTATTGGCAGGACACTTAGATAATGTAACATACCTACTAAGGAGACTGCCTACACTACGCTTGTCCGTCCTCTTTTAGAATATTGCTGCGCGGTGTGGGATCCTTACCAGGTAGGACTGACGGAGAATATCGAAAAAGTTCAATGAAAGGCAGCACGTTTTGTATTATCGTGAAATATGGGAGACAGTGTCACTGAAATCATACAGGATTTGGGCTGGACATCATTAAAAGAAAGGCGTTTTTCGTTGCGACGGAAACTTCTCACAAAATTCCAGTCACCAACTTTCTCCTCGGAATGCGAAAATATTTTGTTGACACCGACTTACATAGCTAAAACGATCACCATGATAAAATAAGGGAAATCAGAGCTCGTACGGAAAGATATAGGTGTTCGTTCTTTCCGCGCGCTGTGCGAAATTTTAATAATAGATAAGTGTGAAGGTCGCCCGCAGCTCGTGGTCGTGCGGTATCGTTCTCGCTTCCCGCGCCCCGGTTCCCGCGTTCGATTCCCGGCCGGGCAGGGATTTTCTCTGCCTCGTGATGGCTGAATGTTGTGTGATGTCCTTAGGTTAGTTAGGTTTAAGTAGTTCTAAGTTCTAGGGGACTGATGACCATAGATGTTCAGTCCCATAGTGCTCAGAGCCATTTTTTGTGAAGGTCGTTCGATGAACCCTCTGCCAGGCAATTAAATGTGATTTGCAAAGTATCCATGTAGATGTAGATGTAGACGTTCTGGCTTCACTACTGTATTTTAGTGCCTTATTTTTGTATTTTTAGAGAGACATTTTTCGTTGTAAAAGACTTTATTTGTAGCATTTGCCCATACCATTTTATTAATCCTTTCCTCTAACGGTTTTTGCCAAATCAATCCATGGATTATCTAATCAAGATATTAATATATTTCAGCCTATTCAATTTGGCAATTATCTCTTTGTAGAAACTTCGGTGCATTTTTAATGTTTGATAAAGATTTGCTTTTTTTTTCTTTTTTCTTTTTTCAGAAATTCGTAACCCGTTCCCGATGGCTACTTGTTCTAATCGACTAATTTGGGTTACGGCAGACGTCACATTTTTAGAAAGTATAGCAAAGTCACCTGTAAACGTGATACAGTATTCCAGTATTTTAAAAATTAAAATTAAAAAGAATTAGGGATAGGCGATTACCTTGCCATACACCTGTGCTTATTTGTAAAGGCTGAGATATTTCTCCCATAAAGTTCGCTGCAGGTACTGTGTCTTTAAATTTTTTTTCGTATTGTATTTCCTATTTTAGACTTCACACGAAATTATCGGATTATTTTGTCTGTAGTTTGTCTCTCAACGGAATCAAAGGCATTTTTGAAATTAAACATTGCTACAATAACTTTTGAGTTCAGTAATCTGTGGTGAATGACTGACTTCAGATTAAATATTTGTTCCGAACGTGATCACCCCATGCTAAAACTGTTCTGATATTCACTTCAATGATTGTTCAGTTTTGCTTCTAGTCTCTTTAGTAAAATGTTGGTTTACTCTTTTCAAAACATTATTACTTTTTCCAATTATCCGTACTGTTACCTGTCTTTCCTCTTTAAATTGATCATAATATTCACTTTCTCTTGAGCATATCCGCTTTGGCCATTTTTTGGCTCTCTCTGTTAAAGCTTCTTCACATATTTCATTCCACCACATTTTATTTTTATTTTCTGTACAAGTATTTTCTATGCAGCAGTATTAATTCCCTTAGACAATTATAGCCAGTTGCCACATTGAGCTACTTTAGTTTCATCTTGATATTTTTGGATTGATTCTTTTGGTATAGCAAAGGAGAGTGTAGTACATTGGAAAATATTTCAGATATTCACCTCTCTCAGTCCTGCAATAGTAGTTTCATATATCTTTTTATTCTGTTTTGAAATTGTATCATTCACTTTGTATGTGCTGCAATCTTTCTCTAAAATTACAAAAATTACTCCATAAAAGTAAAATTTTTCAAAATATGAAAAACTGTTCCAATGTACAAAGCGTTCATACACCTAGGAATAAATATTCTAATTAAATTCAAGTGTTGCAATCAAGAAATTCTTGTCATTACCATACGTAACTGTCTATGTGTTACATTATTATTTTACCACACACTAATAACTAGTACGTGAAATCAAATCAAGAACCAGGTACCAGTTACAAGTTACACATTATTACTATACTATACACCAGTAATCAGTAAATGAGCTCAAATCAAGAAACAGAAACCAGTTAGAAGTTAAAAACATTTTGAAATGGAAGTTATTGGCATCTATAACGAATTTCCATTGTCAGCACTGGTAAAATCGTTACGACATTAAAGAAACTCACTTCATTTGAAAATTTACGTGTTCCATACTAGATATTCCATTTCAAGGTATAAGATGGTGCATGAATGACGAAGTATGATTTAAACGTCCACTTTCTATGTAACTAGTTGTGAAAATATATAGAATTTTAGTCATGATAAAGCTCTGTAACTGAAAAATTAACAGTACCCTCCAAATAGCTTTACTACATTATATCTCATTTAGATATGTAGAACTTGAATAATTATATTTTTAAGCACCATTTAAACAATTTTTTTTTATTTTTTATCCACCTAATCGAAGTAAATATTTATCAAAGAAACCAAACTATTCTGTGCTGTTTATAATTAATTCATCTGTCTAAGAAAAGCTGTTACACCTTTACCCTGTGTGAGCTCAGAGAGGACAGACAATAAGTGTAGAATTCCTGTTTGCTGACAGTAATTGACATGCTTAGTCGTGTTTAATTCCTTCAGAATCTATTATCTTCCTTATTTCCTTTGTCATGGACTAATTTTCCACTTTTTTTTATAAATTTCGGTGGCTAACAACGATAAGTTGGAAGCGGATTATTCGATGATGAAACGGTCGAACACTATTCGTTTTCTATTTTTAATTCCTCTGTAACAGAAGACATAATCCCCTGAACTTAATTTATAATCGGTTCTCTTTATCTTACGTAATTTCCTACGTAAGATTTCTTCTCAAATGACCAGTTCCGCATCTTCGAACAATGACGACACCCATCCGACTCATTGGCATGATGCCAGCCCACTTTAATTTTCTGACGCGGGAGTATTTAAATGCTGAATTATCAGTTTATTTGCACTCGACATCGTCAATGGAACGCGTTTTTTTGTGGCGATAATTAACTTATACGATTCTCATATCATTAGCTACATTTTGTATCATCGCTTTTGAAGTGACTGACTACATTTATAGATAATTAATAAGTAACTTTTTGTGAATGGCCCCTTAAAGAATAGTTGTATGCAAGGTTTTACATGCTTCAATTTCAGGGACAAAGAAACTTCGGAAGCAATGATCATACAGTTAAGGATAAGTCTTGTGGATTTTCGTTTTGTTTGCATTTGTCTGTAGTCCAAGGAATGTTACTGTTCCTAACTTGTTACTTCCTGCAGCAGGATACTAAACTTTGGGCATGGAAACATGTCTGACAGCACAGCCTAACTCCCATATAAGTAGTCACCAAGATTTGGGAAACTGTGTTTAACCTTTCTCGTTGATGCCCTCTATATCGGGGGGGGGGGGGGGGGGGTAACTGTTGTGGATGATTTACTAAAAAAGTTTTTAATACGTTAAATGGATGGCCTGACTTATACTCTAACAAGTGTAGAACTGTATATTGTTTTGTAAAGTTGTTTTTTTCAAGAGGATTTGGTTCACATACATTTATTTTAAGTAAAAATTTTATAATTTTATAAGTACAGCCAAGTTAAATGTTTCAATATAGCTATAGACGTAGTGTCTCATAACGCCGGAAGAGATAACACATCGTTTCCATATTGACGACTCCGTTCTTCTATGTGTGGTCAGAAATCATTTATAGTCATACAATGGACGCCCGAAGCGTGGAAGTGAGTGAGTGGAGGTGAGTTCCATGAAGGTAGAACAGTCATCTCGGATGATGGAATACCGATAACAGGTAAATCGTTACCATATCGTGAGTATATCTGTATTCGCCTCGCTGTTTAAGTACAATGTCAGTTCATTTTTATTTGTATTCTCAACAGTCATTACGACCCTCATGATCTGTCTGTTGACGGAAGAGAGCGAAGTGGCGCAATGTTGAGACACTCTACTCGTACTGTGGACGAGTTCTACTGTTCAAATCCTGATCCGGCAGCCCAGATTTAGGTTTTCCGTGATTTACTTAAATAGTTTGAGGCACGCGACCGATTTTCTTCCCCATCTTTCTCCAAGCATGCTACGTCTCTAATGATGTCTTCGTCGATGACACGTTAAATCCTAATCATTTAAATCATGCTCACAGTAAATCAGAGATAATAGTCTTATCCCATATTGTACACGCTCTTTTCTCAGAGCTAGACTAAACACATATCGTTTGTCGAACAGAGGTGTGCAACACCTATCGCCCACCATTTGATTTCTTCTTCTCCATTTTGCAAAGGTATTCAGTATGACGGTTATTCGGTGCCAAGTACAACTTGTATATGATTGAGGTTAGACGAAGAACACCCAAAGTTAATAATAACACTGTACATAAAACTAACAGTCACTCGTTTTTGCTACGATACAGAATTTCATAAAAATTTTTGATTTTCATTCTTTCATCTGAAATATTCTGTCTTCGTTAAATGCATTAATTTCTTACAAACTTCCTTATTGGTTTATTCCTTCAGTATAACATGCTGTATACACGAATACTACTTTTTGCAGAAATATTCTCCCTGTGCTTTCGCTTTACGGATAATGTCATCACATAACAATCATATTAGATGGCAACTCTATCTTTTATATACAAGTATTTTTAGCCAGCACCTAAAGTGTTATTGTATTCACATATCTCAGAATGTGTTACAGTTGTAACTACCATGTTACTGATTCAACCTAACCATCGAAGTGCTTGATACATATGGAACACGACGCTAGACTATTATGTTGGCCTTTATAATATGACATTAAAAACTGTGATAAATAAATCCTCACCCTTCCAAAGTGCCAGATACTATGGAAATTAACACATTATATTCTCTTTAATTTTTTGTTATGTTTCTCTCTGAAAGCATTTGATATTCCCCATTTAATTTTTCTTGAATCACTTGTCCCCTGGAGCTTATCTGTTTGCAGAAGGTGATGCCCTTGTATAACTTAGATTAATTGAATTTGATTTAAACATGATCTATCGAGGTGTAATGTTAGGAGGGTCACTCCAAAAGAAATGCACACTATTTCTGTAAAAATACAGTTTTCGTTCTGCATGTGTGAAAGTTTTACAGTGTGTAGATACATCCTTCCCGCTTGTTTTCAAACTTAGTTCAACCTGTTCCCGTGAGTGGCGCCGTCACAGCATGTCTTCAAGATTGCTGCTACACTTGGCGTTCGTCAGAAGCAACGTGCTGTCATAGAATTCCTGTGCTGTGAAAACGAGACAGTGGGAAACATCCACAAGAGGTTGAAATAGGTGTATGGAGATGCTGCTGTCGATCGCAGTACAGTTACTCGGTGGGCAATCAGGTTACGTGATGAAAGCGGGCATGGCAAAGTTGAGGACTGTCCTCGCAGCGGCAGGCCTCGTACAGCACACGCTGCAGAAAATATGCAGAGAGTTAACGAATTGGTGACTGCTGACAGACGCATCACAGTGAACGAATTGTCGCGCTACGTTGGGATAGGGGAAGGAAGTGTTTGCAGAATACTGAAAGTGTTCGCGTTAAAAAAGGTTTGTGCCAGGTGGGTTCCCAGGATGTTGACAGTGGCTCACGGAGAAACAAGAAAAACGGTATGCAACGAACTTTTGGAACAGTACGAGAATGGTGGAGATTAATTTCTTGGAAGAATTGTGACAGGTGATGAAACATGGCTCCGTCATTTTTCACCAGAGATGAAGAGGCAATCAATGGCATCGTGCAAATTCACCCAAGAAAAAAAAATTCAAAACCACACCTTCTGCTGGAAAAGTTATGGCTACGGTGTTTCTCGATTCCGAAGGACTCTTGCTTGTGGACATCATGCCAAGTGGAACCACCATAAATTCTGATGCATATTTGACGACAGTGAAGAAACTTCAAGCTCGACTGAGTCGTGTTCGACCATATCGGCAAAAGCAGGATGTTTTGCTGTTGCACGACAATGCAAGGCCACATGTCAGTCAAAAAACCATGGAAGCGATCACAAAACTCGGATGGACAACACTGAAACACCCGCCTTACAGTGCTGACCTGACTCCATGTTACTATCATCTCTTTGGGAAACTGAAAGACTCTCATCGTGGAACAAGGTTTGAAGATAATGACTCCCTTGTGCATGCTGCCAAACAGTGGCTCCAACAGGTTGGTCCAGAGTTTTACCGTGCGGTTATACAGGCGCTGGTTCCAAGATGGCATAAGGCAGTTGAGAGGGATGGAGATTATGCGGAGAAATGAAAATATTGCTCCTAAAGGATGTATCTACACACTGTAAAACTTTCAAACATGTAGAATAAAAGATGGATTTTTAAAAAAATAGTGTGCATTTCTTTCGGAGTGACCTTCATATTTATATTTCCTGTCCTAACATTGATTTTGAATGTATCTTTCACAGCTGTAATCTGAGTCGAAAACGACGTTGGTGTTACTAATATTATGATATTACTGATCGACAGCCATTGGTGCAGCCTTAATTGCGTACGACATGTTCAATAAATGAACCGCCGTTTTTGCAGAATTTGGTTTTCGAAGTCCGATCAATTTAAAAAAGTTGAAAATGTACGCAGTTCAGAATATTATGTAGGATCGCGCTCTGAAAGCGATTCAAATGTTTCAGTTGATGATCTTTTACGTAATGTAACTGTTCAGAATGAGGACAGTTGACTGAAGTTCACGTGACACGACTGTTCAAATAGGTGATCAACCAGCTGATGCAACTGCAATATTGTAACAAAATTTTACATCAATGGAAGACAACATAACAGCGCAATTACACGAGAAATCTGTTCAACAAAAAATGTTGGAAGAATTACAAAAATTATCCAATGAATTACAAAAATGATCCAATGGATCATGCGAGCAGTCTAATGATCTAGAAGAACTGAATACTAATTTTAATAATTTGTCAGTGCAATATAATATTTTAGCATATGATGTTTCGCAGCTGAAGAAGGCTTATCATGGTCTCCCCGGAAGCCGTATGGATTCTGTCTCAAGATAACAAACAACTGAAAGGAACTGTGGTGAAGTTAGCAAATAAAGTCTCTGCTTTTGTGGTAAACAGGATGATAAAGTGCGAAAGCAATTTAATCATGAGTGTAAACACATTGCGGATGACTTTTCGGAGTGGCTTTCGCACAGGTTGTAGGAATTAACGATGAATTAAATTAAGAGTCAGGGCGAGTTTTAAGTAAAAGGGTCACAGCTGCTACGTCTGAGAGAGACAATTCTGGTGAATCGGTAAACTCCGAATTGGCAAAAATGAAAGACACTTTGGCAAAGATTTGCTGAAACGGCGTGACCAAGTAACTGCACAAATTACGACAATGCAATAGGAACTGTCTGCGTTTGGGGCATAGTTCATCGTAAACCTTCTTCTACTGACAAATTATATGATAGTGACAGCAGTACTGCTGCATATCACATGACGTACGGTAATGAAATGAATTCCGGCGATTTATTGCCAAACTATAAACCGTACGAAGTTGTAATACCGCCTACATTATCCCTGGTACTGCTATAAGGAAGGTTAGTGAAGCACAGACCATTCCATTTTCTTTTACCGGATAAGCTTACCTTGCATCGTAACCTTTTAGTGGTGTGTTACCCCAATCCTGGACTGAACAACAGAAGATCCCCTTCCATAGCCTTTCCATAGTAAACAGGGTAGTCTCCATAGATATTTTGAGAAATATTTGAACAAAACTCGTTATTGGGGCGAGCCTATTTCTCGTAGAGGCGTGTTAAGGATTTTGAAAGTGAAGTTTTCTTTAGATATTCGTGAGAAATTTGTACATGAGCCGATTGAGGACTTCGAACATTTTATGTCAATACTAGACTCAATACACCTGATACGAGAAGACGTATGGGTCAGTAATGGTAGCAGTAGAAAATAACGTATTATTTTGCAAACTTAATACCCCAAAAAATAGTTTCTTTGTGTGTGTGTGTGTGTGTGTGTGTGTGTGTGTGTGTGTGTGTTCAAATGTGTGTGAACTCGAAAGGGACCAAACTGCTTACGTCATCGGTCCCTAGACTTACACACTACTTAAACTAACTTAAGCTAAGAACAACACGAACACCCATGCTCGAGGGAGGACTCGGACCTCCCGGTATATATACCTGATGCTTACAGAAGCTATATACTCTGCCAATCACATTACGTTTGGGGATATTATGGTGGTGCATCAAAATATCTAAGGAAACTGAAACCTTATTGTCTTTTTCCTAATTGCGGTGATATGTATAACAGGTGTTGAAAGCTTTTCAGATATGCCAGAGAACGAAACCCCAAACAAGTACTACAGTATATTACAACTCAGAATTTTCAAGTCGCATCTGTCGATGTTGCTGGACTAGTAACATCTGCATCAGGTAGCGTTAAATACTTAGTAGGGCTTTATAATCCTTCCTCGAAATGTATTAAGCCCTATACAATAATGACGACAGCAGACCTGCCATCAACAGAAGAATTCTTAGAGGTTACACACCGACGATTGGTAAGCCTGTTGCATTCCTAACAGATAATGCTTCAAACTTTATATGCAAAAAATTAAAAGATTTCCTACAAGAGAGTGGCGTAAAACAGATTTTCATATCAAGATTTGATTCACGAAGTAATATAATTCAAAGTTCTTTAGAGAATTTAATCACTATTTACTAACGTATGCAAGCATATAACATACAAGTTGGGTGGAATTCATTGAACCATTTGAGCATACAATAATGAGCTTACGTATTTATATAAGCCCGTACCCACCCTCAGATCTCTTAATGAATGCATAGAAGTTAAGGATCGCCTGCCGAAAGAAGAATGAACGCTGGAAGAAAATGTAAGGAATGTACTGAATGCACTCCCTTTACGGTCTAGAATTCGAAAGAATGCCTACGACCAAAAGGCAGGGCCTGTGCTCAATTGGAGAAACCGTGTTGTTAAATTCGTATCCAAAATCTTCAGCCCTACAGAAAAGAAAGAGTAAAAGGCACCTTCCATGCACAGGACCATATATGATCATTCGGATCCCGCGTCAAGGGAGCTACCTTTTGGCTTTCCTGAAGACAAGCAAAATTGCAAAATTAAAGGACTTTACAATCATCAAGATTTGAAAAGGTATCTGCACGAGTATTAGTGATGATTGCATTCCTCTAAATTGGGAAAATGTTAAAGTTATGAACTTTAATCAGTAACTTACGTAAAAAACTGCTCTAAGGAATTTCGTATCTGAATAGTTTTATGATGATGTTCTGACTTATACAGGGTGTTACATAAAGGTACGGCCAAACTTTCAGGAAACATTCCTCACACACAAATAAAGAAAAGATGTTATGTGGACGTGTCCGGAAACGCTTAATTTCCATGTTAGATCTCATTTTAGTTTCGTCAGTATGTACTGTACTTCCTCGATTCACCGCCAGTTGGCCCAATTGAAGGAAGGTAATGTTGACTTCGGTGCTTGTGTTGACATGCGACTCATTGCTCTACAGTACTAGCACCAAGCACATCAGTATGTAGTATCAACAGGTTAGTGTTCATCACGAACATGGTTTTGCAGTCAGTGCAATGTTTACAAATGCGGAGTTGTCAGATGCCCATTTGATGTATGGATTAGCACGGGGCAATAGCTGTGGCGCGGTACGTTTGTATCGAGACAGATTTCCAGAACGAAGGTGTCCCGACTGGAAGACGTTCGAAGCAATTGATCGGCGTCTTAGGGAGCACGAAACATTCCAGCCTATGACTCGCGGCTGTGGAAGACCTAGAACGATGAGGACACCTGCAATGGACGAGGCAATTCTTCGTACAGTTGACGATAACCCTAATGCCAGCGTCAGAGACGTTGTTGCTGTACAAGGTAACGTTGACCACGTCACTGTATGGAGAGTGCTACGGGAGATCCAGTTGTTTCCCTACCATGTACAGCGTGTGCAGGAACTATCAGCAGCTGATTGGCCTCCACGGGTACACTTCTGCGAATGATTCATCCAACAATGTGTCAATCCTCATTTCAGTGCAAATGTTCTCTTTACGGATGAGGCTTCATTCCAACGTGATCAAATTGTAAATTTTCACAATCAACATGTATGGGCTGACGAGAATCCGCACGCAATTGTGCAATCACGTCATCAACACAGATTTTCTGTGAACGTTTGGGCAGGCATTGTTGGTGATGTCTTGACTGGGCCCCATTTTCTTCCACGTACGCTCAATGGAGCACGTTATCATGATTTCATACGGGATACTCTACCTGTGCTGCTAGAACATGTGCATTTACAAGTACGACACAACATGTGGTTCATTCTCGATGGAGCTCCTGCACATTTCAGTCGAAGTGTTCGTACGTTTCTCAGCAACAGATTCGGTGACCGATGGATTGGTAGAGGCGGACCAATTCCATGGCCTCCAAGCTCTCCTGAGCTCAGTCCTCTTGACTTTCATTTATGGGGGCATTTGAAAACTCTTGTCTACGCAACCCCGGTACCAAATGTAGAGACTCTTCGTGCTCGTACTGTGGACGGCTGTGATACAATACGCCATTCTCCAGGGCTGCATCAGCGCATCAGGGATTCCATGCGACGGAGGGTGGATGCATGTATCCTCGCTAACGGAGGACATTTTGAACATTTCCTGTAACAAAGTGTTTGAAGTTACGCTGTTACGTTCTGTTGCTGCGTGTTTCCATTCCATGATTAATGTGATTTGAAGAGAAGTAATAAAATGAGCTCTAACATGGAAAGTAAGCGTTTCCGGACACATGTCCACATAACATATTTTCTTTCTTTGTGTGTGAGGAATGTTTCCTGAAAGTTTGGCCGTACCTATTTGTAACACCCTGTATACATCGAATGCCGTATTAAACTCTGAACTATTTTGCCTGAAACTTGCAAACAAATGTCTTCTGCGTAACTAGACAAACCATAAAGAAGAAAACTGTTATGGGGATTGTAAGGAGATGTACTTGGTGTGTAGTGAGTTCTCATTTTCGTTGCTTTAAACCAAATAAATAGGCTTTTTAAAGTGATCACTACTTTTATAATGCAATAGTTCTTGCTAGCGGATTAATCGATAAATGTTTGACAAGGCCGATTGAAGATAATATGAGCTCTGAAGCAGAGGACAAAATGTCTTCTTCAAACGATAGTCGAACAGTGGTTTACGTATGTCAGCTGCATAAAGTCTACGCTCCAAATAATAAAAGAAATCATGAAATTAACGAACGATGAAAAGAAAAAAGATCTTTTAACAATTCCCCCCCCCCTCCCCCCGACTCAGAAGACAGTTGCTGAACAGTTCAAAGAAAACTTGAGTCTCATTTCAAGTAAGTACCCCGCTCATACAATTATAGTCGGTGGTGACTTTAATCTACCCTCGATATGCTGGAAAAATTATACGTTTAAAGCCGGCGGCAGGCATAAAACATCATCCGAAATTGTACTGAATGCTTTCTCAGAAAATTACTTTGAACAATTAGTTCATGAGCCCACTCGAAGCGTAAATGGTTGCAAAAGCGTACTTGACCTTTTAGCGACAAATAATTATGGACAAATAGTGAGTGTTGTGACGAATACAGGGATTAGCGACCACAAGGCAGCTGCTGTTAGGCTTAATACCGTAACACCTATAACCATCAAAAAGAAACGCAAAGTGTATCTATTTAAAAAAGCTGATAAAAATGCTCTTAACGCCTTTTTAAGAGACAGTCTTCACTCCTTCCGATCTGATCATGTAAGTGTAGAAAAGTTGTGGAATATTTTCAAAGAGATAGAATCAACAGAAATTGAGAGATATATACCACATAATTTAATAAGTGATAGTACTGATCCCCCATGGTACACAAAACGGGTCAGATCGTTATTGCAGAAGCAACGAAAAAAGCATGCCTAATTTAAAAGAACGCAAAATCCCCAAGATTGGCAAAGTTTAACAGAAGTTCGAAATATAGCACGTACTTCAATGCGAGACGCTTTTAGTAATTTCCACAACGAAATTCTGTCTTGAAATCTGGCGGAAAACCCAAAGAGATTCTGGTCATATTTAAAGCACACCAGTGGCAAGACGCAATCAACACCTTCACTGCGCAATAACAACGGTGAAGTCCCTGATGACAGTGCCACTAAAGCAGAGTTATTAAATACGGTTTTCCGAAACTCCTTCACCAAAGAAGACGAAGTAAATATTCCTGAATTCCAATCAAGAACAACTGCCAAGATGAGAAACATAGAAGTAAATATTCTTGGTGTAACAAAGCAGCTTAAACCACTTAATAAAGGCAAGGCCTCCGGTCCAGAGTGTGTACCAGTCAGGTTCCTCTCAGAGTTTGCTGATAAAATAGGTCCATATTTAATAATTATATGAAACCACTCGCTCTCAGAAAGATCCGTACCTAAAGACTGGAAAATTGCTCAAGTCACACCAATACCCAAAAAGGGGAGTAGGAGTAATCCGCTGAAATACAGGCCTATATCACTAACGTCGACTTGCAGTAGGGTTTTAGAACATATACTGTATTCGAACATTATGAAGTACCTCGAAGAAAACGATTTATTGACATATAGCCAGCACGGATTCAGAAAATATCGTTCTTGTGAAACACAACCAGCTCTTTATACTCATGAAATAATAAGTGCTATCGACAGGGGATGTCAAATTGATTCCATATTAAGGCTTTCGACACAATTCCTCACAAGCGTCTTCTAACCAAACTGCGTGCCTACGGAGTATCGCCTCAGTTGTGCGACTGGATACGTGATTTCCTGTCGGAAAGGTCACAGTTCGTAGTAATAGACGGAAAGTCATCCAGTAAAACAGAAGTAATATCCAGCGTTCCCCAAGGAAGTGTTATACGCCCTCTATTGTTTCTGATCTATATTAACGACATAGGAGACAATCTGAGTAGCTGTTTTAGATTGTTTGCAGATGATGCTGTCATTTACCGTCTTGTAAAGTCATCAAATGATCAAAACGACTTGCAAAATGATTTAGATAAGATATCTGTATGGTGCGAAAAGTGGCAATTGACCCTGAATAAAGAAAAGTGTGAAGTTACTCACATGAGTACTAAAAGAAATCAGCTAAATTTCGATTACGCGATAAGTCACACAAATCTGAGGACAGTACATTCAACTAGATACTTAGGGATTACAGTCACAAATAACCTAAATTGGAACGATCACATAAATAATATTGTAGGTAGAGCAAACCAAAGGCTGCGATTCATTGGCAGAACACTTAGAAGGAGCGACAGGTCTACCAAAGGGACACTACGCTTGTCCGGTGTGGGATCCGCATCAGGTGGGACTGACGGATGACATCGAAAAAGTACAAAGAAGGGCAGCTCGTTTTGTATTATCGCGAAGTAGGGGAGATAGTGTCACAGACATGATACGTGAATTGGAGTGGCAATCATTAAAACAAAGGCGTTTTTCTTTGCGACGGGATCTTCTCATGAAATTTCAATCACCAGTTTTCTCCTCCGATTGCGAAAACATTCTGTTGGCACCCACCTACATTGGGAGAAATGATCATCACGATAAAATAAGAGAAATCAGGGCTTGCACAGAAAAATTTAAGTGCTCGTTTTTCCCATTCGAGAGTGGAACGGTAGAGAGACGCTGTTTATGACTATAGGTGAATATACCGCTAAATAACTTAATTTAGTTGTCAGTAAATTTTGTGAGTTGAAAACCTTTTCAAATTACGTTTTTTTTAAACATGATTTAACGAAGAGTAATATTATTAATATGTCCTGTCCTAACCTAGTTGCTGAATGTATTTTTCAGAGCAGTTATCGGGGGGCGAAAACGACGTTGGTGTTACTAGTACAGTGGTGCTACTGATCGGCAGCCATTGCTGCGGCCTTAAATGCATACTGCAGGATGAATAAAAGAACCTGCGTTGTTTCAGAACTTGGTTTTCGAAGCCGATTCTTTTAAAGAAGTATCGCTTTTCTACGCTAATACCAGCGTTGAAATACTTACATTACTTTCTATGGTCATGCATGTCTCTATTAGTAGAAAGCAGACAGTTAGAGATTGTGCTGATCCAAAGAAAAATCGTTCCCGTCATTAAGATAGGTTCATCTTCTCCCTTCTTCAATAATTTTCCAGGTGGGAGGAGGAATTATATCTCCAGGCACAGAATTAATATCATGTGTTTTCTGGTTATGGGATGTCATGAAACAGCGTCCCCACAGCAGCAAGATTCGCAATATCGACAACTCAAGCAGAGAATAAAGATTGTGAAATAATCTGTTCTGACTAAACATGTAGGAAAATCGTTCATAGCGTTTCAAACCTACATAATATTCTTTACAGCAACTTTTGTGGTAATATTACTAATGCGCACGGGATTGGCAGTTTCCGAAGTAACTTTCACTGGTTCATGAACAACTGCAAGAGTTACACCTTTATTACAAATTAGCATTGGAACATGAGCTATACTGCCAGTTGCGCTTTTTTAACAATATTCAAACTTGCTACTAAGCCACTGGATTTGACGAAATCCGTGAGATTTTCTACATCTACATGTACATCATACTACGCAAGCCACCTAATCATGTGTGGTGGAGGGTACTTTCGGTACCACTATCTGATCCCTCCAACCCTGTTCCACTCGCGAATAGTGCGTGGGAAGAATGATTGTCAGTAAGCCTCTGTATTGGCTCTAATTTCTCGAATTTTCTCTCCGTGGGGGGAAGTAATATGTTGTCTGACTCCTCTTGAAAAGTGCTATCGCGAAATTTCAATAGTAAATCTCTCCGTGATGCACAACGTCCCTCTTGTAACGTCTGCCAGTGGAGTTTGTTTAGCATCTCCGTAACGCTCTCTCGCCAGTTCAACGAGCCCGTGACGAAATGCGCCGCTCTTCGTTGCATCTTCTCTATCTCCTCTATCAGTCCTAACCGGGGATCCCAGATAGATGAACAATACTCAAGAATCGGGTGAACAAGCGCCTTATAAGCCACTTCATTCGTGAATGAGAAACATTTCCTTAAGATTCTTCCGATAAATCTGAGTCTTGTGTCTGCTTTTCCCACTATCTGTTTTATATGGTCATTCAACTGAAGGTCGCTCTGGATGGTTGTGGCTAGCTATTTTACGGCAGACGCTGTCATCTGCTGTTTGTCATCAATAGTGTAGCTGTACAGTAGTGGATTTCTTTTCCTATGTATGCGCAATATGTTACAGAGTCTGCACCATTCATCAATTCTTTGCAGGCCGTTCTACAAATTTACACTATCTTCTGGCGTTGCTGCATTTTCAAAAATGGTTCAAATGGCTCTGAGCACTATGCGACTTAACTTCTGAGGTCATCAGTCGCCTAGAACTTAGAACTAATTAAACCTAACTAACCTAAGGACATCACACACATCCATGCCCGAGGCAGGATTCGAACCTGCGACCGTAGCCGTCGCTCGGTTCCAGACTGCAGCGCCTAGAACCGCTCGGCCACTCCGGCCAGCTGCTACATTTTAATGAAAGAATTATGTGTCTAAGCATGAAATTGAGTTTTATTTAAATATTGACTTCGATGGTTACTCGTAAACTGTGCAACACACAACTAAAAGTTTAGCTACAACTTCGTTATTATCAGGAGCAAATATATCAAACCAGTCGAGTGGCGTTGGTGCTTGAACGTTTCGCCTGTAGAACATGATCATGAATGTGACGATATCACACAGTAAGGCAGTTGGAACAAGTGATGTATGTTGTGTCTTAGAGCTACAAAAAGCTTTATCATATTTATGTAATAACTCAATTTTGGATACCCTGTAGTGCTTTCCAAAATTCACAAATAAGTACTGCTGCACAGAACTACACCCTGTATTCCCAGCTCAACCTTTGCAAGTCGTATCTGTCGCTGTTGCTGGACCAGTACCCTCTGTATGAGCTGGAATTAAATTCTTTATAGGTTTTTATGATCTTTCCTCGAAATATGTTAAACTCAATGCAGTAAAGACGACAAAGCACCTGTCATCATCAGGAGAATTCTTAGGGATTTCATGCCGACGGTTAATAAGCCTGTCGCATTCCTAAGAGATAACGCTTCAAATTTTACATGTGTGTCCCGAGTCGAAAAAAAATATTCCTCCTTCCCCACCCACTCCTACTATGGTGATACGACTATCTTTTACCAGAAAATAAGCTGGAGTAGACAACAACCACATAGTCCTTGTTACTTAAGCAGACTAAGAGGTCTATAATTACAATGGTCACGCTTATTCATATTATTATCACAGTTTTTCCAAGAACTATTTGCGCAAAACGGGCATACATTGTTATCTCTGCTGCCTTCTACGTAATTTCGACGGTGCTCTCTTGTAACATTCTTAGATAAACATAGACATATTGTGTGTGTGTGTGGCGGGGGGGGGGGGGGGGGGAGAGAGAGAGAGAGAGAGAGAGAGAGAGAGAGAGAGAGAGAGAGAGAGAGAGAGAGAGAAAGAAAGAAAGATTTTAGGGCGCTCTACAGCAAGGTTATTATCTCCTAAGCTAAAATAGTCTACAACGAATCATCTCAGACTCTCTCCACTTTTTGTCACTTTCAGTTCTACAATCAAACTGTACCATTCGTAATGTAATACTATGCAGTGGCCCCTTTTATAAACCCTGGTAAAAAGGTGGCTACAATAAGTAAGATAAAATTATAATGACTAATTAATTTGGGACGGTTGATCACTTAAAAATTTTTCGATGAGCCACCTGAAACATATTGGACATCCCACAAAAACATGAAAGTCCTGCTGCATTCATTTCATCGTCTACAAAAACAGAGGAGAGATCACCTAACAAATTAACCTCAGCCATTCTGTCAGGAGCTTATTGTCCGTAAGTGCCAGTCATACATCAACAAATATGGAAATTGCTGCAGCATGAAGCACCAGTCCTACGTTTATCGAATTTTGTGGAGATGTTCATCGCATATCCTTTATGTGATGGTAATTTAATCATTATATTCGGAGCGGATGAACATCCTCAACATCAGTATGAGTTGTTCCCTCCCCCCCCCCCCCCCCCCCACCCGCTCCAACCTTCACCCCTACCATGGCCACGAAGAAATTACTGTATTCGTTTTGGCATGGAATAAACAGTTTCCTAAAATCTTCTTGAAAAATTTCTTACCATGCCATAAACACATACGATCTCTGTTATTGAAGATTTCTGGCCAGAGGCTGTTATGAAGCATCTGTCTTCGCATCACGTCTCAGATGTGTTCTATGGGTAACGAACTAGGTGTCTGGACAGGTCAGTACAATATCCGCATATTCTTAGAGGTGTTTGTAGGGTGAACTGTGGCGGTACAGTATCCGCATATTCTTAGAGGTGTTTGTGGGGTGAACTGTGGCGCGGATTCTTGCATTATCCTGCTGGAATATGCCTTTTGGCACCCTGGTCTTGAAGGGTATGAGAACAGGATTTACTATTATTGCCTCATACTGGCAAGCATTCAGGCCCCCTTCAACCATTACCAAATCAGTCTCGTTGTCATACACGACAGCTGCAAGGATCCAGAAGTTGGAAAGTTATCGGTTCCGAAAATCGAGCCTCCTGTGACATTTCATCAGGTCATCTATGGACACGTTGACGTTGATCTGACCACAATAAACAGAAGTGAAGCTCACCATGAACAGCTCAGAATGCCACTCAGTGTCCCAGGAGACTCTGGCTCAACACTGTGCAAATCTCTGTTGTGTGCATGGTGTGGTGTCAGCGATAAATGACGCATGGCAAATCAAGACCTCGTCCAATAGTCACGTAGTCTGTTCCCCACTGTTCGTGGTGACACTCTGCCTGTAACCTCTGTCCAGACTTCAGCTGTTGTTCCCTGTTTATTCGTCAGAGCCAGTCGAACAATCCTACGATCTTCTCACGGTGTAGTGGTTCTGAAAGACACGTGCCTTCCCTTCTTCCCATAGTGCTCTCCTCAGTCCGTCTCATCTCCACTCGTTCTGCAGTCCTTACGCTATAGTCAACTGCCAGTGCGATCAGTTGTTATGATACTATCTCCATCATGACAATGATTCTACCTTTCTCGAAGTCCGAAATATAGGAACAATTTACACGTGCCAGTCATGTGGCTTTGCTGTATCACCACCTGAAAAGTTCCCGTAACGTTAGACATATGCAGTACCCATGATGTGCTCACACCATTCTTCATCTGTAGGAATTGCTGTTTTCTGGCTGAAAATAGCCTCGAACAAGGACGACATATTAAGCAATATTTAGCACAGGCATCGAAATATAAGTATATCACTTTGGTAGCTTTCGCTCAATGTGTTCGTGGTACAACGCTTTTCATGTCACACAGTGTATTTCCCCCAACATATAAATCTCTGTCTCAACAATGAGACAATAATTTGTAAGGAGATGGCACAACGAGCCACAGAATTTCCTGTACTACATCTGCTAATTAGTTACCCTGAATTCCCGTGTATCCTGTTAGTCACCAGAATGGAATCTTCCATTGATAAATCATGAATATGGAGAGGAGTGTTCTGGTTGCTCTGGATCTGTTTATCTGCTGGTGCATACAAATTGAGGCAGGTAAAGATTCTCCCAGCGTGCTCGAAGATTGCACGTGATTAGGCTACAAATGCCGTAAATTAGTTTGCTAAATGGATATTGAGGGCAGCCTCAGGAAATAACACTGAGCAGCCAAGATCTACCGGAGAATGTGGCAATCTGCCCCTACTATTTTAGTGCTTTTATTAGTGAATATAGTTAATTAATACTTGTTGTAGTCTGGCTGGTTAGAAAAATTAGACATCGGATGTTACTAACAAGGGAACCTCCCCATCGCACCCCCCTCAGATTTAGTTATAAGTTGGCATAGTGGATAGGCCTTGAAAAACTGAACACAGATCAATTGAGAAAACAGGAAGAAGTTGTGTGGAACTATATAAAAATAAGCAAAATATACAAACTGAGTAGTTCAAGGGAAGATAGGCAACATTAAGGACGATGGGAACGCCGGAGCGTCGTGGTCTCGTGGTAACGTGAGCAGCTGCGGAACGAAATGTCCTTGGTTCAAATCTTCCATCGAGTGAAAAGTTTAACTTTTTATTTTCAGTTTATGTGACAAACTCTTATGTTTTCATCACTTTTTTGGGAGTCATTATCACATCCACAAGAAAACCTAAATCGGGCAAGGTAGAAGAATCCGTTTACCCATTCGCCAAGTGTACAAGTTAGGTGGGTCGACAACATATTCCTGTCATGTGACGCACATACCGTCACCAGTGTCGTATAGAATATATCAGATGTGTTTCCCTGTGGAGGAATCAGTTGACCTATGACCTTGCGATCAAATGTTTTCTGTTCCCATTGGAGAGGCACGTCCTTTCGTCTACTAATCGCACGGTTTTGCGATGCGGTCGCAAAACACAGACACTAAACTTATTACAGTGAACAGAGATGTCAATGAACGAACGGACAGATAATAACTATGCAAAATAAAGAAAGTAAAATTTTCAGTCATGGGAAGACTTCAACCACGGACTTCTCGTTCAACAGCTGCTCACGCTACCACGAGACCACGGCGCTCCGAATTTTACGAACTCCATTATGTTGCTTATGTGACCCATGGACTACTCAGTTTGTATATTTTGCTTATTTTTTCACAGTTCCACACAACTTCTTCCTGTTTTCTCAATTGATCTGTGTTCAGTTTATCAAGGCCTATCCACTGTGCCAACTTATAACTAAATCTGAGGAGGGTGCGATGGGGAGGTTCCCTTGTAAGTAGCCAAACGACTTACTCCCGTGGTACATGCGCCGAGAACAGAAGTTCTGAACGTGAGCCTAAAACGCATGCCCTATCTACTCCTCCACGCTGTTCGATGATTCTGTCCCTTAGAAAATATTTCTATTGACAATGAAGAGGATGTAATACGTGAACAGTTTTCTACGACAAAGTTAATTTTATTCACTTTAAATTCATCTAAAACGTCCCTACTGATTGTGTTCACTCTACAGATGCAGTCACTCACTTATCACGAGCCTCAGTTCGCAAAAACCAATGGAAGGCACTCCAGAAGACCACACCTTCTCAGCACAGCAGAATGCTAAGGTCAATATAGCGTCGAGTATGCAAGAGCTGAGCCCAATTCGAGGCCTAAACATCAGCCAACATCATCGTGCAGTACAGTGAGAGTTCAAGTTTCTGATGAAAAGTACTTTCGTAAATGTTGCATTTTTCCCCGCAAGAGAACAGTTTGTCAATCTGTGCATAAAGTGATGCTTTCATACCAATGAGAGTTGTAAATTATTAAGCAGTCCTATGGCAAAAAATTGTGTCAAAGTTAACTAAATCATTTATACATTTATGTAATAAAGTAAACTAATTTTTCACGTGCTGTAGTTGAGCCTACTCTCATAGCACTCAAAGAACGCACAGTTACGGCCGCACAAAAGTAGTTCAGTCTGGTCACAACAGTATAAATAGTGCCCGAATTTAAAAATTTAAAATGCTGACATAATCTACCCACTGAGAGTTATAATCATGTATGAAAGGTTCAACATAGGAAGACAAGTATTACAGTTATAAACTGCGTATATGTCTCGAGGCAGGGCAACTTACCACACTCAAACACACAGACGTTATTGATCCAGTATTTGAGAACTAGAGCACTTCTTGACTCGCAAAAAGCCTTGCGGATGATTTCGAACTTCTACGAAACATTTTTTCGCTGACACCTCCCACAAAATGATGAGAAGAAAAAATTATGGCTTGCTAGATTATCGATGTTCATGAAGTCCAACTGCCGCATCAGGCATGACGATTTATTTCCTCTTTACTACTAACTGTTGTCGTAACACACTTTTACTCCACTCCATTTTGGCCTGACGCAGAAACAGTCGTTCAACGTTCCAAAAAAATAAAAATAGTCTCTGTTGCAAGTCTTTTATTAATAATGACGTGCGCCGGCCGAGGTGGTCTCGCGGTTCTAGGCGCGCAGTCCGGAACCGCGCGACTGCTACGGTCGCAGGTTCGAATCCTGCCTCGGGCATGGATGTGTGTGATGTCCTTAGGTTAGTTAGGTTTAAGTAGTTCTAAGTTCTAGGGGACTGATGACCACAGCTGTTAAGTCCCATAGTGCTCAGAGCCATTTTGAATAACGACGCGTTTCGCACGGTTAGTACATCTTCAGATTATCTGTAATTAGTAATAATAATTTTATTACATAACATTTAAATTGTGAACATGTCTAGCACCGATCAGCGGGATGTCTAAGCTACAGATGAGAGGTAAAGTGAGTCACGTGTCTTGAATAGCGGAGGCCGTGAAGGACGCAGTCTTGAAATATTAATGTGGGAAAAGTGAAAACCTCTAAGTTAAAAGCGTAAATTTACAACATGAATAAGAAATAAAATCTGGGTGAGCACTGGATTAGGAACCAAAAAGGAACTCACCAAACCGTAGCAATATGCTGTGCGATGACAGGTTAGCGATCAAAGCCATGAATCACAGAGGTAAACAGGTACTGTTCTAGGCAACGTACATGCTGAAACGAGTGGGCTGCGCAGACTTGAAGACGAAACTTAGTGAAAGAGCCGAGTAACGGCGCTGATAGTAAAAAGGTGCCGAATTAAAGTAAATGGACGGAACCAATTAAAATGATGGCATAGAATAAAATACCCTTAAATATTAAAAACAGACGAACTAGTGGTCACATAGGAAATGACTACGTCGAGTAGCGTGGCTCTGGTTGAACAAAAGCGATTCAAGCGTCCGATATTGCCATCAAACCGATATGGTTGCAACATTCCAACATAAAACATAAATCAGCATCTACAACCACAACTGTACACCGCCAACCGCCATACAATGTGTGATGGAGGATCTAAAGATTAACCCCCATTTTTATTCCATAGGCAGATAGCGTGCAGGAAGAAAGTTTTTCCGAACCCCTTCTGTATGGGATCGAATTTCTCTAATATTATGATATAATATTGATGACAGTTTATTAAACAATTTATTAAATATTACAATTTATTAAATATTTACGTATATTTCTGGTGGAGCTTTTGTCTGATGTCATCTAGTACACACATGTTGCAGGCCATGCACTTTTGTCTAGCAATAATTGCAAACAGTGCTAATTATGAAGATATATTTTACATAGTTTTCTCACATTAACAGTGGTAAATACTCCGTTCTCTGAATGTAAATTTTCATGTGTTCATGCGTGAAGGTAAATTTAGTCTTAGATTGCTGAATGCAGATTTTTCACGATGTGTGTTCGTGTTCCAGGATATAATTTGCACAGCTCATTGCACTGATATGCTCAGCATTCCTTAATAGTTCTAATAAGTTCAGTTCTTTCTAATTACATCTTAGTCAAATAACTTGCAGAAGTATTATTAGCAACTAGTCATTTCCATATCAAAGCTCAGTGATTCTATATAGGGACCAAGATCTCCATAGCACATTGTTCAAAGATAAGTTGCCGCTACTACACTCCTGCAATTTTTATACGATCTTACGAATGATTTTTCACAGAGGTTGATGCTCAACTAAACAAGCCATTCATGCATGTTATCAGCTGTGCGACTTTTTATAAGTGTGCGCTAATGAGTTAATTTCTTATTCTTTTCAAAGCTAAATTGCATTAAGAAATTGTTTAATATATCATGACTTTGTTTATAACAAGGTGCAGTTTCATTAAATCGGGGTCTAGAGATACTACTTGCTTTGTAGATCTATGACCTGAAGGTGTAGCGCACTTGTAAGTCATACTCACAAAATTGCCAGAGCTTACATTAAAAAAGATGCCAAGAAATACACTGGCTAACAAAAGAAGACGAGCACCCAAAATGGGAGGATAAACGAAATGAAACCTCATGGTTTAGAGGGTTAGTGACATTATTTCAGTGATTAAAATATCTAGCCAAAGCTACAAAGAACTGGGTAGTGTGAGCCCATTTGTATGACACTGCACCCTCCATAGCCTGAACCCTCACTAATACTGTTAGAAATGGTGCGACAAAGCCGTTGCATCCTCTTCTGGCCCATAACTGTTGTAACTGGTCATTGATATTCCGGATAATGGCACCAGGGCAGAGTTGACGTTCGAGCTGGTCCCACACGGGTTACATCATGGACAGATCTGAGCACCATGTTGTCCTCGGGAGTACCTCGACAATACGCAGACAGTTCACAGAGACACGTTCCATCTGTGGACCAACATTGTCCTGTTGCAAAGTCGCACAGCAACATTGACGCATGGCAGGTAATACATGAGCACGGGAGATGTCCGTGACGTTCCATCGTGTCGTCAGAGTTCCCTCGACCACTACCAGCCGTGGCCTGAAGTTATATCCGGTGGCTCCCGGTACCATGAAGCCAAGAGTAGCATCGCATGGCTCTCCGCAACATTGGATGGCTCCTTTGAAAGCGCACGGTTGATTGCCTTATCCATCCTTAAAATATTCTGAGCTTGCGTTCTGTCTCTGATGCCCTCGATGTCGACGGGACGTTCAACCCTAATCCTTCTTCGCTCCAAAACATTGCAAGAACGGGACCTCTTCCCAGGTCACCGCCAAACTCGTCGACGATGGTCATTCTGGGGAGTCCAGAAACGCGACTCATCGCTGAACACAATGCGATGCCATTCATCAGTAGTCCAAGCTTCCCAGTCACGGCATCACTTCAAACTCAGCCGTTTGTGTTGCGCTGTTAACGGCAGTCTACGCATAAGAAGGTAATTACCTAGTACGGCTGTTGCTAATCTTCGACCAGTGGTGCAGGATGACACAGTACGGTACAGTGAGTCCATTATTTCGTCTTCGATAGCAGGCACAGATGTAAAGAGGTTACCATGTGCTTGGTACACAAATGGCAATCCTTCCTTGTGGTGTACGAACGTCGTCGGCTGGAACAGTGACAATGAATATGCTGCCGTCACGTTCACATGCCATACAAAACCGGACAGCTGTCATATACGAATGCCACACAAGTCTGTATACTGTACGATTAGACAGGTAGGCCATATGGATACCTAAAATGAGGTCAATTTCAGACTTTGCCAGTGGTTAATAAAGCTTTCTGACACGAGTGCGCGGCATCTCCGTGTCCTTCACGATTATTATTCAACATGTAATGCTGTTTACACTCCTTACATACCCTACCAAGCCTAACAACAACACTACACACGAGTAATACTAATGCACTACAGTTTCCGTTCTACCTTCCACAGAGAATTCAAATTCACTTTTACTGTCGGGCAGTGTATATTTAGTCTTCTAACACATATCATAAATTGATTTAATAAACTGATTATTTAATCTACATGAGTACCCTGCAATTCACAATCAAATGGCTGACAGAGTGTTCATCGAACCACCTTCAATCTACGAGGTGCATTCAAGTTCTGAGGCCTCCGACTTTTTTTCTAATTAACTACTCACCCGAAATCGATGAAACTGGCGTTACTTCTCGACGTAATCGCCCTGCAGACGTACACATTTTTCACAACGCTGACGCCATGATTCCATGGCAGCGGCGAAGGCTTCTTTAGGAGTCTGTTTTGACCACTGGAAAATCGCTGAGGCAATAGCAGCACGGCTGGTGAATGTGCGGCCATGGAGAGTGTCTTTCATTGTTGGAAAACGCCAAAAGTCACTAGGAGCCAGGTCAGGTGAGTAGGGAGCATGAGGAATCACTTCAAAGTTGTTATCACGAAGAAACTGTTGCGTAACGGTATCTCGATGTGCGGGTGCGTTGTCTTGGTGAAACAGCACACGCGCAGCCTTTCCCGGACGTTTTTGTTGCAGTGCAGGAAGGAATTTGTTCTTCAAAACATTTTCGTAGGATGCACCTGTTACCGTAGTGCCCTTTGGAACGCAATGGGTAAGGATTACGCTCTCGCTGTCCCAGAACACGGACACCATCATTTTTTCAGCACTGGTGGTTACCAGAAATTTTTTTGGTGGCGGTGAATCTGTGTGCTTCCAGTGAGCTGACTGGCGCTTTGTTTCTGGATTGAAAAATGGCGTCCACCTCTCATCCATTGTCACAACCGACGAAAAGAAAGTCCCATTCATGCTGTCGTTGCGCGTCAAAATTGCTTGGCAACATGCCACACGGGCAGCCATGTGGTCGTCCGTCAGCATTCGTGGCACCCACCTGGATGACACTTTTGGCATTTTCAGGTCGTCATGCAGGATTGTGTGCACAGAACCCACAGAAATGCCTACTCTGGAGGCGATCTGTTCAACAGTCATTCGGCGATCCCCCAAAACAGTTCTCTCCACTTTCTCAATCATGTCGTCAGACCGCCTTGTGCGAGCCCGAGATTGTTTCGGTTTGTTGTCACACGATGTTCTACCTTCATTAAACTGTCGCACCCACGAACGCACTTTCGACACATCCATAACTCCATCACCACATGTCTCCTTCAACTGTCGATGAATTTCAATTGGTTTCACACCACGCAAATTCAGAAAACGAATGATTGCACGCTGTTCAAGCAAGGAAAACCTCGCCATTTTAAGTATTTAAAACAGTACTCATTCTCGCCACTGGCGGTAAAATTCCATCTGCCGTATGGTGCTGCCATCTCTGGGACGTATTGACAATGAACGCGGCCTCATTTTAAAACAATGAGCATGTTTATATCTCTTTCCAGTCCAGAGAAAAAAAATCGGAGGCCTTAGAACTTGAATGCACCTCGTATTTCTCTACCGTTTCACTCTCTAACAGCGAGCGGGAAAATCGAACACTTAAATGCATCCGTGAGAACTCTGATTTCTCTTACTTTATTATGATCATTTCTCCCTATGTACTTGGGCGCCAACAAAATATTTTGCACTCGGAGGAGAAAGTTGGTGACTGAAATTTCATGGGAAGATCCTGCCTCAATGAAAACCGCCCTTGTTTTAATCATTGCCGCTCCTACTCGCGTATCATAACCGTGGCACTCTCTCCCCTATTTCCCGACAGTACAAAGCGAGCTCCCTTCTTTGAATTTTTTCGACGTTCTCCGTCAATCCTATCTGATGTGCGTCCCATACCGCGCAGCAACAGTCCAGCAGATGGCGGACAAGCATAGTGTGGACAGTCTCGTTAGTATGTCTGTTGGGTTTTCGAAGTATTCTGCCAATAAATCGCAGTCTTTGCTTCGCTTTCCCCATAACATTACTCTTAATTGTAGTCCCTAAGTATTTATTTGAATTTACAGCCTTAGATTTGTGTGATTTGTGGTGTAAGCGAAATTTAACTGATTCATTGTTGTGTTCATGTGGACGACTTCTAACTTTTCATTATTTAGAGTCAATTGTCACTTTTCTCGCCATACAGATATATTGTCTTAGTCATTTTTCGATTGGTTTTGATCATCTAATGACTTTACAATACGGTAAATGACAGCATCAACTGCAAACACCTTGCCTTCGCAAACCGTCACAAATCTGCCACGCGAAATTAGAAAAATTAACCGTGTGATAGGAGTACCACACGAAAGATTTATTACAACACCTTGTCTATTAGCAACAGTTTCGAATAAATAAAACGTTGTTATCAAGTCTGCCGACTGCTGCTGCCGCCCATGTCTGACTCTGTTCATTACACGGCTGCTAGAACCAAGTGAGTTCCAAACTTGTACGTGAGCATGACCCAACCAACCGCTAGCTACCTGATTGGCTGCGTGGGCGCGAAAACCACTAGACGTAAAGTGCTTCCATTGCAGTGTCTCAGAGACACGCAAATCAAATAACCTTCAATGCGTATCGATACTGTTTTGCAAAATGTTAGCAAAGACCAGTTCGCGAGTTACTGAAACACAAATCGTTGAGGAACTGAATTTGCTGTTTAACACGCAACTTCCAGGATTTCTGCAACGCTCGACGTTTTTCTTATAACATCTTCTATTATATTTCGTTCTTGGCACTCTCACGCCGACTAAACAAATCTGTAACGAATCTTGTAGCATGTATTTGGATGATTTCTATTATTTCTGTTAATCCGAATAGGTACGGATCCTACACCGACAACTAACCCAAGAATTTGTTGAAATGGGGCCCTGTAGTGGATCCATTTCGTGTATGAATTACACTTCTAATAAATTTGATTTTGTTATCTACTTTCCCTATGGCTAGATTTACGCTGATGAACCTAAACATTATGACCACAGCCCACCATGAGATTAAATGCCGCCTGGTGGCTTTGCAGGTACGTGGTGCGGTAAGGAAAGTACATAAGCAAAGGGGAGACGAATGAGCGATCATTCTATCAAAGATATGAATCGAAAATGAGGAATACCACTGATATAAGGGATTTTGACAAAGGGTAGATTGGTATTGCCCGTCGCCAGTGAAGGAGCACCTCGGAAAATTCGAGCTTGACAGCTGCTCGCGTGCTGCTGTTGTTAACATCTATGGAAATTGTTTGAAAGGCCGATAAACCACGAGCGGGCGACAAGATACTGGAAGTCCACGCCTCGTCACAGAACGAGGAGGTCAGAGGCTTGTGCGCTCTGTAAAGTAGGATAGACGGCGAACTGCGGCAGATTTGATCACAGAGTACAAAGCTGATGCAGTTACAAGTGTAGACGACCCCTACATGTTCCCATGTTGACCCAACGACATAGTCAATCATGATAGCAGTAGGCACGAGATCATCGAGAGATGTCGATTGGTCTGTCAGCTGGTAAGATGAATCACGTTTCTTGTTGCACCAGGTCGATGGTCGCGTCACGATACTCCATCATCCAGGCGAACAGGTGCTCAAAACATCCACTGTCCTATAGAGGCAGGCCGGTTTGGGCAGTATTATGCTATGACGAACTTCACCTGCGCTTTCAGGAGACCTGTGGTGATAATAGACGGCTCCATGACTGTTACGGACTACGTAACCTTACTGCGGACCACCTGAATCACTTCATGCTTGATGTCTTTCACCACTTCGATTGCACCTTCCAGCAGGGTAACTGCTAAATTTGTGCTGCAGTGGTTTGAGGAGAAAGATAATGAACTTGCACTGATGTCATAACCAAAATTAGACTGACCTGAACCCAATGTAACAGATCTGGAATCCAGTAGCCGGCAGCTCCACGCTCACTAGCTTGTAATTTATGGAAATGCTTGACCGGAGCATGGACTAATGTGCCACATTCCTTCAGAAACCTATCAAGAACTTGTCGAATCCATGCCAGGAAGAATCTCTGCTATATCGGTTTCCAAATTTGCAAATGTGGACCAGTTATCATCATGTTTTCGTTCTTTAGAGTATGTGGCTGTTATATCTTAAACCACTCTGGACAGGAAGTCCTATATAATTGGAGGTAGTGTTAAACAGCAAATTAGACCCCTAGGTCTGCAAAAAAAAAAAAAAAAAAAAAAACGTTCAAGTGACTCTGAACACTATGGGACTTAACATCTGAGGTTAGCAGTCCCCTAGAACTTAGAACTACTTAAAGCTAACCAACCTGAGGACATCACACACATCCATGCCCGAGGGAGGATTCGAACCTGCGACCGTAGCGGTCGCCCGGTTCCGGATTGAAGCGCCTAGGACCGCTCGGCTCCACCGGCCGGCCCAGGTTTGCACATAAACTTTTTAATTTATCGGTTGGCACGGGTGGCAGAGAATCAGATCTGGCTCATACCGTGTGTCACCAAAGAGTGCTATGTCGCAGAGGGCAGGACGTCGCTCGTAATACATTACCACATCGAGCCAAGCCATAATCAAGAAGTGTAAATAGAGCAGTATGACAGTGCCTAATGCATTATTCTGCGAACCGTGCACTATGGAGCCATAACATGTAAACTCTGCGCTCAGCTGCTACACGGCATGCTAGCACTGATCGACTTTGGAAGGCAAGGGGAACTGACAATAACTAAGACACCAAGGTAGTGACAAGCCCACTGACACCTCTGGATAATGACGGCAAATGACCATATTGCTCGCCACAATGACGTTATGTCCAGCTTATATACGACTATGTATGAAGCCTCAGTCTTAGTGTCTGGTCATCTCATCTGTAACTCTGATTCCGACCAACTGAAAATCTCACTTGTTGCAAGATAACTTGACTGGCGAATCGAGATATGGTGCCTACTGCCAAGAGAAGACTTTACCTCTGAATCCACAACCATCCAGCTGTACACCAACTTAAATGATGAAAGCCGTTTGGTCGTCACCGTGGTTGAAGAAGTTGTGGGTGAACCTAGGCCTCCCCTGGTGAAGGGTCAAAAATGTTTCAAATGGCTCTGAGCACTATGGGACATGACATCTGAGGTCATCAGTTCCCTAGACTTAGAACTGCTTAAACCTGACTAACCTAAGGACATCACACACATCCATTCCCGAGCAGGATTCGAACCTGCGACCGTAGCACCAGCGCGGTTCCGGACTGAAGAGCCTAGAACCGCTCGGCCACAGCGGCCGGCTTGGTGAAGGGTCGTATAGAGTAACTGCAAACTACTGGCTACAGCCAGTTGGGTGTACACCTGCCTATCTCCTCCCTGGCTGACGTAACACCGCTTCCCTGACTGTGCACTATATGTTTGATTTGAGTCCTGGGCTTTCACCTTCACGACACCCGCCATCCGTAATATGCTGTGAGCACTTGTTGAAGCGGACGTCCTTCTTCGAGAGCGTTGGGGTGGGTCGTACAAGCTGCCAGTGAGCCATGGTAGGCTTGGGCTACAGACTCATCTCCTAGTCACGTACCCGACACAGTTGCTGGGTCCTGACTTGCACGATGGGCACAGCCTACGAGGCTGCTGTGTCCGCATTCCTTGTTGAAATCTAGTGCGCGAATCAGCATGCCTACTGCCGCTCTGGAGAAGACAATCTGTAATGTCAAATCACAGGTAATAAATGTGATTCTAGGCATCGCTGTTTCACTGACGCCTTAGGGTAAATGACAGCCATCCACGCCAGCTCCAGAATTCCGGTTCCTACGCCAGTAGCTTCACCACCTCACATGCTTAACTTCCACGCCTGCTAAAAATCATCACCCGAGTGGTGACAGCTACAGTAGTGACTCATTCGAGTGATGAGTCGCCGACTGCTTAGTCAGACGATACCAGATCTTCTCATCTGTTTACGCGCATTTTATTTTATTTATGTTTCGTGCTGATCTTGCAACAAGCATTGATCGTCTGCACTCGTGGTCGTGCGGTAGCGCTCTCGCTTCCCGCGCCCGGGTTCGATTCCCGGCGGGGTCAGGGATTTTCTCTGCCTCGTGATGACTGGGTGTTATGTGCTGTCCTTAGGCTAGTTAGGTTTAAGTAGTTCTAAGTTCTAGGGGACTGATGACCATAGATGTTAAGTCCCATAGTGCTTACAAGGGAACCTCCCCATCGCACCCCCCTCAGATGTAGTTATAAGTTGGCACAGTGGATAGGCCTTGAAAAACTGAACACCGATCAATTGAGAAAACAGGAAGAAGTTGTGTGGAACTGTGAAAAAATAAGCAAAATATACAAACTGAGTAGTTCAAGGGAAGATAGGCAACATTAAGGACGATAGGAATGTAGGAGCGCAGTGGTCTTGTGGTAACGTGAGCAGCTGCGGAACGGAAGGTCCTAGGTTCAAATCTTCCATCGAGTGAAGAGCTTAATTTTTTATTTTCAGTTTATGTGACAAACTCTTATGTTTTCATCACTTTTTTGGGAGTGATTATCACATCCACAAGAAAACCTACATCGGGCAAGGTAGAAGAATCTTTTTACCCATTCGCCAAGTGTACAAGTTAGGTGGGTCGACAATATATTCCTGTCATGTGACGCACATGCCGTCACCAGTGTCGTATAGAATATATCAGATGTGTTTTGCTGTGGAGGAATCGGTTGACCTATGACCTAGCGACAAATGTTTTCTGTTCCCATTGGAGAGGCACGTCCTTTCGTCTACTAATCGCACGGTTTTGCGATGCGGTCGCAAAACACAGACACTAAACTTATTACAGTGAACAGAGATGTCAATGAACGAACGGACAGATAATAACTATGCAAAAATAAAGAAAGTAAAATTTTCAGTCGAGGGAAGACTTGAACCAAGGACCTGTCGTTCTCCAGCTGCTCACGCTACCACGGGACCACGGCGCTCTTTATCATACATAGTCCATTATGGTGCTTATGTGGCCCATTGACTACTCAGTTTGTATATTTTGCTTATTTTTTCACAGTTCCACACAACTTCTTCCTGTTTTCTCAATTGATCTGTGTTCAGTTTTTCAAGGCCTATCCACTGTGCCAACTTATAACTAAATCTGAGGGGGTGCGATGGGGAGGTTCCCTTGTTAGATCCAATTTGATCGTCTGCAAGCCTCTCTTTATTTCATAACATTTTTCTCACATTTTCATCATATTTTTCTGAGACTGTCACCTCCCTGTCACCTTCCTCTACATAACTATGTCATGTGCGAATAATCTCATTGCCATGCAGGGCTTATCCGCCATGTCATTTATATAGTGAGCGGCCCTGCCACGTTATTTGCAGGTGCGCCAGATGCTTCATTCGCGTGCGACGATGTTTGTCCGATAAGAACCACATACCGAGCTCTGTTCACTAGGAAGTCTTCAGTCAAATTATACATCGAATCGGATATTCTACATGCACTTATTTTGTTTACTAGGCGGCGATCGAAATTGTGTTGAAGACTGTCATGAATCTGAGCTCAGCTGTCTGTTGCTTTCTGGATCACGTGAATGGACAGAGAGTGCTTGGTCTCACACGGCCTGTGCGAAACTGTGTTGATTACTGCGGAGGAATACAGTGTACGTTCAACAATTCTGCAATAAATTGACCTCATAGAGACACGTCTACAGCTATACGGATCTGTTTTGAGACCCTCCTTATCGAATGTAGGGTCATGGACCTTTTTCCAATCACCTAGCACGCTCCGTGGGTCCAGCTTCGTAAACTGATGTTAGAAGGGAGGCCAGTTCCTCTGCATATGCATTACAGAATCTAACGGAATTTAGATCAGTTCCCGTGAATTTTCCTCTATCGAGTCATTCGAGCCCGTTTACTTCTACAGTTATTACATTCGCATCCGCTCGACGTTCGGACGTAAAAAAACGCACTTTGACCTTCTCCCATGAAGCAGTTTAGGATTACAGAAATGAACATTTCTGTCTTTGTTTTTTCATCTCCAGTTCCCGTGCCATCATGGCAAACGAACATTATGCGAAAAATAATTCTAATGTTCTCCACTTTCGTTCCTCCAGAGACGAAACAGAGCGAGGTGCCTCAGTGGTTAGAATACGAGACTCATGTTAGGGAGGAGGACGGTTGGAATCAGAGTGCGACCATCTAGGTTTAGGTTTTCTGTTCAAAATGGTTCAAATGGCTCGAAGCACTATGGGACTTAACATCTGAGGTCATCAAACCCCTAGACTTAGAACTACTTAAACCTAACTAACGTAAGGACATCACACACGTCCATGTCCGAGGCAGGATTCGAACCTGTGACCGTAGCAGCAGCGCGGTTCCGGACTGAAGCGCCTAGAACTGTTAAGCCACAGTGGCCGGCTTAGGTTTTCTGTGATTTCCCTAAATTGCTCCAGCAAAATGCCACGATGGTGCCTTTAAAACGGCACGGCTGATTTTCTTTCCCATCCTTGAAACTATCCGAGCTTGTGCTCCGTTTGTAATGAACCCGACGTCGACAGGACGTTACAACCTCTCTTTTTTCCAGAGGTGAATGTGTGCTGCTAACTATTCATTTCGCTTAAAATCATTTTTCCCACCTTAATTTTCGACATCAGTGATCAAGGATGATACAACAGTTTTGCGATCCCTAATTCCTGTCTCTGTACTCACTTAATCGAAATGTTCGTGTCCGTTCGTTTCAAAAACACATCCAATAAATTTCCTTAGCGGTAAATAGGGTTGTTAGTACTCAAAGTGTGAGAACAGTGCTCTGGAACGTTCGCCAAGATGATCGTTTTGGCGGCTTGCAGCGTCCTGTGTGCTAGGGAAAACCGTTACGCTGTGACCTAGGCTAGCGTAGCGTCGATGTCCCTCCGGCGCCCGCAGCGATGCATTCCGAACCGGAAGTCACACAACCACCACTCCTTCTTACACGCCTTTTCTAGCCAAATGAGAAAATAACAGTCTCTCCCTGCATGCAACTGCAAAATAAAAACGTCAGCTCGAGTGAAAGACTAATTCCAGTGCTTCGAATTTGCGCCAGTGTCGACCTTTGCATAATGGTAGGTTAGGGTTGAACGTCCCACCGACACCATTAAAACACAGAATACCACTTGTTCAGTCAGTATGGTTGGAAGAAAAGGAGGTTATTGCTCAGCACGCCTTCAACGTCGATGGTGACGTCGTTAGAGCCGACGTAAAAATTCGAATTTTGCGAGGATAGAGAAAGATATCGACTGTGACATTATTCCAGGAGTCACCCCGGTATTCATCACTGTAATTTAGGGAAACTACGAAATATACAGGGTGGTCGGAAACAGTCTGAAAAGTCCGAAAATCGTGTAAGTGTGTTGCAGGGTAGTTTGTCCTGAGAAATTGTTGTTCAGAAAAAAAAAAAAAAAATTCGAGCCGGCCGCGGTGGTCTAGCGGTTCTAGGCGCTCAGTCCGGAACCGCGGGACTGCTACGGTCGCAGGTTCGAATCCTGCCTCGGGCATGGATGTGTGTGATGTCCTTAGGTTAGTTAGGTTTAAGTAGTTCTAAGTTCTAGGGGACTGATGACCACAGATGTTAAGTCCCATAGTGATCAGAGCCATTTGAACCATTTGAAAAAATTCGATAGTGGTGCCGTTTCCAAGTCAATTAGCATCGAAGTTACGCCCAGTTTACACGACGACACTAGGTTGCAGGCAACTGCGCTACCGGCCTCTGCGCATGTGCTCTGCGCGTTTGCGCAACTCGTCGGTGAAACTAAACACTTTCGGCGTGTTCCAACTTTGGCGACACTAGATACATGAGTTTTGAGGTTATGTGTGTTCGCAGAGTGTAGACAAACTGAAATATGAAGTGGGACACGGAGAATAATGTTCTATGATTTGTATAGATGTTTGTGGGATTTCAGTGATGCTGATTACAAAATTAAGCAACATATTGCTGCTCCTGAGACCATCACGTACAATCAGAACACAGATAGTTTGACAATATCTGAGCTGCAGCGCAACATGTATTGAATTAGGAACACATATACAACTGAATTAAGAAAAATACAAGCAAATGTAATTCTAGATGTGGAAATGCTCTTGTCTACAAGACTAAAATCCCATCGTTCGAGTTGTCAGTCTCTTTTTCTTTTCTTTTTTTTTTTTTTTTTTTTTTTTTAAAAAGGGATATTGTTGACAGGAAGTAAGGCTACAAGGCCGTCCGATGTAGCCGTGCGGTTCTAGGCGCTTCAGTCTGGAACCGAGTGACCGCTACGGCCGCAGGTTCGAATCCTGCCTGGGGCATGGATGTGTGTGATGTCCTTAGGTTAGTTAGGTTTAAGTAGTTCTAAGTTCTAGGGGACTGATGACCTCAGATGTTAAGTCCCATAGTGCTCAGAGCCTTTTGAACCATTTTTGAAGGCTACAGAAATCGAGATGCGGCATTCTTCATTCAATATTTATCTATTTGAAACGTCGCAGCAGTGCTCCTCATTGACATTTGTTTGAATTTTGAAACATTGCCACTGAACAGATCTATCTTCAAGAGAGTAGTTTGCAAACCATTGTCTTCTTAATGCGCCCTGCTTCGAATAATTACTGCCGTTAGTGTTAATAACTGTTACTGTTAATGTTAATAATTATTGGTGTTAATGAAAAAGCGACATCAGCAACTAAAACCGCGTCTTATAGCATGCCGAGTGTTCTCGATTGTAATGCACACAATGTGATATGTAATTTCAGTTCTGGCGGCAGTGGTTCATGCATTACAGTATCTTTATTTCTTATCGCATAATTAACTCTATTTATAAGAAACGTGAACAGTTCTGGTGACATTCTAAGATAATTAAAAGAACGTCTTGGGTCTTCCATTATAAATTATTTCAGCAAGGATGCGGAGCAACCGAGCTGACGTCTTTTCTTCATCCAGTCACGAATCGAAACACGTTTCTTATTTTTTCCTTATGCAGCGATTCCACGCAACAAGCTTTAACTCCATCACAACTCATGCGACATGCATCTCCCAAAACTTTTATTTCAGACACAACTCAGGAACCCACAGAACGACGAAACTGAAGTGTATACTGGTTTCGCCGTGTCTACAGGCAAATATGAAATCATTTGCGTGCAACTCATTCCGCGCAACGAGTGGCGCAACCCAATGTCGTCGTGTAAACTAGGCTTTAGCCAATCAGGCTGTTGCGCGCGCTAATTGAAGCGGCCTGTCAGATAATTAGTGTCAGTTGCTCTCATAGCGAAAATGATAGCGCACGAGACTGCTCGGCCTTTGGTTCGGGCTCGATCGTTACCACAGTCCCATGTCCAATTTTCGTATCTCTCTCGTGTTCGGTTGTAGGAAACCAAACGACGAACACGTTCGCCGATACCGTCTCCGGCGGGCCGCTTGAATTTGGGAGGGCAACGGCCTGATTGACTAACTTCAATGTTAATTAACTCGGAAAAGGCGCCAAGTATCGACTTTCTTTTTCTTAAAAATTATTTCTCAGCACAATCTACCCTCGAACACCCTTAAAAGCTTTTCAGATGTTTCCACCCATCCTGTGTAAATGTCGGTAGCTGGACGAGGATTAGAAACCCGGTGTTCCCGAACACATGTACATCTGTTCTCTGCATACCTCTGTGAAGTGCATGGTACACTGTGCTTTCCATGTACAACGTCTTAGAGTTTCCGCCCGTTCCGTTCACATAATGAGCACAGGAGAAAAGAATACAGTAGAGCGTCGATTATCCGAACGTTGGTCCACCGAACGACCGCTTAACCGAACTGTGTACTCGCTCGCACCCGTCCATCATCCTCCTCACTCCCAAACCAAGTTTCCCACAGTAGTCGCCGCACTGGGCCACCGCTGGCGTAACATTGCTTCTAATGGATGAATGTCGATGATGCTGATCCAGGACACCAAATCATGCAGGATAGCGAGATTGTAAACGTCGTCACTGATAAAGATGAAGCCGCCAGCATCTCATCAATCAGTGCTCCGTAAGTGAAGATGAAAGTATACCAACAGCTTCTGAGGCGTTCACTTGTTTAGATACTGCCTTGCGATGGTTTGAAGCCCAAGATGAAAGTGACCAGTTTCAGATATCTGTAATGAAAAAAGTACGTGACTTAGCTGCTCGTAAGCGTGTAGGCTTGCTTAGACAGACCAAAATAGAGGATTTTTTTAAAACGTTAATTTTGTATACTGTGTGTATCGTTCATGCAAAATGCGTAGGTAATATGTATATATTTTTGTTTAAAAAACTGTGCCGCATACTATATATTCCTACTGAAGTTGTCTTTGTATGTTACTTTGTATTACTAAAAGAGATGCCTATTTTTATGAATAAATTTACTGTACAGTACTTCTTTTTGGCAAATACACATGTACAGTTCGATTATGCGAACAAACCTGTTTTCCGAACACCCATTTCCCCCAATTACTTCGGATAATCGACGCTCTACTGTACTTGAAAGCCTCCGTGCGTGCTGTAATCTCTTCTTAACGGTCCTTACAGTTACAGGAGAGACACGGAGGGGGTAGTACTAAATTACTACGTTCCTTAATGAGTAATAGTTCTTGAATATTTTTAATTAGACTTTGGCGTAATGGTTGATACCTGTTTCCGTGTGTCTACCAGCTCAGATTTTGCACCATGTCCGTCTCACTCTTCCATGTGTCAAACAAACCTGTGACCAATCGTCCTACCATTCCTGTTTAAGTTCAACACCCAGTGTTATTCCAATTTGGAATGGGTCCCACACACTTGATCGGAATTATAGAATGGGCTGCGCGAGTTTTGCAATCAATCTGCTTTGTAGACTGATTGCATTTTCCCAGTATCCTACCAATCAACCGAAGTCTGCCACCTCTGTTACCTACGACTAAACCTGTACGACTATTTCATTTCATAGTCCTATAAATTATTATAACCAAGTAGAGGTGTGAGTTGACTGATTCCATTTGTGACTCATTGATATTGTAGTCATTGAATGCTACATTTTTGTGTTCTGTGAAGAGCAAAATTTACATTTCTGAACATTTAATGCTAGTTGCACCATCTTAAAATCGTATCAAGATACAGTACTTCATTATCCATAGCTGTAGCATTTGCCCGAAGTCTGAGATTACTATTAATATTTCCTACCGGGTAATTAATGCACAACATGAATAGTAAGGATCCCAAAACACTTCCCTGGAGCATACCTGAAGTTATTTCTATGTCTGTCGATGACTCTCCATCCAGTGAAATCTTCTATCCGGTCACAAATTTCGTTGCATACCGCATATGATCATGGATCGGTTAATAAGCGTTGGTGTGGCGCTGAAGCATGTGCTTTTCAAGTCCAAGGTCTTAACCACTGCTCCATCTCAGCCTGGCTAATATTCTTAAGATGTGCAGCGGGAACCGGGTGTCGCTGTCCATCAACATATGCTTTCGCAAGTCATGGAACTCTGAAAAAGGAATAACAGAGGGCTACTTTGAGAAAAAATGAAACAAGAATAAACAGCGTTTGCCTTAGTAATGCGAACAGCCTTATTTCTTTCTTGGTAGTAAGCTTCGCAAATACAAAATTTTTCCGCAATTATCTTTATTCGCTAACTTGGTGAAGGTAGACTTCCTTGATACCCCAATCACTACCGCCTTGGATTCTGTTCAGGTTAATACCTCAACCAGAGGTTATCCAAATCATTTCATTACGTTTTTTTTCTGAAAAAGTATGTCTTCCCTTAGAGTATGCCACAGAAGGTCTTCCATGAATTGAATGACGCACTTGTACTGACTATAAATCACAAACACATAAAACATAGCACTGAAGCCTCCTCTTCGCTCAAATCCTACATTGATTTCTAAGGGAACTCAAATACTACAACAGTAGTCATTAAAAATTCACTAGAGTTTTCTGTATGTGGCCTCCTTAATAAATTTGCTACACTTATCAGAATTTGTACGACGGATTGGGTTGTACTGTATGATGAACAAATCTCTTTCATTTATTTTGCTTCACTACATACTCGAAGGAAGTGAAACGGACCATGGATATCGAACCCCTGAATAAAATAAAGTGGTAGTCATTAACATAGAGCTAAATAGTAATGAATACATGTCTCCATATTTTGAAACGCACGTTTATTTTCTTAGATGACATAGCTCCCTGATCAAGCTAGTATGACTTTGTTAACAACTGCACTATAAAACAAAGCTAGATATTAAATTTAGTCCCAAGGTTGACGAAGAGTCACCACGACAGTGACGCCATTCGTGGAAGAAAAGAGTTGCTGCGTGTTTACGTTGCATTTTGATCAGTAAGGTAGGCGCTTAATCCTTCGAGTTATGTCTATAATAACGGGCCATCCAATTAATACTGCAAGAAAGAAGTGCAGTATCAATGTGATGTGATGAAATTTGTTTGGCGTAGCATTTAACAAGGGGGATTGACTTCTTCGCTAACTATACCATATGTTTTCACAACCCACGCCGCGCATCGCAATCGTTGGAAATTCTCAAAATTTTCCGGAAGAGTAATGTAAATACTGCTGTAGCTGCATGATAGTAGTATCCGGTCCGAATTATGTTGTGGTAAGAAAAGTTAAAACCGTCGTAAACATTTTACAGCGTGTTAAGGACTTGTTAGAAATCGGTAATACCGGGAAAAGTGATAGAGACCAACCGCTGATGAAAGAAGAGAAATGAAAGATAATGGAAGACGTCTATGTAGTTCAATTTCGGTGGCATGATACTTCGTACTTTATCTTACACTATTAGGCCTATCTGCCACGGTGAATCACCCAATTTAGCGTCAAACGCGTCACTGATTAGTGAATTTAGCTTGTACTGCGAACAGCTGTTGACAGTGTCGTAGTGCGTTACCTGTTCATCCGAGTAACAGATGCATGCCCTAACAAAAGCGTGGTATATGGCTAGTACCGCTAAAAAGTTAAGATTTAGCACAAATTGCAAATGATGCGAAAATTTTTATAAGAGTTCTTTTTGTTATGTATTCAGATATCTTTCATGTTTGGCCCCCAAAGATAACTGTCTTACGTTAGAATTCCAACGGCGTCTGTCATTTATGACATAATTACTCACGTCAATTAAATACCCTACCGTCGATATTGGAAGTGATGCATTACTGTTAACACAGACAAGACTTTGTTCTAAATCAACTGCTAGATCCGTATTAAAGTCATCAAACAGTTGTCAAAAATTTAGTTTGGGGTTATCAAATAGATAACTGCAAAAATATGTTATCTACCGTATTTGTTTATGCGCAGAAAATAATCTTTTTCTTTCTATTGGAGAATCAAATACTTCTCGTGCCTTTTTTATTTTTTATGTTAATATTTTTCGATTTTATCACTAGCAATTAGTGGAATATGAGTAAAAAATTACTGCTTATATTACGAGGAGTTGTGAAATAGCATTCTTGCTCTATCATTACGTTTCTTATACGGTGTTGTCTTTAGCTGTCAGCATTCTCTTTTTATTTCGAAATACGTGACACGAGAAAAGAAATGATTTGCAGCTACGACGTTACCGCCACTTAAAACATCTTTTGCTTCAGCTGTTAAAGAGTCGACAGTTACAGTTACAAGACAGAAAAAAGGAAACACCTCCACTAGGCATGTTCGTATCGATTTGCATACCAAGCCGGTATCTCCAAGTTGCCAACAACAACCACTAAACAGGATACGACGACTTCGCAATCTGAAATTATTACGTCTGCCATCTCAACTCCACCGCCCTCCCCCTCCACACACGCACAAAAGATAAATCTACTGAAACGGTCAGATCTATTCAGTCTTCTACTCTCCAAAACAATATGTTCCAACGAAAAAGAAAATTAAGAGCAGGAAAACAGGGTCTAAAACATCAGGGACTAAACTACAAGACATATCAAACACTAAAGACGTGTAAAGCTCAAATTGTTGTCGTTATCTTAAGAGAGCCACTGATAATCTTAAGCCCTAGTCCAGTATCCATCGATATCACATGAAAGCACGAAGAAAATGGCAACAAAAGCGTAGTGCGGTGGAATTTTGATGATTTCAGTGCTCACGTGGATGAGTCAGGGCCCCCAACTAAGGTTGGATCTGTCAGTATACAATGTGAAGACAACTTCCTCACAGATTAGCAATACAAAAACGTCTCTCACAAAATTTCGTCCTGCGAATATTTCCAGCAGTAAATGGAGGTAAAAGATTGGCAGTCTGCCAACACTGCAGTCACATGTACGGTAACAGTCTCTGGTAGCATTGAGCAGCACTCCTATGCAGTTGCTGCAGATAGCCTTTTCTGTTCGCATGCGGAACGTCGATGGTTCATTTATGGGTCGGGGCATGTTTTCTTTATTTGCTAAGTGTACTCTGAGTAGTGTCTGTTGTCTTAATTGTCATAGAGCGTTGACAATGGGTCTTCTACAAATCATTTACACTTACGTATTACGAACGCAGAAATGGAAGTACAATCGTTTTCGTTGGTCAGCTTTTGAAGAACTCTTTTGCAAGTCGGGGACGCCAATTGTTTCGGACCTCTGCGTCTACTAGTTTCCAAATGTGTTTTGTGTGTACCCTCCCCCAGTGGTCCCATCGATTAGTACCAAGTATTAGTCTTGCCACGTTCAGGTCAGTTACATTTCGTTAGGGCCTTGCGTCACCTGTAAGGCTAGCAACGTGCTTTGCAAATAATTTCCAAACTCGGTTACCATTTGTATTTATTATCACCATGGAACAACCAGTTATGCCTTTCAACATTGAGTCTGATCAGCACATGCTGTTTAGTATCTTCATTACGTTGCATTTCTTCTGAAGATCCACATTGGTACACTACTGGCCATTAAAATTGCTACACCAAGAAGAAATGCAGACGATAAACGGGTATTCATTGGACAAATTTATTATACTAGAACTGACATCTGATTACATTTTCACGCAGTCTGGGTGCATAGATCCTGAGAAATCAGTACCCAGAACAACCACCTCTGGCCGTAATAACGGCCTTGATACGCCTGGGCATTGAGTCAAACAGAACTTGGATGGCGTGTACAGGTACAGCTGCCCGTGGAGCTTCAACACGATATCACAGTTCATCAAGAATGGTGACTGGCGTATTGTGACGAGCCAGTTGCTCGACCACCATTGACCAGACGCTTTCAATTGGTGAGTGATCTGGAGAATGTGCTGGCCAGGGCAGCAGTCGAACATTTTCTGTATCCAGAAAGGCCCGTACAGGACCTGCAACATGCGGTAGTGCATTATCCTGCTGAAACGTAGGGTTTCGCAGGGATCGAATGAAGGGTAGAGTCACGAGTCGTAACACATCTGAAATGTGACGTCCACTGTTCAAAGTGCCGGCAATGCGAACAAGAGGTGACCGAGACGTGTAACCAATGGCGCCCCATACCATCACGCCGGGTGATACGCCAGAATGGCGGTGACGAATACACGCTTCCAATGTGCGTTCACTGCGATGTCGCCATACACGGGTGCGACCATCATGATGCTGTAAACAGAACCTGGAATCATCCGAAAAAATGGCGTTTTGCCATTCGTGCACCCAGGTTCGCCGTTGAGTACACTATCGCAGGCGCTCCTGTCTGTGATGCAGCGTTAAGGGTAACCGCAGCCATGGTCTCCGATGTGATAGTCCATTCTGCTGCCAACGTCGTCGAACTGTTCGCGCAGATGGTTGTTGTCTTGCAAACGTCCTCATCTGTTGACTCAGGGATCGAGACGTGGCTGCACGATCCGTTACAGCCATACGGACAAGATGCCTGTCATCGCGACTGCTAGTGATAAGAGGCCGTTGGGATCCAGCACGGCGTTCGGTATTACCCTCCTGAACCCACCGATTCCATATTCTGCTGATAGTCATTGGATCCGGACCAACGCAAGCAGCAATGTCGCGATACGATAAACCGCAATCGCGGTAGGCTACAATCCGACCATTATCAAAGTCGGAAACGTGATGGTAGGCATTTCTTCTCCTTACACGAGGTATCACAACAACGTTCCGCCCGGCAACGCCGGACAACTGCTGTTTGTGTATGAGAAATGGGTTGGAAACTTTCCTCATATCAGCACATTGTAGGTGTCGCCACCGGCGCCAACCTTGTGTGAATGCTCTGAAAAGCTAATCATTTGCATATCACATCATCTTGTTCGTGTCGGTTAAATTTCACCTCTGTAGCACGCCATTTTCGTGGTGTAGCAACTTTAATGCCCAGTAGTGTATTTCCTGATCATTTCTGTTTCATTTTCATGTTAGTATACTGACCTTTACGTTCCAAGCTTCAAATGTCATACTTCGTTCCATGTCTGCTCTGCTGTGTAAGACTTACTTGGTAAGGACTTCAAACGGTGAAACAGTACTCTGAAATTGGCTACTCGAGCGTCTTGTATGCGGTTTCCCTTGCAAATGCATCACACTTTTCCAGAACCCTCCCAACAAATCTGAGTATTACATTATCCTTTCGTACATTTGGCTTTCCATGTTCGCATCATTTCGTATCGCTTCGTGGGTAGTCCTGTAAAGATTTAACCGTTGAACCAGATTCCGTAAGTTTATCACTATCCTCGTAAACAGTTACTACGGCTTCCTTTTTTTGTTAGCAGCACTATCAAGTATTCAACCACCTCCTTTGGTGGTATACTGAGGAATCAATTGGGTGGTACGGTAATTAGTGTAGGTGTAATATTTTCTTATTGATTCGCATAATACTGTGACTGATGCCAAGCGGTTAATTTTGTTCGGAATTTTGCATCATTATCATTTCGTAATCACTTTGATGCTCCGTAGACGTTTTGCCCTTAGTACCCGAAAGGCTGCAAAATTCTCTGCTGATGGTTGGTTTTTATTATTACTATTATTATCGATGGATGTGTGGAAACGCCATGTCCATGACCGTTAGGGAAACGGTGTAAATGTCGGATACTTGTGACTTATGAAACGGTGTATATTACGGTATTCTATGGCAGAATGAAATTGGGAAATAAAAACAAATACACCTCGACCCAGAATCGAACCCTCGACCTCCCACATGCTAACCCCAAACACCATTCAGTGTACCAACTGCACAGAACTGCTGCCAGATGCTGGTAGAGATACTTACCGTACATGCGATTACAGTGTTGTCAGATTGCCAGTCTTTAACGTCCGTTTACCGCCGGAAATACGCACAGGACGAAATTTTGTGAACGACATTTTCGTATTGCTAACTGCGCGAAGTTTTCTTCACCCTGTGTATCTACAAGAGCCACATTTCAGACGTTACGTAACCCCGTGTTAAAGAACTACCGCCTGCCGAGGGATATATGGCCTGTGTGGAGAAAGGACTGGCAGTGTTCATCAACAGTAAATGTGTCATAGAACACAACACTGTATCAGTCACTAGACATTGAATCACTCTTACAACTGATTAATCAAGTCCTGTAGCCATTTCTCGTTTTGGGAGGTTTCAGTGTACAAATTTAATCGCCTGAAGTGACAAATTTGGAGTGGATTTTACCATCACAATACGTATATCTACTCAGTGCAGAGATAACGACAGATTTTAGCATAGGAATGAGGTCATTCTGTACCATTGATCTACCAGTTCGCTTTCTTGATATCACAGATTGTGATCAATGGGAAATAGTAGAAGACCTCCAGTTTGGTGACTGAATTGACTCGTATATTTATCTCCATCTCATAGGAAGGTTCGAAACAAAATGAAAATCACCCAAATAGATGCTAATCAGGGCAAACTTGACAATTTACAGCAGGTATACTGTACTTGGAGATCGAGATAAGGCTGAGAATTTTAATAACGTCAACGTGATAAGCTCTGTCGTCGAAGAATCCACACAGAAATCTGGCTGTCACAAACATTGTGTCCATTGGCGGCGCACAGTGTTGCCCTGTAATAAGGTACTGATGGGTGACACTGTGCAGATTCAAAAACCAACCATCTACAGAGAATTTTGCAGCCTTTCGGCTACGGAGCACCAAAGTAATTACGAAATGATAATGATGCAAAATTCCGAACAAAATTAACCGCTTGGCATCTATCACATTATTATGCGAATCAATAAGAAGGAATGCTGGGGAAAATACAATACCTACATTAATTGCCGTACTACCCAACGGATTCCTCAGTATACCACCAAAGGAGATGGTTGAATACTCAATAGTGCTGCTAACAAAAATAGGAAGCCGTCAGTAACTGTTTACGAGGATAATGGTAAACTTACGGAGTCTGGTTCAACGGTTAAATCTTTACAGGACTACCCACGAAGTAATACGAAATGATGCGAACACGGAAAGCCAAATGTAAGAAAGGATAATGTAATACTTAGATTTGTTGGGAGGGTTCTGGGAAAGTGTGATGCATTTGGAAAGGAAACCGCATACAAGACGCTCGAGCAACCAATTCCAGAGTACTGTTTCACCGTTTGCAGTCCTTACCAAGTAAGTCTTGCAGCAGAGCAGACATGGAATGAAGTAAGACATTTGCAGCTTGAAAGTAAAGGTCGGTATACTAACACGAAACAGAAATGATCAGGAAATTCCAGTGGGGATCTTCATAAGAAATCCAACGTAATTCTAGCGAGATCCTGTGGGTTAGACTTAAAGAACTAGTGCTCGAGAAAGACTATATAAAACTTTTCCTGCCTCCAACGTACAATGAGGTCACGAAATTCGTAGGATAGCGATATGCACACATACAGATGGCGGTAGTGTCGCGAACGCAAGATATAGAAGGGTAATTCATTGACTGAGCTGTCATTTATACTCAGGTGATTCATGTGAAAAGATTTCCAACATTATTATTCCCGCACGACGGGAATTAACAGACTCTTAAAGCGGGATGGTAGTTGGAGCTAGACGCAAGAGACATACTGTGGTGTCACCGCCAGACACCACACTTGCTAGGTGGTAGCTTTTAAATCGGCCGCGGTCCGGTAGTATACGTCGGACCCGCGTGTCGCCACTGTCAGTGATCGCAGACCGAGCGCCACCACACGGCAGGTCTAGAGAGACGTACTAGCACTCGCCCCAGTTGTACAGCCGACTTTGCTAGCGACGCCACACTGACAAATACGCTCTCATTTGCCGAGACGATAGTTAGCATAGCCTTCAGCTAAGTCAATTGCTACGACCTAGCAAGGCGCCACCACCAAGTTATATTGAGATGATAATACTGTATCAACAAGACCAATGTTCACCAATTGTGGATTACAGTTAAGTATTCCAGCAGCTATGTACTTTTCTTTATAGCATTCATTACGTATCCTGTTTCAGACCTCACGCCAGCCTGCGTGAATTTAAGCGCGTGCCTTTCGGCTTCCTCTCATTGTGTCTAGGCTGTCTTGCCTAGACACAACACATACCATTTCGGAAATTGTTAGCGAATTCAATGTTCCGAGATCCACAGTGTCAAGAGTGTGCCGAAAATACCAAATTTCAGGCATTAACTCTCTCCACGGACAACGCAGTGACCGACGGCCTTCACATAAGGACCGACAGCAGCGGCGTTTGGGTAGAGTTGCCAGTGCTAACAAACAAGCAACACTGCGTAAAATAACAGTATAAATCAATGTGAGACGTACAGAGAACGTATCTGTTAGGACAGTACGGCGAAATTTGGCGTTAATGGGTTGTGGCAGCAGACGACCGACGCGAGTGCCTTTGCTAATAGAAAGACATCGCCCTCACACCGAACCTGGTACCATCAGATCCACTGTTCACACTTGCTACTGACCAGGGGGTTACACGCATTTTAGCCCAACCATCACGCGACGACATTCGACATGCTAGTACAGCCGAAGTCTCCTGGGCTATAATGCATTCCGCTGCTAGGAAATCCCCTGGTCATGATGGCATTCAAAACCGTGTCCTCCAGGAGTTCACGGATAAAGCCACTGAATACCTAACACACATAACGAATGCCATACTGAAACACCAACACTTCCCCGCCTTTTGGAAGACGGCCAAGGTCCTGATGTTCAGGAAGACGGGGAAAGACCACAGCCTCCCACAAAATTACCGGCCCAGCAGCCTTCTGAGCTCGCTCAGCAAGATTGTTGAGAAGGTGATTCTCAAACGCATCACTAGGCACTGCATAACAAATGACATCTTGAGACCGGAGCAATTTGGCTTCAAGAATCACCACTCGACAATACAACAACTCTTACGGGTCGTTGAACATATAACACATGACTTCAACACAAACAAAGCAACAGGGGCGGTGTTCCTGGACATCGAAAAGGCTTTCGACCGTCTATGGCACAACGGCCTCATTCGCAAACTCAGGGACGCGGGATTCCCCGACGGGCTGGTGCGTCTCATACAATCATAACTCACAGACAAGAGTTTCAACACTGACGTGCAGGGAAAACAAACAACACGACACGGTATACACGCGGGAGTATCCCAGGGAAGCATCATAGGGCCCCTACTGGTTAAGCTCTACATAAACGACCTCCCAACCACACACAACACAACGATGGCAATCTACGCGGATGACACAGCCATCCTCGCGCAAGATTGAAAACCATCAAACATTACGTCACGCTTACAGACCGCACACAGAGTGGCTGAGACTTGGTTGGAGAAATAGCGTGTTAGAGTAAACGTCGACAAGTGCGAAGCCGTTCTGTTCACTAGAAGACCAAAGCAACTGCGTAAACACCGATACTGCAGACCAATAACTCTACATGCACGCCCAATACGTTTCCGCGAGAAAGTCAAATACCTCGGTGTCTGGCTGGACCGGAAATTACTCTGGGGGGACCACATACAACACATGACCAACCGAGCAAGCGCAAGGCTCAAACAGCTCTACCCTATGCTCAACAGGCGTAGCACACTGAACAGAAGGGTGTCGAGGTCCATGTACATGACACTTATTCGACCCCTGATGACGTACGCGGCTCTTGTCTGGGGATACGCTGCGCCCACACGCCTGCGCCGTCTGCAGCTCATACAAAACAAAGTACTCAAAATCATAAGCAATGCTCCACGATACGCACGCATCGCGGACCTTCACTGGGAATACCGACTTGAGATTCTCACGGAGGTAATCCACAAACTCACCACAAGACCATACAGAAACTCCAGACACTCGCAGAACCCGTTTATTCTGAATCTGGGGAACTACGACCACAACCATAGATGGAAACATAAAAGACCAAAAGACATACTTGTAAGGACCTAACATCTATGGCCAAGTACACGCAAACACAACGGTACAGGTGAGCCCCTGTTAATCAGACACCCTTACTGGATATCCAGCTGGAACACACTTGCCGAATAACTGGCACCACGCAGGGAAGCCGTACCGTACACTACATGCAGACAAGTTCCACCCCCCCCCCCCCCCCCCCCACGCAGTGAGATGATCTATGGCCGATCTCCCACTACTATATAACGATCTTGATTGTTCCAGCAATGCAGCGGCCGCAGCAAACTCGGATGCATCGCCATCGCTTGTCGCGGTAATGATGCATGATACCCATACTAACAAACCCAACCTTTCATGAACTAGCGCAGCTAGTAATCCACTACTGCTCTTACTACCCATCCCACTGTCGCAGAGGTTTTTTCCCACGGTACGAGCCTTGGAGTTTTTTCCCCCCTGCTCTTCAAATTGCTACCCTCATTCGCGTTTCGTCCACTATCTATCACCTGATGGACCGTGTTAATGCGTAGTCTTACCCAGACGCACGGATAACATCACAACCCAGCATCCTGTAATTCACCTGTTAGATAACTAACATGTTGACAGAGGTGACAGTAGAACGTTTGGTCTGGTAACCTCTTTGGTGCAGGCGTGGAGGGGCCACATCTCTATTTTTTCGCCTACAGCTCCCCTCCTGAGCTCGTGACCGTATCGGTTAGATCCTAGACGAGTGCAAAAAGGTGGCCTAGTCGTTGAGTTCCGATTTCAGTTGGTAAGGGCTGATGTTTGGGTTCGAGTGTGGCGCAGACCCCACGAAGCCTTGGACCGAAATTATTAATGAGGCACTGTGCAAGCTGGCTGTGGCTCCATAATGGTGTGAGTGAGCTGTGTTTGAATAGAATGAACCGGATCATCTGGTCAAACTGAACCAATCATTAACTGGAAATGGTTATGTTCGGCTACATGGAGACCATTTTCAACCATTCGTCGACTTAATGTTCCAAAATAACGATGACTTGACCAACCAGTCCGCCCGACATGAATCTCATCGAACATTGACGGCACATAATCGAGAGGGCATCTCGTGCTCAAAATCCTGCATTGGCAACATTTTCGGAATTATGGACGGCTATAGAGACAGCATGGCACAATATTTCATCCAACGAGTTTTTGAGTCCATGCCACGTCCAGTTGGCCGACCGTTGTGGCCGAGCGGTTCTAGGCGCGTCAGTCTGGATCCGCGCGACCGCTACGGTCGCAGGTTCGAATCCTGCCTCAGGCATGGATGTGTGTGATGTCCTTAGGTTAGTTAGGTTTAAGTAGTTCTGCGTTCTAGGGGACTGATGACCTCAGATGTCCAAGTCCCATAGTGCTCAGAGCCATTTGAACGTCCAGTTGCTGCAGTACGCCAAGAATAAGGACGTCCGACATGATATTTGGAGGTATCCCACAATTTTTCTCACTTCAGTGTATATCACCGCTAGCGATCACGAGAGTAAGAGAAATAAGACTGGTGCGCCTGCCGAAGCATTTACACTGTCTGATGAGAGGCATCTGAACACCTATTAATATACACCAGTGTGGAGTGTATCCTCCCTGTGCCTTTATGACGGCTTGCTGAACACCTAGGGGGGAGTGACACCACATTATTCATCAGGAGGCGAAACCACAGACGGTAGTGATCTGTATTTGTCCATTATGAATGGTTTTGTGAAAGCCTGCTACTGTGAAAGCAATGAGTTTGTTTGTAAATAACTTTCCTGCTACCAGTCACGATTTTCTTTTATTTATATTTTATGTACTCACACACGTTGTGATCATAACAGCTGTGACTATACTGTGAGATGACATATTTCTGTTTGTGTTGGCTTATAGATGTAACCATTGTATTGTTTTTGTGCAGCCGGCCGTGGTGGTCTCGCGGTTAAGACGCTCAGTCCGGAACCGCGCGACTGCTACGGTCGCAGGTTCGAATCCTGCCTCGGGCATGGATGTGTGTGATGTCCTTAGGTTAGTTAGGTTTAAGTAGTTCTAAGTTCTAGGGGACTGATGACCACAGAAGTTAAGTCCCATAGTGCTCAGAGACTTTTTGTTTTTTGTTTTTGTGCAGCTTACGCACAGGAGTAAGATGTATTCCTGTCCACATGTACCAGCGATGCATTACAATGAAAAATGAAGCTGGACGTTTGAGACGCGAGCTTGAAAATGTCCAAGGTATAAACTGGCCGATCACATAGATAATAGAAAAAATATGTCCTACCTGGACCATGTTTTCATTCTCAAAACACGTTGAGACAGTGGACTCCACAGAAATAAAATTTTAAAACATAATCATGCAGTTTGATTAGAAGCCGCTTGTGAGGAAAGGTTTCAAAAGCCTTATAGAAATAGAGGAAAAGGGAAATCAGTCTGAGATTCCCTGTTGACAGCATTCATTACTTCATGTGAAAAAGAGCTGGTTGTGATGCACAAGAACGATATTTTCTGAATCCGTGATATGTGTCAGTAGATCGTTTTCTGCATTCATTATATTCAAAAATTCGTAGTGTTCGAACACGGCGTATGTCCCAAAATCCTACTGAAAATCTGTGAAAGCGATATTGGCCTGTAATTCAACAGGTTATTTCTTTTTCCGTTCCTGCGTATTGGTGTGATCTTTGCAGACTCCCAGTCTTTAGATACGAATCTTTCGCCGCGCAAACGGTTGTATGTTATTGTTAAGTATGGAGCTATAGTATAAGCATACTCTGAAAGGAACATAATTGGTATACAGTCTGGACCAGAAGACTGGCCTTTATTGAATGTTTTAAGTCGCTTGCTATACCGTGTATATCGACTTCTAAATTTCTCATGTTTGCAGCTGTTCTTCATTCGAATTCTAAAATATTTGCTTCGTCTTCTTTGGTGAAAGAATTTCGGAAAACCGTGTTTAGTAACTCCGCTTTAATGGCAATGTTATCAGTCAACTTTAATTTTTTGAAGGCCGTTGGTAACGCAGTCCACATTATTGTCAGATCTCCTTATATAAACAAAACGTGCATCACATTCAAGATCACCCCCATCCCCTCAACCTTCCCCCTGCCCACTCATCTATCGTACTAGGCCACCTCAGCAATTTAAAAACGGCAGTAAATTCAAATGGGGTGTTATCCTATAGTCTCAGGCATAATAGGGCACTTCACTTATAATTTACGACCGACATAGTTTATCATCATAATTTATGTCACCCTTATTTCAGTTAGCATAAATGTTGTTACTCTACTCATCTGAGCTAATATAATTTATGGTCGCTATAAAAATATTGCTGCCTTTATATTTACATCACTCTTAAATGAATGACTATGTATTATGACTCAAAAAATGGTACCAGACACTTTGACAGTGGAACCACCAATAGTGGGACAAGTACACTGTCACCCCACTCTCTATTGTTGCCAAATTTATTCAATATGGCGGATCCAAGTTGGGGACAGTAGATATGGCAATGACACAATGACGTCATGGCAGAAAGTTCAAATTTTGGCGGGAAGATAGGTTAATTGGGTTATGTCCACTAACCTAACCCCCTCTCCTCCATTCCCCCCTCTCCTCCCCCATAAAATGGCGGGAAGTACAAATTTTGGTAGAAAAAAGGTCATGTGATCTCCCTCCACTAACCTAAGAAAATGGCGAGAAAATAGGTCATTTGGGCTACCTCCACTAACCTAAGTCGTCTGACCGCCACTTTTTCCTTGGAATTGGCAGAAAAAGGACTCAGCCTGTGATGGGCTGCTGGATAGGTTGGATGTAAGTCTTGATATTGCAGGCTGTCTTTATTTAAACAATTTGAGGCAGTAGCTCCATCCAGTGTGTTCACCATGAGGTCTGGAGTCCAACTGACCTAGTACACATTACTGCCACCAGAGGGCGCTTTCTTCCCATAGTGGTCTGGGAGGAAAATGCCAGGGAAGTGCCTCAGCCTGCGCTGGGCTGCTGGGGGGGGGGGGGGGGGGGGGGGGAGTGTACTTCATTCATTTCAGAACAATTTATTTAGGGATGGATTTCACGTAGTTTATTTATTACACTGATACAAACACTCACTCTGACGTGCTAGGGGTCACAATACACAGCCTACAGGCCGGAAAACTACTCGTATATTACCGAAACAATGCAGTACATGGCATACAGACCTGCAAACTACGCGTAAATCATCGAAGTAATGCAGTACACTGATGTGCAGACACGAAAGCAACTCGTAAATTATCAAAATAACGCATGTAAAAGGCTCTGTAAACATGCTCACTGTCGAAATAATGCATTGCACAGCCTACAGACCTGTTCACAAAATAATGCAACAGACATGCTTTCTAATTATAAACTGTCGAAACAATGCAGTACACTGATGTAAAGACACGAAAACAACTCGTAAATTGTCAAAAAATAGTGCATGTGAAAGGCTCTGCAAACATGCTCACAACGCTTAAACAGCCGAAAAAAAACGCTTTCTAACTATCATCAACCGCAACATATCAACGAACTGTTCCAATGCGTGCTCATGCTGACGCCGCTGACACCATACAGGCGCTTTGCAGTCCACAGCCAGTAAGTGAAAGTAGCATCTATTTTCGGGTATACAGTTAGAGTTCTTCAAGTGTTATACTGATGTCACATGTCTATGTAAATGAGAGCCAAGTCAACGTCTCTGAAATATTAAAGTGCCGCAGAAATAGTTAACGATCACTCTTCTAGGAGCTTTCGTTATGTATCAGCTCAGTGATACCATACCGCAGTTAGAATACTCGGTGACTGCAGACGCCTCTGAGGCAAGAATCTCATTCACGAGGATCGAGAACCTGGCAAGAGGGTACCACAACCCTGTTGGTTTTCTTAGGGCATGCCTTCCTGATGTGGAAATGGAGCTCCTCAAGGTAGTCAATGATCCCCAGTATCATGCCATTAAATTCAGTGTGGTGCTTTGCATCGAATTATCGCACCCTCACAAAGTTGATTCTGGTGTTGAACGGGAAAATGGTGTGTAACGCGGAGCATGTCAATTGCCGAGTGGTTTCATAATTCCACCTTGAGTGCTATACTGGCCCGGTTTTCCAAGATAGAGATCAGAGGATCAGCTAAAGTACTCAGCCAAATACTATGCTTGGCCATCCATACACATGTCTATGATCCAGTAAATGGAGGGTCTCGCTATATCAAGCTCCCTAAAGATATAGCTAACAAGAGGGTATGCATTAATGTCTAAAATAGAAACGATCAGGTTTGGCAAAGAAATTACAATTACAGAGATCATCCTGAGCATCCCAGTACATACCATGTAGGTGATAATATTCGTGGGCGCTATAACTTTTACAGTATCAAGTTCCCCATCAATATCCAGGACATACGTAAATTTGAGGCACAGAATACTGGTATATTCGTTCTTGTTTATGGCCTGGAGAAGAAAAGCAAGTCAGATGAGCAAGACAGGCATATTGTCGTCAGGCCCCCCATTTCTCAAAATTTGCTGGTGAGCATGAGCTGCACGTAAACATGCTGCTCTTTTCTGAATGTGACAATTATGACTATGTTTGGGTCAAAAACATGCCCCAACTTCTTTCCTCCCAGATGAATAAACATAAACAGCATATTTGCTTTAGGTGCCTGAATTATTTCTCCTCAGTCATCTTATTAATGGCACATCCAGTAGACTGTGCTTCCCACGACCCGGTACATGTTATTATGCCTATTGAGGACAAAAAATTCATAAAGTTTAAGAATGCTCGCCACTAGGAGCGATGCCCATTTATGGTGTATGCCCACTTTGAATGCCTCCTCGCTCCTGTGACCCACTGTGAAGGCGACCACACGGCCTCACATACCACCTCTACAGAAAAACACATATCATATGTGGCAGTGTACCAAATTGTACCGTCATATGATTCCAGTCTTAACCAGTACAAATCTTATGTCAGGGATAATCCTGTGGTTTGGCTGTTCACTGAGCTCGAAAAATTTTCACGGAAGGTTGATAAGCTTTACAACAACAATGTGCCCATGACCAAATCGAAGGACAATGAAGATTTGTATAATAATGCAGTTGATTGTCATATCTGCGGGCTGCCGTTAGACTGAAAAGCAGAAACTCCTCGTAGGGACCACTGTCATCTTATGGGGAAGTTCCGTGGTGCAGCTCACAACGTGTGCAACTTGAAGTACCGGCTACCAAGACACATACCCGTTTTCTTCCAGAATTTAAGTGGGCATGACGCTTACTTTCCAGTTGAGCACTTGGCTGATTTTGTTTCGGAGAAAGATCAGGCCAGTGTCCTACCTGAGAGTGTCGAGAAATACATTTCATTCTCCAAATGAATGACGCCAAGAATTACGCTCTGCTTCCTTGATACGCTACGTTTTATGCAGGCGCCACTCCAGAAACTCGTTGAAACTCTACCTCAGGAGGATATGCATATCACTCAAGCTGCATTCCCCGATGAGGAAAAGTTTCAACTTGTGACTAGGAAGGGCGTTTTCCCATATGAATATGTGGATAGCAAGACAAAACTCAACGAAACCAGGCTACCCGGCATAACTACATTCCACAGCAACCTTACAGGCGATGCCATAATGAATGTGGAGTATGAGCATTCCGTGAACATCTAGCGGGAATTCAATACATCCACCTTAGGAGAGAACGCACGGCCTTACATGGACACAGACGTGCGCTTGCTTGCGGATGTTTTCGAGAAATTCCGGAGTCTATGGTCAGATGAGTATCGGGTAATATCAACAGCAGCAGAAAATGGTATAACAGGTGCAGGATTCGTTATGAATAGGAAGGTAGGGCAGAGGGTGTGTTACTGTGAACAGTTCAGTGACCGGGTTGTTCTAATCAGAATCGACAGCAGACCAACACCGACAACGATAGTTCAGGTATACATGCCGACGTCGCAAGCTGAAGATGAACAGATAGAGAACGTGTATGCGGATACTGAAAGGGTAATGCAGTATGTAAAGGGGGACGAAAATCTAATAGTCCTGGGCGACTGGAATGCAGTTGTAAGGGAAGGAGTAGAAGAAAAGGTTACAGGAGAATATGGGCTTGGGACAAGGAATGAAAGAGGAGAAAGACTAATTGAGTTCTGTAACAAGTTTCAGCTAGTAATAGCGAATACTCTGTTCAAGAATCACAAGAGAAGGAGGTATACTTGGAAAAGGCCGGGAGATACGGGAAGATTTCAATTAGATTACATCATGGTCAGACAGAGATTCCGAAATCAGATACTGGATTGTAAGGCGTACCCAGGAGCAGATGTAGACTCAGATCACAATATAGTAGTGATGAAGAGTAGGCTGAAGTTCAAGACATTAGTCACGAAGAATCAAGACGCAAAGAAGTGGGATACGGAAGTACTAAGGAATGACGAGATACGTTTGAAGTTCTCTAACGCTATAGATACAGCAATAAGGAATGGCGCAGTAGGCAGTACAGTTTAAGAGGAATGGACATCTCTAAAAAGGGCCATCACAGAAGTTGGGAAGGAAAACATAGGTACAAAGAAGGTAGCTGCGAAGAAACCATGGGTAACAGAAGAAATACTTCAGTTGATTGATGAAAGGAGGAAGTACAAACATGTTCCGGGAAAAACAGGAATGCAGAAATACAAGTCGCTCAGGAATGAAGTAAATAGTAAGGGCAGGGAAGCTAAGACGAAATGGCTGCAGGAAAAATGTGAAGACATCGAAAAAGATATGATTGTCGGAAGGACAGACTCAGCATACAGGAAAGTCAAAACAACCTTTGGTGACATTAAAAGCAACGGTGCTAACATTAAGAGTGCAACGGGAATTCCACTGTTAAATGCAGAGGAGGGAGCAGATAGGTGGAAAGAGTACATTGAAAGCCTCTATGAGGGTGAAGATCTGTCTGATGTGATAGAAGAAACAGGAGTCGATTTAGAAGAGATAGGGGATCCAGTAATAGAATCGGAATTTAAAAGAGCCTTGGACGACTTACGGTCAAATAAGGCAGAAGGGATGGATAACATTCCATCAGAATTTCTAAAATCATTTGGGGAAGTGGCAACAAAACGACTATTCACGTTGGTGTGTAGAATATATGAGTCTGGCGATATACCATCTGACTTTCGCAAAAGCATCATCCACACAATTCCGAAGACGGCAAGAGCTGACAAGTGCGAGAATTATCGCACAATCAGCTTAACAGCTCATGCATCGAAGCTGCTTACAAGAATAATATACAGAAGAATGGAAAAGAAAATTGAGAATGCGCTAGGTGACGATCAGTTGGCTTTAGGAAAAGTAAAGGGACGAGAGAAGCAATTCTGACGTTACGGCTAATAATGGAAGCAAGGCTAAAGAAAAATCAAGACACTTTCATAGGATTTGTCGACCTGGAAAAAGCGTTCGACAATATAAAATGGTGCAAGCTGTTCGAGATTCTGAAAAAAGTAGGGGTAAGCTATAGGGAGAGACGGGTCATATACAATATGTACAACAACCAAGGGGGAATAATAAGAGTGGACGATCAAGAACGAAGTGCTCGTATGAAGAAGGTTGTAAGACAAGGCTGTAGCCTTTCGCCCCTACTCTTCAATCTGTACATCGAGGAAGCAATGATGGAAATAAAAGAAAGGTTCAGGAGTGGAATTAAAATACAAGGTGAAAGGATATCAATGATACGATTCGCTGATGACATTGCTATCCTGAGTGAAAGTGAAGAAGAACTAAATGATCTGCTGAACGGAATGAATAGTCTAATGAGTACACAGTATGGTTTGAGAGTAAATCGGAGAAAGACGAAGGTAATGAGAAGTAGTAGAAATGAGAACAGCGAGAAACTTAACACCAGGATTGATGGTCACGAAGTCAATGAAGTTAAGGAATTCTGCTACCTAGGCAGTAAAATAACCAATGACGGACGGAGCAAGTAGGACATCAAAAGCAGACTCGCTATGGCAAAAAAGGCATTTCTGGCCAAGAGAAGTCTACTAATATCAAATACCGGCCTTAATTTGAGGAAGAAATTTCTGAGGATGTACGTCTGGAGTACAGCATTGTATGGTAGTGAAACATGGACTGTGGGAAAACCGGAACAGAAGAGAATCGAAGCATTTGTAAATGTGGTGCTATAGACGAATGTTAAAAATTAGGTCGACCGATAAGGTAAGGAATGAGGAGGTTCTACGCAGAATCGGAGAGGAAAGGAATAGGTGGAAAACACTGATAAGGAGAAGGGACAGGATGATAGGACATCTGCCAAGACATGAGGGAATGACTTCCATGGTACTAGAGGGAGCTGTAGAGGGCAAAAACTGTAGAGGAAGACAGAGATTGGAATACGTCAAGCAAATAATTGAGGACGTAGGTTGCAAGTGCTACTCTGAGATGAAGAGGTTAGCACAGGAAAGGAATTCGTGGCGGGCTGCATCATCAAACCAGTCAGTAGACTGATGACCAAAAAAAAAAAAAAAAAAAAAAAAAAAAAACATGCATGGCCACATATTCTCTGGATCCTGCCTTCTATTACAAGCCACTTTGGTTGTCTTGGGACGCAATGCTCACGAAAGCGAAGTGGAACATTGAATTATTGACCGATGTTGACATGCTTCTTTTCTTTGAGCGAGGAATCTGTGGGGGACTTTGCCAATGTGTATATAGGCACGCGTAGGCAAATAATCCACAGACGGGTGGCAGGTTCAACGCATCCCTTGATCCGAGTTACATAATATACCTGGATGTAAATAATTTATACGGGCACGGCATGAAGCAGTCACTGCCGATTGGTGAGTTTCGGTGGGTGCCCGAAGACGAATGCACGGGATGAAGTGGAAAAATCATCGAGGGTATAGTGGCTGATTCTGATGTAGAATATGTGGTGGAGGCAGAATTCACATACTCTGTTAATCTGCATGATGCGCAAGCCGATTCGCTGCTGAGCCCAGAGCAACTAGTTCGGCGAGAAGGCTACACCCCAAAACTGATGACAACACTGGGGAATAAGAGGATATATATATATATATACAGGGTGTTTCAAAAATGACCGGTATATTTGAAACGGCAATAAAAACTAAACGAGCAGCGATAGAAATACACCGTTCGTTGCAATATGCTTGGGACAACAGTACATTTTCAGGCGGACAAACTTTCGAAATTTCAGTAGTTACAATTTTCAACAACAGATGGCGTTGCGGTCTGGGAAACTCTATAGTACGATATTTTCCACATATCCACCATGCGTAGCAATAATATGGCGTAGTCTCTGAATGAAATTACCCGAAACCTTTGACAACGTGTCTGGCGGAATGGCTTCACATGCAGATGAGATGTACTGCTTCAGCTGTTCAATTGTTTCTGGATTCTGGCGGTACACCTGGTCTTTCAAGTGTCCCCACAGAAAGAAGTCACAGGGGTTCATGTCTGGAGAATAGGGAGGCCAATCCACGCCGCCTCCTGTATGTTTCGGATAGCCCAAAGCAATCACACGATCATCGAAATATTCATTCAGGAAATTAAAGACGTCGGCCGTGCGATGTGGCCGGGCACCATCTTGCATAAACCACGAGGTGTTCGCAGTGTCGTCTAAGGCAGTTTGTACCGCCACAAATTCACGAAGAATGTCCAGATAGCGTGATGCAGTAATCGTTTCGGACCTGAAAAGTGGGCCAATGATTCCTTTGGAAGAAATGGCGGCCCAGACCAGTACTTTTTGAGGATGCAGGGACGATGGGACTGCAACATGGGGCTTTTCGGTTCCCCATATGCGCCAGTTCTGTTTATTGACGAAGCCGTCCAGGTAAAGATAAGCTTCGTCAGTAAACCAAATGCTGCCCACATGCATATCGCCGTCATCAATCCTGTGCACTATATCGTTAGCGAATGTCTCTCGTGCAGCAATGGTAGCGGCGCTGAGGGGTTGCCGCGTTGGAATTTTGTATAGATAGAGGTGTAAACTCTGGCACATGAGACGATACGTGGACGTTGGCGTCATTTGGACCTCAGCTGCAACACGGCGAACGGAAACCCGAGGCCGCTGTTGGATCACCTGCTGCACTAGCTGCGCGTTGCCCTCTGTGGTTGCCGTACGTGGTCGCCCTACCTTTCCAGCACGTTCATCCGTCACGTTCCCAGTCCGTTGAAATTTTTGAAACAGATCCTTTATTGTATCGCTTTTCGGTCCTTTGGTTACATTAAACCTCCGTTGAAAACTTCGTCTTGTTGCAACAACACTGTGTTCTAGGCGGTGGAATTCCAACACTAGAAAAATCCTCTGTTCTATGGAATAAACCATGTTGTCTACAGCACACTTGCACGTTGTAAACAGCACACGCTTACAGCAGAAAGACGACGTACAGAATGGCGCACCCACAGACTGCGTTGTCTTCTATATCTTTCACATCACTTGCAGCGCCATCTGTTGTTGAAAATTGTAACTACTGTAATTTCGAAAGTTTGTCTGCCTGAAAATGTACTGTTGTCCCAAGCATATTGCAACAAACGGTGTATTTCTATCGCTGCTCGTTTAGTTTTTATTGCCGTTTCAAATATACCGGTCATTTTTGAAACACCCTGTATACATATATATGCACCATGTGAGTCTTGTAAATAGAATAGTTTTTAAGTTTTTCACCTGCGGCTAGCCATCCAAGTCAGAATAGATTTTAAGTGTACATTCATACTGATATAGCTCACAGTCCATCAGAATTGTTATTGTTAAAACTTTTGCTATTGGGGACTGTTGAAATTAGATTCTAAGCGTACACATTCCATCAGAATTATTGTAAAAGGTGTGCTGCTGGAGCCGTGGAATTTAGTTGTAGTATAGAAAGCATCTCTGCATTAGTTTTTAGTGTAGATTTATAAAAAAAAAAAATCCAACCAGTGTCACTGTTGAAGTGTGTAAGTTAAAAGTATTTCTGCATTGGGATAGCAGAGTCAGTTTATACCTCAAGAATATTATATTCTACCTCAAATACTACATTGTACCTCAAGAATTATATTGTACCTCAATAATTATACTGTACCTCAAGAACTATATTGTCTTTGTGTGAACTGAATAAACGAAGAAAAAAGATTTGTCACCATATGTCTTTGTTGTTGTTATTTACAAAAACCCTATCCCCTATTGCAGCATGTATGTATTTGTATATAATAGCTGTGCAGGTCACAAAGAAATGGTTCAAATGGCTCTGAGCACTATGGGACTTAACTTCTTTGGTCATCTGTCCCCTAGAACTACTTAAACCTAACTAACCTAAGAACATCACATACATCCATGCCCGAGGCAAGATTCGAACCTGCGACTGTAGCGCTAGCGCGGTTCCTGGCTGTAGTGCCTAGAACTGCTCGGCCACTTCGGCCGGCCTGCAGGTCACAAATGACATTAGTTTTGCTGAAGATGAGTCCTATTAAGGGGATGAAGTTTAAGATGGAAGTTAAAAATACACTCCTGGAAATTGAAATAAGAACACCGTGAATTCATTGTCCCAGGAAGGGGAAACATTATTGACACATTCCTGGGGTCAGATACACCACATGATCACACTGACAGAACCACAGGCACATAGACACAGGCAACAGAGCATGCACAATGTCGGCACTAGTACAGTGTATATTCACCTTTCGCAGCAATGCAGGCTGCTATTCTCCCATGGAGACGATCGTAGAGATGCTGGATGTAGTCCTGTGGAACGGCTTGCCATGCCATTTCCACCTGGCGCCTCAGTTGGACCAGCGTTCGTGCTGGACGTGCAGACCGCGTGAGACGACGCTTCATCCAGTCCCAAACATGCTCAATGGGGGACAGATCCGGAGATCTTGCTGGCCTGGGTAGTTGACTTACACCTTCTAGAGCACGTTGGGTGGCACGGGATACATGCGGACGTGCATTGTCCTGTTGGAACAGCAAGTTCCCTTGCCGGTGTAGGAATGGTAGAACGATGGGTTCGATGACGGTTTGGATGTACCGTGCACTATTCAGTGTCCCCTCGACGATCACCAGTGGTTTACGGCCAGTGTAGGAGATCGCTCCCCACACCATGATGCCGGGTGTTGGCCCCGACACGTCTCCATTCGTCCCTCCATTCACGCCTGTCGCGACACCACTGGAGGCGGGCTGCACGATGTTGGGGCGTGAGCGGAAGACGGCCTAACGGTGTGCGGGACCGTAGCCCAGCTTCATGGAGACGGTTGCGAATGGTCCTCGCCGATACCCCAGGAGCAACAGTGTCCCTATTTTGCTGGGAAGTGGCGGTGCGGTCCCCTACGGCACTGCGTAGGATCCTACGGTCTTGGCGTGCATCCGTGCGTCGCTGCGGTCCGGTCCCAGGCCGACGGGCACGTGCACCTTCCGCCGACCACTGGCGACAACATCGATGTACTGTGGAGACCTCACGCCCCACGTGTTGAGCAATTCGGCGGTACGTCCACCCGGCCTCCCGCATGCCCACTATACGCCCTCGCTCAAAGTCCGTCAACTGCACATACGGTTCACGTCCACGCTGTAGCGGCATGCTACCAGTGTTAAAGACTGCGATGGAGCTCCGTATGCCACGGCAAAGTGGCTGACACTGACGGCGGCGGTGCACAAATGCTGCGCAGCTAGCGCCATTCGACGGCCAACACCGCGGTTCCTGGTGTGTCCGCTGTGCCGTGCATGTTATCATTGCTTGTACAGCCCTCTCGCAGTGTCCGGAGCAAGTATGGTGGGTCTGACACACCGGTGTCAATGTGTTCTTTTTTCCATTTCCAGGAGTGTATATAGAATGGTTGCATGGAATTACGCCTATGGTGCAGCACAAATTGGGGTATGGGAGTAGGAGGCACGTGGCCATGTCCGCTTTCAAAGATACTCGTACATAGCAGACATGTGCAAAATAATATCTCCTGTGCTTGGAGAAAAAAAAAAAAGACAGAGGTTGTAAGCTAAAAATTCATTTATTTCTCATCTAACTTAAAATTAATTTTGCACTTTCATAAGCAGACACAGCAACAGTATTTTCACACATCTTCTTTTCTTCTTGAGTCGATTGAGAGAAGACAACCATAGAATTCCAGGTCTTGAACAGCAGCAAACTTAAAAATTGGATGCATCCATGAGATCTTCTCCTTCCTCTTCACGTAGATGATGGTATCCGTGTGGTCGAATAATTGAAGCGACGTCACCATATCTTTATAAGGTATGCCAGGATCATCCCAGTGAATTCCATGGTAGAAATGTGTTAACCACTTTTCACTCTTCCATGTCTTAGCACACATCACATACTTGAAAGACCTCGTTGATGCAATGTTTGCTGAGAATGTCTCTATTATTCCCGCATCTTGTGTGTAACCTACGAATGCAATATCTTTAAGTATGAACTGTCTACGCTCACCATCATAGAAACCCTGAGCGTCCGCTGTGATGTTCACACCTTGAGACGCCATTGTGAAATGCTGTAGGTATGGTGCAGCACCTGTTCATTTGTGCAGCACGTTGCACAACACCTGTGAGCGGACAGTAGTTGATCCCACAGTCATGTAAAACTAGAGCATATGCAGCACTGTGTTTTAGGAAATTTGTTGAAAATTCAAATTCAGTTCGCACATCTATAGGTCCAGACTTAATTATCTCGTTCTGTTTCGAGTAGTCTATTACAATGATCGCTGATAGCTCCTTGAACTTCCATGGAGTGAATAGACACCCTCCTCCTTCTTCTTCAGCACTTTCATAGAAAGAAGCACGAAACCTTGCATACGTCTCTTATGCTAGACTGTATACATTTTCATTTCACTGCGGGTGTAAATTGTCATATGGGTAGAATTCTGAATTCAGGTAGACTTTGTCATTAGTTAACTTTCAGTTGTCGAACGAGGTGGAATCATTTGCTATATTACCTCTTCTATCAGTTAGAAACGTAATTATGATGAATCTAGGTGCCTCTAGCTGCATCGAAGTTTTAATAGCCTATGTCTGTCTGCTCGCAGTCGGTAACACTGGGTACTCGAAAACCTCTCACAAGCGCAATGTCAGTGATAGAATGTATTGGATTTCAGGACTTTTAAAGTTTCAAACGCTCCTAGTCTGATACACTGATGTGAGGTATTTTCCATATTATATTGTTGATTGTGATCATATTCTCTTCTTGAGCTTCTTGAATGTATGAGTTATTGTCCATCACACTCTGCAATGGAATGAGTTCTTGTTTAGCGTTCATAATAATCTGTCTCATTTCCTGAAAGTATCCCATAAGCATTTTAGAGGTATCCATGCACTACATCACTTGTACTCTGCAACTGTTCTATCCTCCGGATTGTCCATGAATCATCCTGCATTTTCTATACTATGTAAATCCGTGGGTGATGCAGAGACGTATGTTCTAAGGGTTGATGTTATGCTGACATTGCGTGTACTGTCGAGCATTGAGTTCATAGTGCATCTCCTGGAACAGGAATGCTAAAGCGTTACGCGTAAGCTTAGATCGCACTGTATCGCTGCTGTCGATTTTCTTGAATGACCCCCTAGATATATGAAACTCTTGCATGGAAGCGTCAGTGCATCTTGGTGCTGGATGACAATCCTAAGTTCATCGTTTTTGTTAAATGTGGTGGAAGCGTAATGTTTATGGGATAAGTATTCCTGATGTATAATTCTCTCATCATATTCTACTGGACTGGTTACATTGAGTGGAGACGTCATAAGCCAACTAATTTAAGAAACTCGTAGTTCGCACGTGTTATCACTTTGCAGTTCATTAGCGAAGTGACGTGCTGAGGATTGCGTCCACTTGTTTTATACCGTACGCCCATCCTGCCTTAGGTGTAATCGTACAATGATTTACTCACCACGAAAGTCAACAAGTTGATTATTCTGGTCCACAATACGCAGCTCCAAATAGTCCAATGTCTGAGCTGTGTGGAAGGTATATACCGTTGGCAGGATTCTCAACAATCTTATACCCCAATGCAGCTGAGGGGAGAATCCGTAAATAGTATGAATCAGACTGTCGATGAGATAGGAATTCGTTGCAATGTTACACTCGACTCGGATTGTGCTGACGGGAAGTATGTCCAAAGAGTGATCTGACTTGTAAAATTCATGTTGATCCTTCTTCAAAACCTGTCCTTTTTCGAAACCCAGAAGTTGCCCTGTTGAATCTTTATGGTTAAAGTAGATCGTTGCATTTACAGTCCTTATTTCAGATTTAAGTGTATTTATGTTTGCACGTAGCTCAATACCTTTTCCAGACTGTTTTGACACTTTCTTTTAAATCATCGATATCGTATGCACCCGGTTCTATTTCCACAATGTCTTTTTCACCATTAATATCCAGGTGCAGTTTTTTGTTAGTCTCGGTGATATTTGGGATGCTATTGTACGTCTCCAGTCCAGTCATTGCAATACTTCATTCACCAACGCTCAAATCAATTGGCGGGAGCCGGCCGCGGTGGCCGTGCGGTTCTGGCGCTGCAGTCCGGAACCGCGGGACTGCTACGGTCGCAGGTTCGACTCCTGCCTCGGGCATGGGTGTGTGTGATGTCCTTAGGTTAGTTAGGTTTAAGTAGTTCTAAGTTCTAGGGGACTTATGACCTAAGATGTTGAGTCCCGTAGTGCTCAGAGCCATTTGAACCATTTTTGAATTGGCAGGAAGTAATTTGCACGCAATACAGATGATCGTTCTTTTAACGTCAAAGTGTACGACATTGCATCTGAACCTTGACTGATGAAGAAATGTTTAAACATCAACCTCATATAGCATGCTGCTTCTTCATTGTAAACGTCAAGAGAAGCATGATGCATAGATGTCCACAGAGGTATGTATTAAAGTCCTGATAGCGCCGATAATTGTAGAACTCACGTCTTCTGTGAATGAACTATCGTTGTAATTCTTCTGGAGGTTGGAGGCCACCAAATGAGTCGAAATAGTAGACGGTATCCGCATTTTTCATGACATATGATACCCAGTGGGTGCCGGGACCACAGCAACATCTACATTCACAATACCACATTCACCAGTTTTCCACATAGCCTTCGGTAATGGATCCCACATAAACACACCACAGAATCTTGGAATGTTGAATTTGCTTCTAACAATCTTGTTGTTGTTGTTGTGGTCTTCAGTCGTGAGGCTGGTCTCATGCAGCTCTCCATTCTACTCTATCCCGTGCAAGCATCTTCATCTCCCAGTACCTACTGCAACCTACATCCTTCTGAATCTGCTTAGTGTATTCATCTCTTGGTGTCCCTATACGATTTTTACCCTCCACGCTGCCCTCCAGTACTAATTGGTGATCAAATGGCTCTGAGCACTACGGGACTCAACATCTTAGGTCATAAGTCCCCAAGAACTTAGAACTACTCAAACCTAACTAACCTAAGGACATCACACACACCCATGCCCGAGGCAGGATTCGAACCTGCGACCGTAGCAGCCTCGCGGTTCCGGACTGCAGCGCCAGAACCGCATGGCCACCGCGGCCGGCTAAATAGGTGATCCCTTGATGCCTCAGAACATGTCCTACCAACCGATCCCTTCTTCTAGTCAAGTTGTGCCACAAACTCCTCTTCTCCCCAATTCTCTTCAATACCTCCTCATTAGTTATGTGATCTACTCATCTAATCTTCAGCATTCTTCTGTAGCACCATATTTCGAAAGATTCTATTCTCTTCTTGTCTAAACTATTTATCGTCCATGTTTCACTTCCAATGCATGGCTACACTCTATACAAATACTTTTAGAAACGACTTCCTGACACTTAAATCAATACTCGATGTTAACAAATTTCTCTTCTTCAGAAACGCTTTCCTTGCCATTGCTAGTCTACATTTTATATCCTCTCTCCTTCGACCATCATCAGTTATTTTGCTCCCCAAATAGCAAAACTCCTTTACTACTGTAAGTGTCTCATTTCCTAATCTAATTCCCTCAGCATCATCCGACTTAATTCGACTACATTCCATTATCATCGTTTTGCTTTTGTTGATGTTCATCTTATACCCTCCTTTCAAGACACTGTCCATTCCGTTCAACTGCTCTTCCAAGTCCTTTGCTGTCTCTGACAGAATTACAATGTCATCGGCGAACCTTCAAGTTTTTCTTTCTTCTCCATGGATTTTAATACCTACTCCGAACTTTTTTTTGTTTCCTTTACTGCTTGCTCAATATATATGATTGAATAGCATCGGAGAGAGGCTACAACCCTGTCTTACTCCCTTCCCAACCACTGCTTCCCTTTCATGTCCCTCGACTCTTACAACTGCCATCTGGTTTCTGTACAAATTGTAAATAGCCTTTCGCTCCCTGGATTTTACCCCTGCCACCTTCAGATTTGAAAGAGTGTATTCCAGTCAACGTTGTCAAAAGCTTTCTCTAAGTCTACAAATGTTAGAAACGTAGGTTTGCCTTTCCTTAATCTTTCTTCTAAGATAAGACGTAGGGTCAGTATTGCCTCACGTGTTCCAACATTTCTGCGGAATCCAAACTGATCTTCCCCGAGGTCGGCTTCTACCAGTTTTTCCATTCGTCAGTTAAAAATTCGCGTTAGTATTTTGCAGCTGTGACTTATTAAACTGATACTTCGGTAATTTTCACATCTGTCAACAACTGATTTCTTTGGGATTGGAATTATTATATTCTTCTTGAAGTCTCAGAGAATTTCGCCTGTCTCATACGTCTTGCTCACCAGACGGTAGAGTTTTGTCAGGACTGGCTCTCCCAAGGCTGTCAGTAGTTCTATTGGAATGTTGTCTACTCCCGGGGGCTTGTTTAGACTTAGGTCTTTCAGTTCTCTGTCAAACTCTTCACGCAGTATCATATCTCCCATTTCATCTTCATCTACCTCCTCTTCCATTTCCATAATATTGTCCTCAAGAACATCGCCCCTGTATAGAGCCTCTATATACTCCTTCCACCTTTCTGTTTTCCCTTCTTTGCTTAGAACTAGGTTTCTATCTGACATCTGAGCTCTTGATATTCATGCAAGTGGTTCTCTTTTCTACAAAGGTCTCTTTAATTTTCCTGTAGGCAGTATCTATGTTACCCTCGTGAGATAAGCCTCTACATCCTTACATTTGTCCTCTAGCCACCCCTGCTTAGCCATTTTGCACTTCCTGTCGATCTCAGTTTTGAGACGTTTGTATTCCTTTTTGCCTGCTTCACTTACTGCATTTTTGTATTTTCTCCTTTCATCAATTAAATTCTGTTACCCAAGTATTTCTACTAGCCCTCGTCTTTTTACCTACTAGATCCTCTGCTGCCTTCACTATTTCATTCCTCAAAGCTACCCATTCTTCTTCTACTGTATTTCTTTCCCCTATTCCTGTCAATTGTTCCCTTATGCTCTCCCTAAAACACTCTACAACCTCTGGTTCTTTCAGTTTATCCAGGTCCTATCTCCTTAAATTCCCACCTTTTTGCAGTTTCTTCAGTTTTAATCTACAGTTCATAACCAATAGATTGTGGTCAGAGTCCACATCTGCCCCTGGAAATGTATTACCATTTAAAATCTGGTTCCTAAATCTCTGTCTTACCGTTATATGATCTATATGAAACCTTCTAGAATCTCCAGGGTTCTTCCATGTATACAACCTTCTTTCATGATTTTTGAACCAAGTGTTAGCTATGATTAAGTTATGCTCTGTGCAAAATTCTACCAGGCGGCTCCCTCTTTCATTCCTTACCCCATTCCATATTTTTTTTTCCTACTGTCGAATTCCAGTCACCCATGACTATTAAATTTTCGTCTCCCTTCACTACCTGAATAATTTCCTTTATCTCATCACACATTTCATCAATTGCTTCATCATCCGCAGAGTTAGTTGGCATATAAAGTTGTACTACTGTAGTAGGCGTGTGCTTCGTGTCTATCTTGGCCACAATAATGCGTTCACTATGCTGTTTGCAGTAGCTTACCCGCACTCCTATATTTTTTATTCATTATTAAACCTACTCCTGCACTACCCCTATTTGATTTTGTATTTATAACCCTGTATTCATCCGGCCAAAAGTCTTGTTCCTCCTGACACCGAACTTCACTAATTCCCACTATATCTAACTTTAACCTATCCATTTCCCTTTTTAAATTTTCTAACCTACCTGCCCGATTAAGGGATCTGACATTCCACGCTCCGATCCGTAGAACGCCAGTTTTCTTTCTCCTGATAACGACGTCCTCACGAGTAGTCCCCACCCGGAGATCGGAATGGGGGACTATTTTACCTCCGGAATATTTTACCCAAGAGGACGCCATCATCATTTAATCATACAGTAAAGCTGCATGCCCCCGGGAAAAATTACGGCAGTAGTTTCCCCTTGCTTTCAGTCGTTCGCAGTACCGGCACAGCAAGGCCGTTGTGGTTAGTGTTACGAGGCCAGATCAGTCAATCATTCAGACTGTTGCCCCTGCAACTACTGAAAAGGTTGCTGCCCCTCTTCAGGAACCACACGTTTGTCTGGCCTCTCAACAGATACCCCTCCGTTGTGGTTGCACCTATTGTACCGCTATCTGTATCGCTGAGGCACGCAAGCCTCCCCACCAACGGCAAGGTCCATGGTTCATGGGGTGGGGGGGGGGGGGGGTAACAAAATTAAGATCAGTATTTGTGAGTGGTCGATCTGGTATGACCGCTAATGGGCTTTCTTTTTATTTATGAATAGACCAAGTCGTTTCCTGTACGGTTTCAAGTATAGTCCTTTTCCAATTTCTGCGGCTTCCATCATGCGGTTATGTCTTCTTGCCTACTCTAACTGCGCTTGGGAGTTTCACGCATTCTTGACCGTTCGAGCAATAGCTGCAACACCTCCAACGAGGGACCCTACCGCCGAGAGCGCGGGGACGGCCGGAATGAGAAATGGAAGAAAACCACCAGGTAGGAGTAATCCATCGAACTACAGACCTATATCATTGACGTCGGTTTGCAGTAGGGTTTTGGAGCATGTACTGTATTCAAACATTATGAATCACCTCGAAGGTATCTATTGATACGTAATCAGCATGGTTTCAGAAAACATCGTTTTTGTGCAACGCAGCTAGCTCTTTATTCGCACGAAGTAATGGCCGCTATCGACAGGGGATCTCAAGTTGATTCCGTATTTCTAGATTTCCGGAAAGCTTTTGACACCGTTCCTCACAAGCGACCTCTAATCAAGCTGCGGGCCTATGGGGTGTCGTCTCAGTTGTGCGACTGGATTCGTGATTTCCTGTCAGGAAGGTCGCAGTTCGTAGTAATTGACGGCAAATCATCGAGTAAAACTGAAGTGATATCAGGTGTTCCCCAGGGAAGCGTCCTGGGACCTCTGCTGTTCCTGGACTATATAAATGGTTCAAATGGCTCTGAGCACTATGGGACTTAACTACTGTGGTCATCAGTCCCCTAGAACTTAAACCTAACTAACCTAAGGACATCACACACATCCATGCCCGAGGCAGGATTCGAACCTGCGACCGTAGCAGTCGCGCGGTTCCGGACTGCGCGCCTAGAACCGCTAGACCACCGCGGCCGGCGACTATATAAATGACCTGGGTGACAATCTGAGCAGTTGTCTTAGGTTGTTCGCAGATGATGCTGTACTTTACCGTCTAGTAAGGTCATCCGAACACCAGTATCAGTTGCAAAGCGATTTAGAAAAGATTGCTCTATGGTGTGGCAGGTGGCAGTTGACGCTAAATAACGAAAAGTGTGTGGTGATCCACATGAGTTCCAAAAGAAATCCGTCGGAATTCGATTACTCGATAAATAGTACAATTCTCAAGGCTGTCAATTCAACTAAGTACCTGGGTGTAAAAATTACGAACAACTTCAGTTGGAAAGACCACATACATAATATTGTGGGGAAGGCGAGCCAAAGGTTGCGTTTCATTGGCAGGACACTTAGAAGATGCAACAAGTCCACTAAAGAGACAGCTTACACTACACTCGTTCGTCCTCTGTTAGAATATTGCTGCGCGGTGTGGGATCCTTACTAGATGGGATTCACGGAGGACATCGAAAGGGTGCAAAAAAGGGCAGCTCGTTTTGTATTATCACGTAAGAGCGGAGAGAGTGTGGCAGATATGATACGCGAGTTGGGATGGAAGTCATTAAAGCAAAGACATTTTTCGTCGCGGCGAGATCTATTTACGAAATTTCAGTCACCAACTTTCTCTTCCGAATGCGAAAATATTGTGTTGAGCCCAGCCTACAAAGGTAGGAATGATCATCAAAATAAAATAAGAGAAATCAGAGCTCGAACAGAAAGGTTGAGGTGTTCGTTTTTCCCGCGCGCTGTTCGGGAGTGCAATGGTAGAGAGATAGTATGATTGTGGTTCCATGAACCCTCTGCCAAGCACTTAAATGTGAATTGCAGAGTAATCATGTAGATGTAGATGTCTTGGGTATTGGTAGAATTCGAGGTCTTTAAACCGATCCTCTTCTTCTTCTTCCTCCCGCGCCTTTCTGCTTCAGTGCGTTTTTGGCTGCATACATCGCTGTCAGGATACAGTTATTCAAACAGCTCTGCTTCCCGCCCTTGTCCTTCTTCTTGTTTAGTGCAAAATGTGCAGCATTCATTACTCGCTTGAAATTCGTCAGTCCCAAACTCAACTTAATTATTCCTCACATGCCTTTATCAACTGCAAATGCTGCGATGCGTTGACCTAAATCGATATCCTTTCTTCTCTGTATCGCTTTAGCCTTATCAGCTAAAATCCTATCTGCAATGTGACGGTTTAAGAGATCTTTATTTGCAGCGTGTGCAATGTCATGTTCCATACGCCTTTCGTCGAGCAGATTAACCCCTTTATCACCTCGTGCTAGCCGTTTCTGAAGCTTTGTCCCAGGTCCTCAGTAGTTATACCTCGGGATGGGTAATTCCTCTGGCAGTTTGTCTGGAATTCTACCATCTCCTCTAACTCCACTAATGCGTCTCCTAGAACGCAAGTTATCCTACTGCGATGGTTGTGGACTGTGCACCCCCATTATATAGCAAATATTTGACATCAATCGAACTGTTTTGTGCAGCAGGAAAACCAAGCCATTAGACTAGCGCTTTATTACCCCGATGTCTTATGACTCTCTCCAAGAGAAACACATCCGGTTGTGAGCTTTTCTGCAATTCCTCGGTGTAGAAGCAGCCTGCTATTTCTTCGCCTTTACTATCCTTCAATATACACACAGCAAAAAACGTTTTGCATCACCGCGGTTCCGGATGTTGTATAATGGACATAGACCCTTTGACTGTTCAGAGATGTCACTAAATCCGCCCAAAGATGTAAACAACCATGATGAGCAGCGCCTATTAGACGGAGGGGCTCCGACAGCAAATCAGTTCCAGTCATTCGATCAGGAATGAGGTACACGGGTCGTGTTGTCTGTAGTTCAGTCATGCCTAGACGATCAATGACGTGGTTCGATCGCGTCCGCATTTTTTCTATGTGCCAGGAAGGGATCTCAGCAGGGGAAGTGTCTATGCGTCTCGGAGTGAACCAAAGCCATGTTGTTCGGACATGGAGGAGATACAGAGAGACAGGAACTGTCGATGACATGCCTCGCTCAGGCCGCCCAAGGGCTACTACTGCAGTGGATGACTGCTACCTACAAATTATGGCTCGGAGGAACCCTGACAGCAACGTCACTATGTTGAATAATGTTTTTCGTGCAGCCACAGCACGTCGTGTTACGACTCAAACTGTGCACAATTGGCTGCACGGTGCGCAACTTTACTACAGACGTCCATGGCGAGGTCCATCTTTGCAACCACGACACCATGCAGCGGGGTACAGATGGGCCCAACAAGATGCCGAATGGACCGCTCAGGATTGGCATCACGGTCTCTTTAGTGAAGGGTGTCGCATATGCCTTGAACCAGACAATCGTGGGAGGCGTGTTTGGAGGCAACCCGGTCAGGCTGAACGCCTTGGACACACTGTCCAGCGACTGCAGCAAAGTGGAGGTTCCCTGTTGCTTTGGGGTGGTTTTATGTGGGGCCGACGTACGCCACCGGTGGTCATGGAAGGCGCTGTAACGGCTGTACAATACGTGAATGCCATCCTCCGACCGATAGTTCAACCATATCGTCAGCATATCGGCTAGGCATCCGTCTTAATGGACGACAGTTTACTGTCCCATCGTGCACATCTTGTGAATGACTTCCTTCAGGATTACTACATCGCTTGGATAGAGTGGCCAGCGTGTTCTCTATACATGAACCCTGTCGAACATGCCTGGGATAGATTGAAAAGGGCTGTTTATGGACGACGTGACCCACCAGCCACTCTGAGGGAACTACGCCGAATCGCCGTTGAGGATTGGGACACTCTGGACCAGCAGTGCTTTGATGAACTTGTGGATAGTATGCCACGACGAATACAGGCATGTATCAATGCAAGAGGACGTGCTACTGGGTATTGAAGGTACCGGTGTGTACAGCAATCTGGACCACCGCCTCTGAGGGTCTTGCTGTATGGTGGTACAACATACAATGTGTCGTTTTCATGAGCAATGAAAAGGCCGGAAATTATGTTTATGTTGATCTCTGTTCCAATTTTCTGCACAGTTTCCGGAAGACTCGGAACCGAAGTGATGCAGAACTCTTTTTGATGTGTGTGTAAGTTCTAGGATTCGTTCTTTGCACCTTTAAAATTGTAAATATCTCTGCTGACCAGTTCGGTAGATATAATTTCTCAGCCGGCCGGAGTGGCGGAGCGGTTCTAGGCGCTACAGTCTGGAACCGCGCGACCGCTACGGTCGCAGGTTCGAATCCTGCCTGGGGCATGGATGTGTGTGATGTCCTTAGGTTTAAGTAGTCCTAAGTTCTAGGGGACTGATGACCTCAGAAGTTAAGTCCCATAGTGCTCAGAGCCATTTGAACCATAATTTCTCAAATGCCATCTTGTGTTTTGAGATACGTACCAAATCACCTACATTAAATTTTTGTCTGCGGGGATCCAGCATTTTAATGCGATAGTACACCGTGTCCATGAATCAATTATCACGAACGTCGATTGGTCTCATTTTTATTGTGCTATGTTTGGTTCGATTATACTGAGCAATTATTTCTGGGAGGATACCTGTCCATTTGTATGAGCCGCGAAGGTTCAAACGCATCCACATTCGACCTTTTATCGTTCCGTTCAGACGTTCCACGATACTTGTCTTCAGGTGAGTGAATGCTGAGTAGTGATATATTCCGCACCGCTGCATCACGGTCTTGAAATACCTATTGTAAAACTCTCCGCCGTGTTCGGTTTGGAGGTTGTCTGGACATCGTTTCGTCCCTGTCTGTAGCAAACGTTCAAACTCATCCGCGACATTTCTACCCGATTTTGTATTAACAGGTAATGCCCAGACAAATTTTGAGTATGTATCAATAACCATTAAAATATATTTGAATCTATTATTCTCATGTGAAGATTCCCTCACATCTGCAAGATCAGCTTGCCATAAGTCATCCAAACCTTCAATCACAACGTGCCTACGAGGGTATATTTTGCGTGCTGATTTGTGCAGTTCTATAACTACTGTCTCCATACTTATTCGATGATACCTCTCTCTCTAAGCACAGAGATTATTGGAACAGCCTCATTCGAATGAGCTGTATTACCTGCAGCAGCTGATGCCATGAGCAGCCGTAGTCGATCTATTAACTCGTTGGGGTCGTCATAATATACACTCCTGGAAATGGAAAAAAGAACACATTGACACCGGTGTGTCAGACCCACCATACTTGCTCCGAACACTGCGAGAGGGCTGTACAAGCAATGATCACACGCACGGCACAGCGGACACACCAGGAACCGCGGTGTTGGCCGTCGAATGGCGCTAGCTGCGCAGCATTTGTGCACCGCCGCCGTCAGTGTCAGCCAGTTTGCCGTGGCATACGGAGCTCGATCGCAGTCTTTAACACTGGTAGCATGCCGCGACAGCGTGGACGTGAACCGTATGTGCAGTTGACGGACTTTGAGCGAGGGCGTATAGTGGGCATGCGGGAGGCCGGGTGGACGTACCGCCGAATTGCTCAACACGTGGGGCGTGAGGTCTCCACAGTACATCGATGTTGTCGCCAGTGGTCGGCGGAAGGTGCACGTGCCCGTCGACCTGGGACCGGACCACAGCGACGCACGGATGCACGCCAAGACCGTAGGATCCTACGCAGTGCCGTAGGGGACCGCGCCGCCACTTCCCAGCAAATTAGGGACACTGTTGCTCCTGGGGTATCGGCGAGGGCCATTCGCAACCGTCTCCATGAAGCTGGGCTACGGTCCCGCACATCGTTAGGCCGTCTTCCGCTCACGCCCCAACATCGTGCAGCCCGCCTCCAGTGGTGTCGCGACAGGCGTGAATGGAGGGACGAATGGAGATGTGTCGTCTTCAGCGATGAGAGTCGCTTCTGCCTTGGTGCCAATGATGGTCGTATGCGTGTTTGGCGCCGTGCAGGTGAGCGCCACAATCAGGACTGCATACGACCGAGGCACACAGGGCCAACACCCGGCATCATGGTGTGGGGAGCGATCTCCTACACTGGCCGTACACCACTGGTGATCGTCGAGGGGACACTGAATAGTGCACGGTACATCCAAACCGTCATCGAACCCATCGTTCTACCATTCCTAGACCGGCAAGGGAACTTGCTGTTCCAACAGGACAATGCATATCCGCATGTATCCCGTGCCACCCAACGTGCTCTAGAAGGTGTAAGTCAACTACCCTGGCCAGCAAGATCTTCGGATCTGTCCCCCATTGAGCATGTTTGGGACTGGATGAAGCGTCGTCTCACGCGGTCTGCACGTCCAGCACGAACGCTGGTCCAACTGAGGTGCCAGGTGGAAATGGCATGGCAAGCCATTCCACAGGACTACATCCAGCATCTCTACGATCGTCTCCATGGGAGAATAGCAGCCTGCATTGCTGCAAAAGGTGGAGATACACTGTACTAGTGCCGACATTGTGCATGCTCTGTTGCCTGTGTCTATGTGCCTGTGGTTCTGTCAGTGTGATCATGTGATGTATCTGACCCCAGGAATATGTCAATAAAGTTTCCCCTTCCTGGGACAATGAATTCACGGTGTTCTTATTTCAATTTCCAGGAGTGTATATACAGCGAGATTCGATTGTCCACTGCTTTATGCTCAATTTCAATACCATCACCGCTCCCACTGCTGCTGTTGTTGTTTTCGTCATCAAGTATTGGTTTTATATTTCTTGTTGCTCAGCCTTTTTGCGATCTTTTGTACATCAGTCATGTGCAGTATTTCACGGTACGTTTCCCTATCATTAACTGAATAATTTATAGGTTTAGTGGCAGGTCTTAGGAAAACAAGATTCATTAAGCCAGGTGTTCTCTCAAACCGCCTATCACCACTCTGTATTATGTCAACAGTTAGAGTTATAGGATGCATGCCCAACATTTACCGGTCTTCCCCAGCTAACGCCGAATGTTCTATCTATCTGACGAGGGGCGTGACGGATAATGAATTCGTCAATGGCAACATCATCGTTATCGCGTGTTTTTGTTCTTGCTGAGAGCTGCCTGAGAGATCCAGTAAGCGGCTTAAAGGTCTCTCTTAACGTTTTCTGCCGGCTTCTGTGGCCGAGCGGTTCTAGGCGCTTCAATCCGGAACCGCGTTGCTTCTACGGTCGCAGGTTCGAATCCTGCCTCGGGCATGGATGTGTGTGATGTCCTTAGGTTAGTTAGGTTTAAGTAGTTCTAAGTGTAGGGGACTGATGACCTCAGATGTTAAGTCCCATAGTGCTTAGAGCCATTTTTTTAGTGTTTGCTGTCGATCCGTATGCCCTAACCTTCGGAACAGTAATTCCTCTCTAACTGCTTTCCGCGCTTGAATCACTTTCTTCTTCGTTGACATCTCAGTGTATAGTATCAGACATCTCCGCAGCGTGAGGCTTTATACATCCACTCTTCTTCTTCCTCTTACTAAGTGCCTATTCCCCCTTCTCAACAACAAGGAACTCTACATCTATTTCCCCCCCTCAATAGCCTCGGCCTTTTCAGTTAAGTCGGATACTTTCTTAACGATTTCATTAACTAACTCATTTAACTAATCCACCACTCTCAGAGTGGTCTGGTAATACGTCTCCAGTTCCCTTCGCATACCTCAAACTTTATGCACAATAGCCTGAATTTTCGCATCCATGTACAGGTGAATGTTCTGTCTGTATACACCCATTCTTTCGGGTTCACAGCTAGACAGGCGCGCGATTTTGTCCATGGTGCGGCGTATACTGATGTACTAACCTCTATAACCGGGCTATATACGCAGAAACTCTTGAAATGTTCGCCTGTACCTACCATCACTTAGTTTTCTTGTTTTATCAATAACGAGAAACCCATACTGTGAATCATTGCAGCAATCAACACATATCTTTACGAAATCATTGAACGACATGTCAGTTCCTACATGTGCCTGGTAAATGTGTTTTAAATTCAGATTGTCTTCTTTGAAGACTACAATGAGGTCTGCATCATCCCTAACCAACTGTTTAGGGATTCTGGAATATGTTTGGCTTAGATAAAATACATCAGCAGCCATATGACAACCGAAACAGAAATATTTCCGAATTTGGTCTTGGTTTTCCACAGCAACATCGTCAAATGTGAAGACAGTGTTTGGCTTTGCTTTTTCAAGTGAGGAGATATCACCGCTTTCGCTGAATGTCGTGTACGTAAAACCATCTACACCGCGCAATATCTCCTGTTATAGCTGATACTTGGGCTGAAACAGTGTTTTTGAGAATACACACACATGTTCAAAACGGACTCCATCTACATCTGTTAGCAGCGTCACGAGGACATTAGTCTTGCCACAATTGGATGGACCTACAATAATTGCTCGTATATTATCAGGAAGGAAAATTCCATTCTTCTTCTTCAGGTCTTCTTTTGCATCTACACAGGACCAGTCACCGTCAACAAAGTCCTTGTGATGAGGATGTTTCACCCACCCTGCCATGATACTAACTACGCCAGGTACTGACAAGTAGCTGGCATACGTAGAAAGATACACTTGAAGGGACGGTAATAGTATGTGCTGCTTAGTCATTATAGGTGTAGCACTGAAAAATGATAATACTAATAAGCGTAATACTTTGACTATAATGAGAGAGGTATGAAATAAACACAAACACGGCTTGAGATTATATGTTGTTGTTGTGGTCTTCAGTCCTGAGACCGGTTTGATGCAGCTCTCCATGCTACTCTATCCTGTGCAAGCTTTTTCATCTCCCAGTACCTATTGCAACCTACATCCTTCTGAATCTGCTTAGTGTATTCATCTCTTGGTCTCCCTCTACGATTTTTACCCTCCACGCTGCCCTCCAATACTAAATTGGTGATCCCTTGATGCCTCAGAACATGTCCTACCAACCGATCCCTTCTTCTGGTCAAGTTGTGCCACAAACTTCTCTTCTCCCCAATCCTATTCAATACTTCCTCATTAGTTATGTGATCTACCCATCTAATCTTCAGCATTCTTCTGTAGCACCACATTTCGAAAGCTTCTATTCTCTTCTTGTCCAAACTATTTATCGTCCATGTTTCACTTCCATACATGGCTACACTCCATACAAATACTTTCAGAAATGACTTCCTGACACTTAAATCAATACTGGATGTTAACAAATTTCTCTTCTTCAGAAACGCCTTCCTTGCCATTGCCAGCCTACATTTTATATCCTCTCTACTTCGACCATCATCAGTTATTTTGCTCCCCAAATAGCAAAACTCCTTTACTACTTTAAGTGCCTCATTTCCTAATCTAATTCCCTCAGCATCACCCGACTTAATTAGACTACATTCCATTATCCTTGTTTTGCTTTTGTTGATGTTCATCCTATACCCTCCCTTCAAGACACTGTCCATTCCATTCAACTGCTCTTCCAAGTCCTTTGCTGTCTCTGACAGAATTACAATGTCATCGGCGAACCTCAAAGTTTTTATTTCTTCTCCATGAATTTTAATACCTACCCCGAATTTTTCTTTTGTTTCCTTTACTGCTTGCTCAATATACAGATTGAACAACATCGGGGAGAGGCTACAACCCTGTCTTACTCCCTTCCCAACCACTGCTTCCCTTTCATGTCCCTCGACTCTTATAACTGCCATCTGGTTTCTGTACAAATTGTAAATAGCCTTTCGCTCCCTGTATTTTACCCCTGCCACCTTCAGAATTTGAAAGAGAGTATTCCAGTCAACATTGTCAAAAGCTTTCTCTAAGTCTACAAATGCTAGAAACGTAGGTTTGCCTTTCCTTAATCTTTCTTCTAAGATAAGTCGTAAGGTCAGTATTGCCTCACGTGTTCCAGTGTTTCTACGGAATCCAAACTGATCTTCCCCGAGGTTAGCTTCTACTAGTTTTTCCATTCGTCTGTAAAGATTATATATACATACATTATTTATGTGGTGTCAACGCCAGACACCACACTTGCTAGGTGGTAGCCTTTAAATCAGCCGCGGTCCGTTAGTATACGTCGGACCCGCGCGTCGCCACTATCAGTGATTGCAGACCGAGCGCCGCCACACGGCAGGTCTAGTCTAGACAGACTCCCTAGCACTCGCCCCAGTTGTACAGCAGACTTTGCTAGCGATTATTCACTGACTACATACGCTCTCATTTGCAGAGACGACAGTTTAGCATAGCCTTCAGCTACGTCATTTGCTACGACCTAGCAAGGCGCCATATTCAGTTACAAGAATGTATTCTGAACAGATAATATTGTGAATCATGTACCGTCAAGAGCGACGTTCATCATTAATGGATTAAAGTTAAGTATCAAACTAATTACGTCCGCTTTCTGAATTCTAATTCCTTGTCATGTTCCAGACCTCACGTCAGTATAATCCTTCCCTCCTCACGCCAGCCTGCGTGAGCTAAAGCGCGTGCATTTCGGCCTCCACTAGTAACACGGTGTTGGCTCTTCTGCCAACACAACAATTTACTTCAATATCATACATAGGATGCAGTATTTCAATAAAATCATCAGACTCTTTATGTATCTTCTTCTTCTTCGCACCTGTACGGTATTTCCCAAACAAAGCTTTTTGAGATGCAATAAATTCTACGTGTATCTGCTTAAGCAAATGGATCCCTTACAGTACTCGAGTTTTTCACACGCACATTTAATCTGTTTCTCTTTTGGTTCAGCGTTCATGCGCAAACAAAGGTACTGCTCCAAATCATCAACATGTACACTGTGCACACGTAGGAAGTTTACATCATCATTGTATTCAGAGTCTATGCTAGGCAACCAACGGTTCAACCACTCGAATGCAAGACGTAGCGCAGTATCCAGATCGTATAAGTTCATAAATGAGGCGTGCCTTGGATAAGCACAGTTGTCACCCGATTTCACACACAGTGCACAGTCACCATACACTGTTTTAGTAGATAGCGTCGTACCAGTAAGGGTTGGGTTGGGTTGTTTGGGGGAAGAGACCAAACAGCGAGATCATCAGTCTCATCGGATTAGGGAAGGACGGGGAAGGAAGTCGGCGGTGCCCTTTCAAAGGAACCATCTGGGGATTTTCCTGGAGCTATTTAGGGAAATCACGGAAAACCTAAATCAGGATGGCCGGACGTGGGATTGAACCGTCGTCTTTCCGAATGTGAGTCCAGTGTGACACCGGTAAGGCGAATGTATTGGGGCGAAGGAGTTGGACAATACTCTGTAGTCATCAGCTGATTGATGTGGTGCTCTGCACGACATATTTCGTCCCATTCGAACTCAGAAATCGGCACTTTAACACCCTTCGATGCATTTTCAATTTCTATTCTCATATGTAAGCCCCAGACATGTGCTTCTATACCAACGTTTACACATTTCATTCCACTGAGAGTTAAATTGTATGTAGAACTGAAAAGCATGGGTACACTCGATGCCTTCTTATCCACAGCACCTGCACTCTGTGCCTACGCTAGCATAAGGATGTTCTGCTGGGATGGGTAGTATGTTGGTGGTCGGTACTGTTCTCCATCTTGCTGTTGTTTAGGACCACCAGCAGCGTTCGATGTGTTGGGAGCAGATTGCATGTCCTCATCACACAAATCGATGAGTGGGGCAGACAACAACAGCTCCTTGTCCTGCTCCAGCAAGTGGGCTATGTGCGCTACAGTATGCCACGTGGTTGCTACAGGTTCACACACGCTGGATGCTGTTGCTGCCACAGGTCCAGAGGTCGGTGCAGGTCTCGATAAGATTGCAGCTGAGGTTGCTACAGGTCTGGACATAGCAGAGATCAGTATGTTGGCACTTGACCCTGCGGGCTTGGACACATCAAGGGCTACTGCTGATCAAAGACGAGGAGGCACTGCATATGGACCAAGACGCGAAAACAATCAATAATAATAATAATAATAATAATAATAATGCTAACCACAGATGAAGATGTAAATAAGGGGTAGACACTTTTCTGTTTCTTCCCGTTTTGCAAGGCTGCGTTGGATTGTGACTGCTGTTGATGCTTCATGGTTCTTCTTCTCCTGCTGCTGCTGCTGGCTCAGCGAGACTGAGATCCCAGACCTGCTGAGGCTGGCTTATATCACCTCCAATGACGTTACCAGATACCTCCATCCTACTGGCTGAAATCTAACACGTGACTGGATTAAGGGTTCCTATTGATTCCCACCATTTTTCCCCCAGACCACCATGGGATGAAAGTGCCCTCTGGTGGCAGTAGTGTGTACTAGGTGAGTTGGACTCCGGACCTCATGGTGAACACACTGCATGGAGCTACTGCCTCAAATTGTTTAAATAAAGACTGCCTGCAAAATAAAAACTTATGTCCATTCTATCCAGGTAGCCCAGCACAGGCTGAGTCGTTTTCCTGCCAATTCCAAGGAAGAGGTGGAGGTCAGATGACTTAGTATAGTGGGGGTATTCCAGGTGACCTATTTTCCTACCAAAATTTGAACTTCCCACCATGACATCATTGCGATGTTGCCATATCTGCCACCCCCATTTTGGATTCGCCATCGTGAATAAATTTGGCAACAATGGAGAGTCATGTGACGGCGGCCTTGTCCCACTACTACCACCACCACAGTTTAAAAAGGTCTCACCTACACTGAAGCGCCAAAGAAACTGGTATAGGCATGTATATTCAAATACAGAGATAGGTAAACAGGCCGAATACTGCGCTGCGGTCGGCAAAGCCTATATAAGATTACATGTGTCTGGCGCAGTTGTTAGATCGGTTACTGTTGCTACAATGCCAGGTTATGAAGGTTTAAGTGAGTTTGAACGTTGTGTTATAGTCGGCACACGAGCGATGGGATACAGCATTTCCAAGGTAGCGATGAAGTGTGGATTTTCTCGTACGGCCGTGAATATCAGGAATGGGGTAAAACATCAAATCTACGACATCGCTGCGGCCAGAAAAACATCCTGCAAGAACAGGACCAATAACGACTGAAGAGAATCTTTCAAAGTGACGGAAGACCAACCATTCCGCAAATTGCTGCAGATTTCAATGCTGGGCCGTCAACAATTTTCAGCGTGCGAACTATTCAACGGAACATCATCGATATGGGCATTCGGAGCCGAAGGCCCAATTGTGTACCGTTGATGACTGCACGACAAAAAGCTTTACGCCTCGCCTGGGTCCGTCAACACCGACATTGGGCTGCTGATGGCTGGAAACAAGTTGCCTGGTCGGACAAGTCTCGTTTCAAATTGTATCGATCGGATGAACTTGTATGGGTATGGAGACAACCTCAAGAATCGATGGATCCTGCATGTCAGCGGGGCACTGTTCAAGCTGGTGGAGGCTCTATTATGGTATGAGGCGCGTGCAGTTGGAGTGATATTGGACACCTGATGCGTCTAGATACGACTCTGACAGGTGACACGTACGTGAGCATTTTGTCTGACCACCTGCATCGATTCATGTCCATTGTGGACTCCGACGGACTTGTGCAATTCCATGAGGACAGTGCGATACCACAAACGTCCAGAATTGCTACGGAATGCCCCCAGGAACATTCATCTGAATTTACACACTTCCGATGTCCACCAAACTCCCCACACATAAACATTATTGAGCATATCTGAGATGCCTTGCAACGTGCTGGAGATCTCCACCCCTTCGTATTCTTACGGATTTATGGACAGCTCTGGAGGATTCATTGTGTCAGTTCCCTCCAGCACTACGTCAGACATTAGTCGAGTCCATGCCACGTCGTGTTGCGGCACTTCTGCGTGCTCGCGGAGGCCCTACAAGATATTAAAAAGGTGTACCGGTTTCTTTGGCTCTACAGTGTATGAAAAATACAAAATGTATGAATTATTATTTAGTGTTTAGCGTATGGCACTACATATGAACATGTAATAATAATAATAATAATGTAGTAAATAATAATAAGAAAATGTATGAAGCACAGGACTTGTGAAACCTTGCCAACCTGATACATACACCTCTTTAGTTTCATTAAAGTCCATCAGCCTAATATTCTTCATATAACTGATTGGTTATTCTAGCAATTCATAATGACATAACACAAGACACTTGATTTTTCTTGTTTTCCTTTCACACACATTAATTACTCAGCAGTTTTGATGATCAGTATGCTATTACCGTGTTCTAGATTTCGCTGCACAAGCCGAAAAGTTACACGTCCTGCAAGTGGTCAGACCAAGTTTACACACGACATTGTGATAGTTCTCCACTTTTTAACTCCCGGACATTAACTACGAACTTCCATAGGTTATACATTTTCATTACTGGACGCTAACCGACATAGATGTACAACATTTAACTCGCAGACACGAAGCCTGTATGTTGAATGCTCAGTACAGACTGCCTATAGCTGTACGCGCGACGCCTAAATGCAGACGCTCGTATTACAGAAATTACAGGACGGTAAAATAAGTGACTGCTATGTTGTAGATGTCAACACAGATAAAAAAAGAGATACGACGATACAAATGAATTTTTATACCAAAAACTGTATAGTTAAAAAATACTAAATAATGAGTACTGTTCTGTAAGAAGAACATTTTAACGTGCACGGGGATTCCTAAAGATCCCCAATAATTTTCGAGAAAGTGAAATGTTATAATTGGAATAACTGACATTACATCGTCGAGATATCACAGACTGTGTATAGATTTTACAGGTATTGCCACTGATGCCGATGCAGCAGGAAGACGTTTGTTATGAAACATAGCTGTTTAAATAACACATGTATAGCACGCAGTGTTCATTCAAGATCTCACAGTGTCTAAAATTTCAGTTTCCGAGCTTTGATTTCTAATCTCAAAATACGTAGTTTAAGATCATTTTCTGCCCCTGTAATGTTGACCGTAATGGTTCGGAACCTCCTGAATATGGTAATTTACTTATTATTGTGGCAGGAAAATTGAAAGGGCAAATAAGTCAGTCGTTTCCAAAACTCAACATGTCCAAAAATATCGAAAATCGAGATATCGCACGTTCCGGAACGTTTGTAGCTTCCTTTGTAATGTGGTAAAAGATGTATGTCCGTTAACTTTACACGGCCCATGGATATTAAACAAAGAAATTCGCAGTCTGTTCCAGAACTTTTGTTTGTCCATGTTTCTTGCGTTCCGAAACTTTGTATGTCCAATGTAAATTTCAAAATTTCTGAAAGAAATGTTTATTTGGTATTTATGTTGTAATGTACTAACACAAAATACGCACAAGCAGTCGTATTAAAAACATTTAAATATTTCATCACTTTTTTCACTCTGAGAGTCAAAATAAAAATTAAATCTTTATGAATAATGCTAAGTAAATGGTTGGCATCTGAAGCACCGATCCAGTTAAAAAAGTGGTGCTAATTTATCGGTGCCTGGCCACTCTTATACGCCACCAAATCGAGTTTTTGGTCGTATCGAGAAAGATATTCGACGAGGGAAGTAATTCTAAATCCACAGGACTACGTAGATATGCTTCAGTAATCTGGAATCTCATTCATCGGGATGGATTCTGTAATGCGTATGCATTACTAATAGCCGACCGCTGTGCTCGAGCGGTTCTAAGCGCTTCAGTCTGGAACCATGCGACCGCTATGGTCGCAGATTTGAATCCTCCTTCGGGCACGGATGTGTGTGATGTCCTTAGGTTAGTTAGGTTTAAGTAGTTCTAAGTTCTAGGGGACTGATGACGTCACATGTTAAGTCCCATAATGATCAGAGCCATTTTTGCCTGTCAGATATTCCTTTATTTCATACGTCATTTTATTTGTGGTCACGGTTTTCGTTGCCATTAATGACGGCCTAAGAACCCGAAGACTGGGTATGGTTGTTAAACAGCAGGAAAATGTTTCCATGTTTTTATATGTTCTGGCAAGCACCGAAAAAAATTCAGAACATTTTATATTAAAACTATACTTAGTTCACTTCTATCAAGTTAAAGGGGATAGGACGTCAAACGGGCCGACTTGGAGCAGGAGAGGCACCACAGGAGATTTTAATTTCCAGTGCCTATACTTTTACAAATAAATTCGTAAAACTTTGTCAGCATGACCAGAAAGGATTCAGGATTCACACTCATAACAGCAGAAGTTCTAAAACATAACAAAATAAATTTTTTTACGTATGAAATTTCATCATTTTTTCACTTACTATTTGCTGCGTTTAAAGCTATAGGTACACTTTTCTCCATAAGTAAGAGAGACTGTTCGATGAATTTTGCACAGCTTAAAAACCATACTTACAGGTGCCTGAAACTCTAGAACCTATTTAATTTATGAAAAAATGAATGAGCTCTTACGTTTTAAGCTTTACGTTTAGAAAAAAATAAAATTTTGTAATTAATTATCTCAATTTTTACCATAGTTTTTAATAGATTTGGAAAATTCTAAAGTTTCATACACCTGTAAGTATGGTTTGTATGCTGTGCAAAATTCGTCAAAGAATCTCTCTTACTTGTGAAGAAAAATGTACCTATAGCAACAAATGCAGCCAATAGTAAGTGAAAAAATGATGAAATTTCACAAGTAAAAAAAAATTATTTTGTTATGTTTTTCAACTTCCACTGCTATGAGTGTGAATCCTGAATCCTTTCTGGTCATGCTGACAAAGTTTTATGAATTTATTTGTAAAAGTATAGGCACTGGAAATTAAAATCTCCTGTGGTGCCTCTCCTGCTCCAAGTCGGCCCGTTTGACGTCCTACCCCCCTTAAGTTCCTTTTAGGTTTCTTCAGATACCGGTATGAGCCACTTTTGTTTATGTCGCGAAGTTCCTAAGCAAGTATTAAAAATGATTAAATTACAGTGAAACTGATGTTACTCTGTGTATTAAAAAGCCACAAAGGAGCTGACGTATACACTACTCGTTACACACTGTAATACACATTGTTTATGGTACACGAGTACACCTCTAATTCACAAACGACAGACACACATAACGTAGTAAATATCACGGATACTGACATGCTCAAAGAGTTAAAGGTTACTCAGTGCCCACAGAAATCAATATTTACTACAAACAACACATCGAAATGTTAATAAATGTAAGTATTTGGTACAATTTAATGGGCAAGACCTAATTCCATATATTACAGTAAATCGATTCCGGATAGGTGATTCTGAAAGGGGGCGAGATTTTTTAAGTTAGCCATGGCATAATCTTCTCTTTGATTGTGCATTTTATGATCTTTTTAAGTCGTGGAAAAGATTTATACATAATGGAAAATGTTTATTCTCTTGCTCATTTTGCAGACGATTTCAAAATTAGGGTTTTCGTCGCTCGTCAGTTGAGTAATTTCGTTCGTTTGAATGGCTTCAGCAGGTTACGTATCGCAGTTTAATATAAATTTCTGTGACACTTAGCCGCGCAGGGTAGCCGCTTGGTCTGAGGCGCCTTGTCACAATCCGTGCTGTTCCCCCCGTCGGAGGTTCCAGTCCTCCCTCGGGCATGGGTGTGTGTGCTGCCCATAGCGTAAGTTAAAAAATGGTTCAAAAGGCTCTGAGCACTATGGGACTCAACTGCTGAGGTCATAAGTCCCCTAGAACTTAGAACTACTTAAACCTAACTAACCTAAGGACAACACACACATCCAAGCCCGAGGCAGGATTCGAACCTGCGACCGTAGCGGTCGCGCGGTTCCAGGCTGTAGCGCCAGAACCGCTCGGCCACCAGCGGCCGGCTAACGTAAGTTAGTTTAAGTTAGATTAAGTAGTGTGTAGGCTTAGGGACCGATGACCTCAGCAGTTTGGCCCCGTAAGACCTTACCACAAATTTCCAATTTTCTCCTGTGGCACTTTTCCTGTGAACGAGGTACAGCAATATCTGTAGGCTATTTTTTGTGTTTATTTCTGGACTTTAATTTTGTCTGGTGTTCTTAAAGAGACCCTCGTTGTTGATCTTTCTGCTCAACTACTTTCATTCACTTCAGTAGCAGTCATGGAAACTCCCCATACCCTCGTTGCAGAATAGTAAAAATCTAAGTGTTCAGTATGTTTTAGTTGTGTGGCCGAAAACTGGTTTGATGTAGCTCTCAGTGACAGTATGTACTGTGGAAGTCTCATCTCTGCATCACTACTGCAGCCTACACCCATTTGAAACTGCTTGCTATAGTCGAACTTTGGCCTATCGCTACAATTTTTACACCATAACACTTCCTTCTTGATGCCTCAGTGTGTGACCTATCAACCATAAAGACCTTTTATCGGCTATTCGATCCAGTACTTCTTCATTCGTTATCGTACCTACCCATCAAATCTCCAGCAATTTTCTTCAGCACCACATTCCAAAAACTTCTGCATTTTCTCGATTGGGCTGCTTATCTCCCATGTTTCACTTCCATATAGGGCTACCTGCAAACACATACTTCCAGAAAAGACTTCGTAACACTTCAATTTATATTCAATGTTAATATATTTCTCATTTTTAGAAAAGATTTCCTTCCTATTGCCAGTTTACATTTTATGCCCTCTTTACTGATGTCATCGTTAGTTAATTTGCTACCCAAAAAATAGAAAAACTGATCTATTACTACCTTTAGTGTCTCATTTCCTAACTCAATTGCCGGCCGCGGTGGTCTAACGGTTCAGGCGCTCAGTCCAGAACCGCGCGACTGCTACGGTCGCAGGTTCGAATCCTGCCTCGGGCATGGATGTGTGTGATGTCCTTAGGTTAGTTAGGTTTAAGTAGTTCTAAGTTCTAGGGGACTGATGACCAGAGATGTTAAGTCCTATAGTGCTCAGAGCCAACCTAACTCAATTATTTGAGAATCTCCTGATTTAATTCGACTACAGTTCATCATATTTGTTTTACTTTTGTTTATAATCATCTCATAATTCCTTTTCAAGCCACTGTTCATTCAATTCAACTGATTTTTCAAGCCCGTTGCCTCCTCTGCCAGAATTACAACGTCATCAGGAAACCTTAAGAATATTTTATTCTGCTCCCTGACTTTCAATTCTCGTTCCAAATTTCTCCTTAGTTTCCTACAGTGTTTTTCTTTGTATGGTTGAACAACTTGTGGAATAGGCTAACTCCATTCATTTACTGCCCCTCGCACCCTTTTCATGACTTACAACTCCAGCCTGGCTTCTATACAAGTTATAAATAGCATTTCGCCTCCTGTATTTTATTCCTGATAATTTCAGAATTCTGAATAATATGTTACAGGTATCATCGTCAAAACCTTTCTTTAAATCTACAAATACTGCAAATGCGGGTTGCCTATATTCAGTCGATCTTCTAAGATAAATCGTAGCGTCAATATAGTGTATCGTGTTCGTAGCTTTCTCGGTAACTCAAATTGGTTTTCCCACAGGTTGCCTACTACAGAGAGTTCGTGTAATGATGACTTGTAAAACTGAGAGTTCAATATACAAATTAATTTTCTCAATCGTAATTTGAAATGCGTTAACCTCATCGCTCTGTTAGTAACTGAGCAACGAAGATGTGGAATTATAGTGGTTTTCATTACGTCTAACTTTCCTGAAAAACAAATCACTTCATGTCCGGGAGTAAATTATTGCATCAGAGCCAGATTTTTAGAAGTATCTCAAACAATTTTTTTTCTCATCAGTCATTTATCTATGAACGTAAAGCAGTATACACTCGTCTGCCTCTAGCTGTTAAAGTTTAATCGTGTAGCTCCTTTTTTTTCTCAAGTGACCGTAATCAAGCTGCATCATTACGGTGTGGGTGTGTCGGAGCTCCCAAGCGACCACCCGTTATCCCATATTGGCACACCGTACGTGGCCCGTCGTAAACAATAGGCCATTGCCAGAGTACACAAGCTCCCAAGCCTATAATTTACTTGAAGATTGTAAACATGTTATAGGCACGCGGCTTTCCGGAGAGTTTCTTTTTTTGCTAAGCATTCATTAATACTCGACGTCGGATGCTGATGTAATGGGGAGCTGATAAGAAGCCTGGCGCCCCCCGTTTATTCAATAGAGCTACCAGTTTTTTTATGATCCCGGGACGGCCGTGCCGCGCTGGCAGCTAACTGTAAGGGAATTACGTTCACTCCGCGGCTGTCGATGAACTCGCACCTCTCCTTACCAGGCCACCGCATTAGTTGCCCCTCCACAGGAATGAGCCACGCGTCACTCAGTACTCACTGCGATAGTTCGTAGGTTCACTCATGCTTCCATAAAAGTTTCACTTTGTACGAAACTCCTTAAAACTAACGCGGTATGTGCGTCGAGAACGAATATATACGAGAAAAATAAGTTTTAGAAGAAGAATTGATCTCGCTAATATCCGAGTTCAATGTCGTATATTCCTTTATTTGATTGTATACTTTCCAGAAATGACAGTACTTGAATATTATTCGAGTGAATATAATTTTTCATTTGGCACAGAAGCTAAATTTCATTCATATAATCGTAGTTTATAAGCTTGTGGTGTGACTCTAGACGAGGATTTATAGGTAAAAAAACTCAATTTGATGCTTTTTTAGTTTTTTACCGATACTTCTTGCGATGTTCTTTAGTGTTGCAACTTCATATGCCCGGCAATGAATACTACAGGTAGGTTCTGTCGATATAAAATTAAAAACACCACAAATACAAAACCTCTGTGGCGACTGTAATGAGCTTTTCATTTCCTGTGGAGAATTACAGCCGGGAAGTTACAGTGCACTTTGAAACAGGTCCAGGTAGTGAATTAGTTAACCACTGGCTGATTCGACTAAAACACTGAACTGTCACTAAAATGATACTAAATGATAAAGAGAACAAATATATGTATAAAACTACATGTTTCACGCAAGAGCAATCTGGAAGGAAATTCTAAAATAATAAGATTTCCCTCCAATTCGTGAACGCTTAGTGTATGACGCTTTAACATAAAATACGACAGTGCTTAGCCACCACCTCTCATAAAGGCAACCAGAAGCGTGTGTCATGAAATAATAGTAATAAATACAAGACAGAAAAGAACATATGTGATAAGTCAATCAAGGAGAGACAGGTATTGTGTCCTTCACTCACTCTTTTTAACATTTAAATTGTCAGTGTCCATAAATACTGGACATCAGATAACTGTACAAGAATTAATTTAGAAAAGCACATTAATCTAAGTTCACTACTATTTGCAGCTGAAAAATTAATTATGCAAAAATGTCAAAACGGTTTCCAGTTAGCAGTACATCGGCTAAACCCAACATGTACAAAATATAGTGTAAAAAATTCATTGCATAAGTCGAAAGTTATGGCCTGTCAAGGTAAATAACCATACGGTCAAAGCAGTAGTCAACAACAAAGTGATTGAAGACATTTTAAACATTTGGAATGCAACATGAGTTATGATTATGATAATAATATGATGATATAGATGAAAATCTTCACAATTGTTAAGCAATATGTGGAAAAATTAACTGCAAAGCCCGTAAAGATATAAAAATTAAATTTTATAAAATATTGGCAGTACAAGTACTGTTGTATGGAAGTGAGAGTTGGATAAATAAAAAGAAAGATGACAGCTAAATACATGCAGCAAAGATGAGGTTCTTGAGGAGAGTAAAGGGCAGCACAAGAAGAGGTTTACTAAAGAATGAAAATGACTTGAATGTACACGATATTAATGAGAAAATAACGGAATACAGAGAGAGGGGAAAACAGGATGTGAATAAAATGAAATATGAAAGAGTTACCAAGAAAATACGGAAGTACAACGCGAAAGGAACGAGAGCCATAGATCGACTAACAGACATAAACTTTGTAAAGACGCCTCATTCCTGTATGTAAGACGACAACGACGGCTTGGGGCTTGAGGCTCTTGACTGACTTCAAATCCTCGTTCAGCTATCCAGCTATTTCCACTGTTTATCTAAATCAATTAAAGTTAATGCTTGCACAGTTCGTTTTTCAAGGCCACGCACCGTTTCCTGACCAATCCTTGTACAATAAATTACTGTGCTGCATCTTTAATGAAAAGAACGTCGAGCCTGATCCGTCCTTCGTCCAAACAGAACTGTCAGACAGTATATCCGAATAATGAAAATTCCGTTATCCAAAGTAATTCTGAAATGTCAGGATGGTAACATGAGATTAAAAATAGCAGTACGAGAAGCCAGAGCTAAATGATGAAATAACTGGAAAATATTGGAACTCGAGGAATTTCTTGTTCGACACTTTTCACGTTACAAATAATTCCAGCATCTCTTTATGAATGTTTACTATATGTATTATGAAAAAAATGCTTTTCTCCGTTACATGTGAAACTGTATGAGATACAGCACACTTGATAGAAAATAAATGAGGTTTCCTGTTTTCTTTTTCTTTTCACTCGGCTTTTAACTTGAAAAAGGTTGCGACGGAAGCTATGTTTCGACATAAAAGCAAAAATATTTAAGATAGAATATTTCATATTCTTCTGTTGCGATGTCTGAATGTGGCGTAGCCTCCTGGAAGTTTATCATTCAGTAAATTAGACGAATAAGAACAGAACAGGAAACAGGAAATCGGGAACTGTGTTTTGCAGCAGTACCAGTTGAGAGATGTGTAATAATGTGATGAAGTAAGAATATGAGAGTGTTTTGTGCCTGATGGAAAGCGTACCTAGGAACACTTTATGTTTCCCAATCGGTGTTTCCGTCCAGTAACCTAATTTCAGATCAAATGAAGGGATGTGCACTAGAGACAACCTTGAGCCGTTTCTGGCATTTTCTGCTGCTTTTGTTGTTGTGAGACATGACGTTGTGTTTTGTGCAGCACTTGTAAATATACGGGGTGATTCAAAAAGAATACCACAACTTTAGGAATTTAAAACTCTGCAACGACAAAAGGCAGAGCTAAGCACTATCTGTCGGCGAATTAAGGGAGCTATAAAATTTCATTTAGTTGTACATTTGTTCGCTTGAGGCGCTGTTGACTAGGCGTCAGCGTCAGTTGATGCTAAGATGGCGACCGCTCAACAGAAAGCTTTTTGTGTTATTGAGTACGGCAGAAGTGAATCGACGACAGTTGTTCAGCGTGCATTTCGAACGAAGTATGGTGTTAAACCTCCTGATAGGTGGTGTATTAAACGTTGGTATAAACAGTTTACAGAGAATGGGTGTTTGTGCAAAGGGAAAAGTTCTGGACTTCATCACTGGCCTCCAAGAAGCCCTGATCTTACCCCCTGCGATTTTTTCTTATGGGGGTATGTTAAGGATATGGTGTTTCGGCCACCTCTCCCAGCCACCTTTGATGATTTGAAACGAGAAATAACAGCAGCTATCCAAACTGTTACGCCTGATATGCTACAGAGAGTGTGGAACGAGTTGGAGTATCGGGTTGATATTGCTCGTGTGTCTGGAGGGGGCCATATTGAACATCTCTGAACTTGTTTTCGAGTGAAAAAAAACCTTTTTAAATACTCTTTGTAATGATGTACAACAGAAGGTTATATTATGTTTCCTTCATTAAATACACATTTTTAAAGTTGTGGTATTCTTTTTGAATCACCCTGTATTTAATTCTACACGTTTAAGTGCTGTATAATGTAGTAAATTTGTTTGGAACATACTGCTAATTCTCCAGTTATAGAATTTCACCGTGAGTAAAATTCCATATATTTTTAAAACTAGTTATATAACGCATGGATGGTTAAGCCATAATTCGTGCGTCGTGCTCCATCTTGTTCCTTGAAACGGTAGGAGGTCTTTCACCACGGAACAAGTGATGTTTGCTAATGAAGCAAGTTTATTTAATGTCTTAGGACTTTTGCCCGTCTGGAATACTAAAATTTGTATTATTTTTAAATAGCTTCTATTTCATACGGTATTTAGCTTGTAACTAGTTTTAATAAATCTACGTAATTCGATTTCACTTACTGATTGCTGGGATATCGTAGAGTAACAATGTGACAGATGGGCTATGAAATACGGTATTGGTAAGATTTTCTCTACTGCAAAACTTTTGTATTTCTACAGATAATTTGTTCCTCTTTACATGATCATATTGTACCTAGGAGCACATTTTATCTGTAGTATTATTTTTTAATTTTAGAAAAAGATGGTACCTCATTAAAAATGAATGTTATCATTTTAACATGGAATAAGTAAATATATTAAGCTTCTATTACAAAGCTGGCTAGAAGTGGAAGTCTGAAGCGTCCCAGCGTACAACACTCTCCTCTACTAGAGACATATTCGTGTTCCAAAATCGAGTTATTTAAAGGAACGTTGAATGGAGGATTATTCCTCACTGTACAATGTATGTCACATTGTACCAAATTCAGTCACTACCTGTCGTACTCCGTTGGCTTATGGAGAGAGGGAAAAGGTACCAGCAGTGTGCCTCCATATTCGTCCTAAGCCCTCTAATCTTATCGTCATAATACCAAGGATAGACGTACAGCACAGGTAGGAAAATCTGAATCTGTGTACCTCTTCTCTATATTTGAACATCAAAGTCTTATGATAACAACGTCACATTTCTGAGAATGATTCCTGATTCAAATACGTGAACATCTCTAATGCAACTGCACACTGATTGCTCCGGACCGTTACTACCCTAACATCGCTTTTATAACCTACTTCGGCGTCTCCTGTACAGCAGACTCTATATGGTGCCGAAACACTGGAGCAGAACTTTAGAAAAAGTTGCACTCGTGTTTAGAATGAGGCTTCCTTTACAGGCGTACTGAAGTTTCTCAGAATTCTTTCAACAAATCTAACTCTCCATTCGTCAAAGAGGGTCCGATCTAGGATGAGAAAATGTGTATCATATGTATATCCCTGCAAAATCGAGAAAAAAAAATGGTTCAAATGGCTCTAAGCACTATGGGACTTAACATCTTAGATCATCAGTCCCCTGGACTTAGAACGTCTTAAACCTAACTAACCTAAGGACATCACACACATCTATGGCCGAAGCAGGATTATAACCTGCGACCGTAGCAGCAGCGCGGTTCCGGACGGAGGCGCCTAGAACCGTTCTGTCACAGCGGCCGTCCGAGAAAAAAACTAAGAAAAACATCAATTTGGCAGTATTACAAGTCTAGTACTAACAATGGTGGTTGTGAGAAAAATAGCAGTTGTCGTAATAAGATTTTTAGGCTACTTGTATTTGTTTTAGGTTGTAGAACGGATTTTTCTCGGACCTTTTCTGTTTCACCATTCATGTTAGGTTATACAGGGTGTTAGGGCTATAAGTGCAAATATTTCTATTGATGAGTGACCACAGCGTGCTCAACAATGTTACATCAGTATTTTACTTCATTTGCAGGCTAATAATTATAGCTATTACGAGCAATGTGTTTTTAGGTTCGTTAGTACCTGGCCGGCCGCGGTGGTCTCGCGGTTCTAGGCGCGGAGTCCGGAACCATGCGACTGCTACGGTCGCAGGTTCGAATCCTGCCTCGGGTATGGATGTGTGTGATGTCCTTAGGTTAGTTAGGTTTAAGTAGTTCTAAGTTCTAGGGGACTGATGACCACAGCAGTTGAGTCCCATAGTGCTCAGAGCCATTTGAACCATTTGAATCGTTAGTACCTCCAAGTACTTGTGGCACAAGAAAGCCATTAATGTTTATTTTCCCCTGGACAGTAGGTCAGGTACTGAAGTGTGGGTGCCTGGACGCAAAATGGATAGTCTATACAGACAGGTGTAGTCCACTTCGTGGCGCAGTTGCAGCCAAGCAGAAATTATGAGGTAGTAAATTATGAGATGTATTTGTGGGAAGATTGTTAGTCTCAGAGAAGAAACAAGTAACACACTGACGTGGGTACATATTAAGGTACCAGTTATCGGAATATCAATACCTATACCCCTAACACCCTGCATAACACCTTTATGGAAGATATAAAGTAAAGATTTATGCCACTACTTTTGTTATTATAATAAAGCGATACACAGTACTAATATTCTACAACAAGTGTATCGGTCGTGGCTCACCATTACCATGGGCTTCCAGATTCGCCGACTTGAACCTGCTGGAACTATTTATGTGGAAATATTTAAAGGCTCTGAGCACTATGGGACTTAACTGCTGTGGTCATCAGTCCCCTAGAACTTAGAACTACTTAAACCTAACTAACCTAAGGACATCACACACATCCATGCCCAAGGCAGGATTCGAACCTGCCACCGTAGCGGTCACGCGGTTCCAGACTGAAGCGCCTTTAACCGCACGGCCACTCCGGCCGGCGAAATATTTAAAGGCTTTGGCGTATTCCAGCACTGTTGACAGTGTTTACTGGCTCCGGGAACGCAACGTGGGTGGTTGTCAATGCATCTGGAATGCGTCCAGGATTTTCGAACGTGTACGGACATCGATGAGTAGACGTACTTGCCTTCGCATGTTCAGTGGCCATGTGGAACACTTGTTTAATGTGCTTGTCTTCAAGTGTATGTCTACAGTTTGGGTCCTTGGAGACTCCGTTATACGATGTTCATGAACTGCGATTACTAAATACACGAGTGTCTACCACTACTGTTGTTATTACTGAAACTTGCGGTTATTAGCAACTGCTGTTGCCTATCGCTGTCGCATAAAACTAGTGCCTTCTGGTTATTTTAGAGAAGTTATCTAGAACAAAGATTCTCCGAAAATTGTGTTTTGTAGGGTACATCTTGCCGGCTCCGTGGATGTTGCATATGATGATGTCGGTCGGGGGAATGGTGCTTGTCTTGTCTTCATTTTATGTATAGATGGCAGTCTTAGAATGCACTTTCTGTCTTTTCCTCGGCTTCCTGGTTGCAGAGGAAATTCACGTGATCCGAGGTCGCGTTGACATAGCCGATGTGGAGCGTTACTGCATTTTGTTTCTCGTCACCACAATTTCACGGATTTCTTCGATATACTCTCATATTACCGTAGGTGCAACCACAACGGAGGGGTATCTGTTGAGAGGCCAGACAAACGTGTGGTTCCTGAAGAGGGGCAGCAGCCTTTTCAGTAGTTGCAAGGGCAACAGTCTGGATGATTGACTGATCTGGCCTTGTAACAATAACCAAAACGGCCTTGCCGTGCCGGTACTGCGAACGGCTGAAAGCAAGGGGAAACTACAGCCGTAATTTTTCCCGAGGGCATGCAGCTTTACTGTATGATTACATGATGATGGCGTCCTCTTGGGTAAAATATTCCGGAGGTAAAATAGTCCCCCATTCGGATCTCCGGGCGGGGACTACTCAAGAGGATGTCGTTATCAGGAGAAAGAAAACTGGCGTTCTGTTCAATCTGTATATTGAGCAAGCAGTAAAGGAAACAAAAGAAAAATTCGGAGTAGGTATTAAAATTCATGGAGAAGAAATAAAAACTTTGAGGTTCGCCGATGACATTGTAATTCTGTCAGAGACAGCAAAGGACTTGGAAGAGCAGTTGAATGGAATGGACAGTGTCTTGAAAGGAGGATATAAGATGAACATGAACAAAAGCAAAACAAGTACAATGGAATGTAGTCTAATTAAGTCGGGTGATGCTGAGGGAATTAGATTAGGAAATGAGGCACTTAAAGTAGTAAAGGAGTTTTGCTATTTGGGGAGCAAAATAACTGATGATGGTCGAAGTAGAGAGGATATAAAATGTAGGCTGGCAATGGCAAGGAAAGTATTTCTGAAGAAGAGAAATTTGTTAACATCCAGTATTGATTTAAGTGTCAGGAAGCCATTTCTGAAAGTATTCGTATGGAGTGTAGCCATGTATGGAAGTGAAACATGGACGATAAATAGTTTGGACAAGAAGAGAATAGAAGCTTTCGAAATGTGGTGCTACAGAAGAATGCTGAAGATTAGATGGGTAGATCACATAACTAATGAGGAAGTATTGAATAGGATTGGGGAGAAGAGAAGTTTGTGGCACAACTTGACCAGAAGAAGGGACCGGTTGGTAGGACATGTTCTGAGGCATCAAGGGATCACCAATTTAGTATTGGAGGGCAACGTGGAGGGTAAAAATCGTAGAGGGAGACCAAGAGATGAATACACTAAGCATATTCAGAAGGATGTAGGTTGCAGTAGGTACTGGGAGATGAAAAAGCTTGCACAGGATAGAGTAGCATGGAGAGCTGCATCAAACCAGTCTCAGGACTGAAGACCACAACAACAACAACAACACTCTCATATTAGCAGTTCCACCATTGTATTAGTGCTAGTGGTGTGGATTATTTTGAGAGGTGGTATGCTTATGGATCTTTAACGGACACATCGCCAGCAATACCATCCAGGCAATGCCAACCTGACTCATTCCACGAAGTCTATTTCACACTGGGTGTTTCATAGTGATAAAGTCGTCGCGCTCGCTTTGCAGAGGGCAAACTTAAATCGCGTGCACTAAAGTTCCTTCTTAGTAAGAACAGTAGTAAAAGAAGCAGCGAATCACCAATTTGTACAAAATTATTTCGTGTGAATGTGCAGAAATTAAATAGAACCTGGAGAATGCTAAACTGATTATTTTTAGGCAGTGGAACGTGCTCTTAAAACTTTACCTCGATGGGTTATCAGCCACAGAGAACACAAAGTATTTACCATGTTCTCCCATTTAGTTTCATTTCGTTTCTTTGGCTCAAATGGCTCTGAGCACTATGGGACTTAACTTCTGAGGTCATCAGTCCCCTAGAACTTAGAACTACTTAAACCTAACTAACCTAAGGACATAACACACATCCATGTCCGAGGCAGGATTCGAACCTGTGACCGTAGCGGTCGCACAGTTCCAGACTGAAGCGCCTAGAGCCGCTCGGCCACTCCGGCCGGCTTCGTTTCTTTCATTTAATATTTCCACAGTCAATCAGGCATACTTTTTTTTTACATTTGTTCACAAACAATTAAACTAAAGTACATATTTATTTGCAATCTTTGCATTTACTATTTAGAAACAGAGTAAAATTTTGCACGTTACAGCAGTTGCTGAAAGCGATGGCAGTAGACGTCACGGAAAGAGTTGTAGTATTATCGAATACCTGGGGCGGTACTAAGTGTCTTAGTGCTGTTACGTTGAACCAATGAGTCGGCACAACTGTCACCAGATTCCTGGATATCAATGATTAATAAAAAATAAATGAATATACCCTATAGTCTGTAGACTGATCGGAAGCTATCTGTTATGTAAAAGGAGATTGATACCGTGGACCTGCCGTAGGACACAATGTCCCTCGCATGTAAGTGTGGCTGATGGCCTTGCTTAATCTATATTCGAATGACATGGGAGCAATTAACCACCGAAATGATATCAAGAAGAATTCTAAAAAATTGTTCAAATGGCTCTGAGTACTATGGGACTTAACATCTGTGGTCATCAGTCCCCTAGAACTTAGAACTACTTAAACCTAACTAACCTAAGGACAGCACACAACACCCAGTTATCACGAGGTAGAGAAAATCCCTGACCCCGCCGGGAATCGAACCCGGGAACCCGGGCGCGGGAAGCGAGAACGCTACCGCACGACCACGAGCTGCGGACAAGAAGAATTCTGTTACCACACATTTCTTTTACAAAGCTCTACACACATGGAAAAGCTAAACGTGGCGAACGTCTTCATTAAAAATAACTAGAAATACATGAAGAATTAAACAGTCTCAGCCACAAGTAATGCGCGTAAGGTGGGTCTGCAAGGCACTGCGAAACATAGTGTAAAAAGAGGCGTTGCTTCCACATATCGCTACTGAATGCGGCGGATGTAATTGCTTTACGCGTGGTTTAAGGAGAAGCTAGACATGCACCAGAATTAATACGTGCACCAGGCCAGTTAACTAGCAAATCTGTTGTAACTCACGATTCACTGTAACAAGCGTTGCTTCCCAAAATATAAAACAACTCTAATAAAAAGTTAAAAATCGTGAATATGGCTGTGAAACAACTCCCGATTGGTCGCAAGTTTCCTAAACTTGCCGATCTCGGTTACATCCTAACACAGCAGCGAGAAAACTCACCGTTCCGGCTGCCGCCTCAGATCTCGAATGAAGATCAACTGCTCTCCATCGATCTCAGAACCAGTAGGCTGATGTTCTCTACCACTCTCTGAAACAAAAAGTTCTCTCCACCACATTCTGGAACACAGTGTTGTTTGTACTTTTCGTTTCTCTCACTTTGGCGCTCCAATAAAAGTAATTCCACCAAAAATTCGAATCAGCCAACCATGGCTAGTGTTTATTTATTTGACTTATCAGAAGCGATAAAATTTTCCACACGAGTCCCTTCATCTCGTCTTATGAGCTTAAGAAAGATCTACACCATACATTAGTGACTAGTGAGAATTCTAGTCATGGCGTTAGCCTAAGAGACATGAGCAAATACTCGTTTCTCCCCCTACCATCCTGAATATTTTACTAAAGCGTCTTAACTCTTCCCACGGTTTTAATGTATACGTTTGGTATCAGTACGTCTGCCAATGTTGTAACTTCCTACTTAATCAGCAGTCTGTCGACTTTTTACTAGCGCCAGTATGTCATTTGGGGACGTATATGCTCATCAGTTTCTGAGCTGTCTTTTTGAGGGCTGGAGCCATTGCATCGAAAAAGTAAAAAGAAGGGCAGCTCGTTTCGTGTTATCGCGCAATAGGGGTGAGAGTCTCACTGATATGATACGCGAGTTGGGGTGGCAGTCATAGAGACAAAGGCGGTTTTCTTTGCGGTGACCGAGCGAGGTGGCGCAGTGGTAGCACACTGGACTCGCATTCGGGAGGACGACGGTTCAATCCCGCGTCCGGCCATCCTGATTTAAGTTTTCCGTGATTTCCCTAAATCGCTCCAGGCAAATGCTGGGATGCTTCCTTTGAAAGGGCACGGCCGACTTCCTTCCCCATCCTTCCCTAATCCGATGAGACCGATGACCTCGCTGTTTGGTCTCTTCCCCCAAAACAACCCATCCCTTTGCGGTGAGATCGATTTACGAAATTTCAATCACTGACTTTCTCTTCCGAATGGGAAAATATTTTGTTGACACCCACCTACGTAGGGAGAAATGATCATCATAATAAAATAAGAGAAATCCGAGCTCGAACGGAAAGATTTAGGTGTTCTTTTTTCCCACGCGCCATTCGACAGTGAAATGGTAGAGAAGTAGTATGAAAATGGTTCGATGAACCCTCTGCCAGGCACTTAAGTGTGAATTGCAGAGTAACCATGTAGGTGTAGATGTAGCTCTGCAAGAAGGGTGTCTCCACTGTTCATCAGTGAAATGTCCCCTCCGGTGCATAGCGGCGAGCCGGCGAGAACGGACCATGACGAACCCCTACCGGGCTTGTAAAATGACTTCCGTGGGCAGTGCCTCCTCCGAATACTTTACGCGAAGGTTCTGGATTGTCTGAGGGTCACAAGGAGGGGCCGCCTCGCCGGAAAGGGTGTGCAACTTGTGTGCGGAACTTGACCATTTTAACATCACCGCATACGAAGGAAAAACTATTGTTTCAATAAGATCTAACTTATTTGTTCCTTGACCTGTTAAGAGGAGTATCAAATTTTGTGTCTAAATTCTGTAACAGAAACTAATTGCGAGGGTGACTCCAATTGTTTCTGCTCTGGTCACACTGAAATCATTACTGGAAACCTTAACCGGCTAATAATCACAGCAGGTAGATGTCTCGGTCAAAATGCAAGTAGTGGGACACACGCCAGCATCTGCCCATGTACCTTTTACTGATCTACCTCTTTGTCCTTTGTTGTCAGATTGGATTTTCATATTAGTTACATTATGAAGGAAGTGACGAGTGCGTACCAGATTATGCATACTTCTTTCCGATAGGTTGGTTACTTCCGCAAACATTTAGCAAGTGGGAAGAGCCAATGAACAGTTTAGAAAATTAGAAAGATATGAGAGAGATCAGACAGATCTCCCATCAGTGCTATGACAACATTGGACTAGGTGTTTCTGCTGATCTAAATCTTCACCTGCTTACGTACTCCGCAAACCACTGTAACTTGCATGGTGCTTTGTACTTGGTAACACTGCTTGTCATTCCACTCCTGAACTAGTCACAAACAGAGCGAAAGGAAAATGATTACACATATATTTCTGTACGAGCCTTAAACTACCTAATTTTGGCCTTTCACTCCTTACGCGAGACGAACACAGGCGGCAATGGAAACATTCTACAGCCTGTCACAAATGGTTCAAATGGCTCTGAGCACTACGGGACTTAACATCTGAGGTCATCAGTCCCCTAGAACTTAGAACTACGTAAACCTAACTAACCTAAGGACATCGCATACATCCATGCCCGAGGCATTATTCGAACCTGCGACCGTAGCGGTCGCGCGGTTCCAGACTGAAGCGACTAGAACCGCTCGGCCACACCGGCAGACCACAAATGGTAGTTCGTAAATTCACTAAATAGAGTATCGCGAAAAAATCTTCTTCATCCCCGCCAAGGACTCACTTCTACGCTTACGATGTATATCTGTAACACTCTCGTTCTGATCGAACCAAACGGTAAAAGATCTAGTAGCAAACCTATGAGTTATATCGGTGGCTTCATTTAATCCCACATGGTTCACAGGACGATGATTTTATCACCAGCACTCTCATACGTATATACGTTGAAGCATTTAGGACAGGCTGCCTGAATAAATTAGCAACTTTTGGTTATAGAAGAAAATATTTCAAACAAAAGCTGCTTAAGAAGTTTGTTAGCATGGCCATCCTCCGCAGAAAGCACAGAAATATTTCTTTTGTAAATAAATTGCGCCTTTTCTTGCTGCACTGTAGCACTGCTTAGCTTGAAGTGTGACATAGTGAGGTATTCGTCATATTTTCGTAAGCGGAAGGGGAGAAGAGGTACGGTAATCAACTATTTTATTTTAAATGGATCGGCGTGTTATATTATTTACTTTTTAATAATAATAATAATAATGAAGACGCGTACAGCATTAGGTTTTGTTAGGTGTGGTTGAGTATGAGGGCCTGTTAATAATGGATTATCGGCGAAAAAGAACACGTACACTAAGTGGCTGCTTTCAAATGGTTCAAATGGCTCTGAGCACTATGGGACTTAAACAACTGAGGTCATCAGTCCCCTAGACTTAGAAGTACTTAAAGCTAACTAACCTAAGGACATCATACATATCCATGCAGGAGGCAGGATTCGAACCTGCGACCGTAGCTGTCGCGCGGTTCCAGACTGTAGCACCTAGAACCGCTCGGCCACTCCGGCCGGCACTCACTGCTGGGTTCGTGTGTTTATCCGTTGCACGAAGACCATTAGTCCGTGGTTTGCTGTTGTAGGGAGTAGACGCCGGCTTCATAAAATTATCAGGATTCACAATGTTTTACGCAAAAGCTAAGAAAGCAGATATGGTCATTATTTAAGGTGAATATCGCCAAAATATGAGAGCAGTAGTGCGGTTGAATGCTGAGAGATATCCTGAGCGTGCAACGCCTTCGCGATCATAACTGCAAACATAACGCAAATATTTAGGGAATAGGAAATGTCGGTAATAAAAAAATTAAACGTATCAAATTAGCATGCGGCGGGTGACATGCAACTGACATCTTAACAGCTGTGGCACTCAATTCACATTTTAATACGAGACAGGTCTAACACGACGGTGGAATCAGCCAACGAAGTGTTCCGCGAATACTACAGTCCAACAAATTACACCCATACCACGTACCACTCCATCAGGAGCTACAAGGCGATAAGTTTCGACGAAGGGTACGGAAACTGCAAACAGATGATATGTTCTTGACCAAGATGTTATTTGCATACGAAGCATCATTTACAAATCACGGGTCCATTAACCATTGCAACATGCGCTACTGGTCCGCTGAAAACCAATATTGGCTGACAGAAGTGGACACACAAAGACCCTTGTCAGTCAATGTGTAGTGCCGTCTTCTAAATAATTGAATTATTGGTCCCTATTTTATCGATGGAAACTATAATAGTGCGAGGTACTACGATTTCTTAACAGAAATACTGCCACTGCTACTAGAAGACATCCAATTGGACATACCAGAAGTCATGTGGTACCAACTTGATGGATATCTTTCACGGATAATTACTGAGGTTCTGAACAACAGATTTGGACATCGTTTGATTGCTCGGTCCGGCAGCACAAAGTGGCTGGACGTTCGCCAGACCCAACGTCTCTCGAATTTTACTTGTCGAGTAAATTGAAACCATAGGTTTACAATGAAATTCCAGCCACTTGCGAAGACATGAAAGATTTATTACAGGAGCTTATTCTCCTAACAGATCAGATGAAATTCAACGCGCAGTATTGTTCCGCCGCCCGGAATGGCCGTGTGGTTTGAGGTGCCATGTCACGGACTGCGCGGCCGCTCCCGCCGGAGGTTCAAGTTTTCCCTCGGCCATGGCTGCGTGTGCGTTGTTCTTAGCATAAGTTAGGTTAAGTTCGTTTAGGTAGTGTGTAAGTCGGACTGATGACCTCAGCAGTTTGGTCCCTTAGGTATTCACACACATTTGAACATTTGAGTATTGTCCCCATCCAATCGTTTTGCAGTACGTATGACTGCCAATGAATGGTCATCATCTTCAACACGTATTGTAACAGCATTATCTGACGTCACTGAATTATTTGCCATTTTTGTATTTGTTGGGATCCGTAGCCTCCAGATGTTCAATAAACGTAGTAGGCTGTAATGTGATTTTTATTTAATCGTGTGATTAGCTAATTTCGACTACTTGCCATTGTCAAGCACCTGTAAAACCAACAAGGAAAAGCACTACATTGTCTTCACACATCGCCGTCTATAAATAACACTTTACACACAGCACATTAAGATATAACATTGGCTCTGAGCACTATGCGACTTAACTTCTAAGGTCATCAGTCGCCTAGAACTTAGAACTAATTAAACCTAACTAACCTAAGGACAGCACACACATCCATGCCCGAGGCAGGATTCGAACCTGCGACCGTAGCGGTCACGCGGTTCCAGACAAGCGCCTAGAACCGCACGGCCACACTGGCCGGCTAAGATATAACATTACTGCACAAATTTCTTACAACCACATGGTAACTTGTGCAGGTGCTTGACATGACAAGTAGTCGAAATTAGCTAATCGCACGCCGGCCGGAGTGTCCGAGCGGTTCTAGGCGCTACAGTTTGGAACCGCGCTACCGCTACGGTCGCAGGTTCGAATCCTGCCTCGGGCAGGGGTATGTGTGGTGTCCTTAGGTTAGTTAGGTTTAATTAGTTCTAAGTTCTAGGGGAATGATGACCTCAGAAGTTAAGTCCCATAGTGCTCAGAGCCATTTGAAGCATTTTTGAGCTAAACGCACGATTAAATAAACATCACGTTACAGCCTACTACAGACCATGTTTACGTTTATTACGAATTACTTGTTGCACATTTCATCGTTGTATGCATTTTGCATATGCACTTATATAAGGTCAACACCATGATCTGACGTAAGATAATTACTGTACAACTTAATACATTGTACACGTTTTCAAACATGTTATTAAAAAGTAAATAATATTACATGACAATCCATTTAAGATAACAAAGCTAGCTATCATATCTCCTCTGCCCTTCCACCTGCGAAAAAATGATGAATACTGTGGTGTCACCGCCAGTCACCACACTTGCTAGGTGGTAGCCTTTAAATCGGCCGCGGTCCGTTAGTATACGTCGGACCCGCGTGTCGCCACTGTCAGTGATTGCAGACCGAGCGCCACCACACGGCAAGTCTAATCTAGAGAGACTCCCTAGCACTCGCCCCAGTTGTACAGCCGACTTTGCTAGCGATGGTTCACTGAGAAAATACGCTCTCATTTGCCGAGACGATAGTTAGCATAGCTTTCAGCTACGTCATTTGCTACGACCTTGCAAGGCGCCATTATCAATTGCTATTTAACTTGTGATGCATGTACCGTCAGACCGATGTTCACCAATTATGGATTAAAGTTAAGTATTCCAGAAGCTACGTACTATTTTTGCTACTATAAGACCTTGACCTGTTCCAGACCTTACGCCAGCCTGCGTGAGCTTAACGCGTGCCCTTCGGCCTCCCGTCCTCGTGGATTGGCTGTCTTGCCAGTCCACAAAAAATACGACATTACGCTGATCAGCCAGAATATTATGACCACCGAGCTACTCTCTACATAAACCCGTCCAGGCGATAGCAGCGTGGCCGGCCGCGGCGGTCTAGCGGTTCTAGGCGCGCAGTCCGGAACCGCGAGACTGCTACGGTCGCAGGTTCGAATCCTGCCTCGGGCATGGATGTGTGTGATGTCCTTAGGTTAGTTAGGTTTAAGTAGTTCTAAGTTCTAGGGGACTGATGACCACAGATGTTAAGTCCCATAGTGCTCAGAGCCATTTGAACCATTTTGATAGCAGCGTCACCTGGTGAGCAATGACTGATAGACATACGCACGGTGCATGTAGTACCAGTGAGCATGCTGTCTGTGTGTAGAACGGGGAAGCCGCACGATCCATCAACTTGACCGAGGGCAGATTGTGATGGCCAGGAGGCTCGGCTCGAGCATTCGGAAACTGCACGATTCGTCGGTTATTTGCCGAGTGCTGTGGTGAGTGTCTTCAACAGGTGCCGAAACCAAGGCGAAACCATATCCAGACGTCGTTGGGTTGGGCGGTCACTCCTCATTACAGATGTCGGACATCGTAGAATGGGCAGAATGGTAAAACAGGACAGGCGGCGAACTGTAGCGGAACTAACATCAGACTTTAATGCTGGGCAGAGTACAAGTGTGTCTGAACACTCAGTGCACCGAACATTCCTAAAGATGGGCCTCCTCAGCAGACGACCCACGTATGTGGCAGTGTTAACACCACGAATCGGCAACTACGACTGAAATGGACACATGACCGTCGGCACTGGGCGTTGGCACAGTAGCAGAGCGTTGCATGGTCTGATGAATCCCGAAACCTTCTTCAACATGCCGATGGGAGGGTTCGAATCCGTCGTCTTCCAGGGGAACAGCTCATTGACACCTTTACTGCGGGACCGAGACAAGCTGGTGGCGGCTCCATTACGTTCGGGGAAGCATTCACGTGGGCATCCATGGTTCCAGTGGAACCCGTGCAAGGTACCATGACGAGTACCGTACACTGGTTGCAGACTGCCATCATTCCTGTTTGTCGGCGGCAGTGGCATTTTTCAGCAAGATAATGCGCCATGTCACAGTAGTAGTAGAGGGGTTTTGGGGGCGCACGACAGCAAGGTCTTCAGCGCCCGCCATGTCACAATGCCAGGAGTGGAGATGGACGACTTAATGGACAGTTTCAGCAAGACAAAGCAACAGCACACAACGCCTTGACAATCTTGTCACGAGTGTATGATGCGCTCTGTGAGGAGAGCACAATCAGCAGAGGCTGGTGCAATATCCTGGCCAACTCGCTCCCCTGATCTCTCTCCCTGCGATTTTTATTCGTGGGGTAAAGTGAAGGGTCATGTGTACTCAAATAATCCCCACTTACTGGAAGAACTACAACAGAACACTGAAAACGCTATTGCTGCCATCTCTCAGCCATAGTTGCTACGCGTGTTCACTGTTTAATAATTAGTGTTCAATAACAAGGGTCAACCCTGCGTCAGTCTTATTGTAAATACTTCCCTGGGCCTGTTTTATGTTGCCCAAGACAATGAAATAAGCAAATAATCCTTATAAACATACGTCAGGAAACCGGTTTCCCTTATACAACACGTGCAATCATCCCAATATTACATCACCGTTATTATCTAAGGATACGTTTTTGGATTATGTTCGTTACGGTGAAAGGATGCGTCTGTGGTGCATACATGATGGTGGGATGGCACACTTTCGCATGGTTATTCGGAATTACATAGTACGATTCTTCGATAAGTGTTTCGGTCGCCGCTCACCAATACCATGGCCTCCGAGGTCCCACAACTTGAATCCGTTGGCATATCTGCACAGGAATATTTAGAAGCTTTGTTGCATTCCATCCCTGTGGATGGTGTAGACGAACTCCGGGAACGCATTGTGGATTTGAAACACGCCTGGAACTTTTGCACGTGTGCGGCCGTCGATGAGGAGAGGTGCCGGGTGGCCGTATGCAGCATTTGTAGTAATGTGTTTGTTCTCAAATATATAGCATGATCTTTATTAACGTTTAAAAAAACCCGAAGCGACGTAGATGACTCTGAGACAAGTAATTTAACATAAGACAAATGGGGTCGCAAATGTCGGGAAATACCCCTAACATGGATGACAAAACTAGAACATCTGATGTGACCATAAGACGTATCTCGCCGCAGCGGTTCGGCTTGGGCGTGAAAGGATTATTGAGCGATGAATACTTGCATTCGAGTAAACGGTGCAAATTTCGAACACCTTTTGTAAATGTGATCTGTTTCTAAACGTAGAAATTACAAAATTATTGTCCTCGCTGTAACCGAGTAAAAGCTGTTGTTGTTCCGTGTTCCTTTCCTTTTGCCTTTCTTTTTTGTTTACAGACATTATTATAAAAGAAAATGTAGGAAATGTCCTTGTAACGACGCAATTCTGAAGCTTACACTCTTTTATTTGTGACGCAATGTGATAGGCTTTTGTTGTGCTGAACTTTGCAATACACCAGTGGAGACCGCGTGACCAGTAAATAAAATAATAACTCTTACCGTAATGTAAATACCTAATAATCTAACGCAGCGAAAAGAAAACACTGCCTGTCAGACAGAAGACTCGAACCCTGAGCCCCACGCGCTAAGGTAGCGCGCGTAGGCCCGAGGCCACACCAACATGAATCATGGGATGATCAGGTGATAGTCCCAACCGTTGCAGGTGCGCGGTGAGGTTCGTCATATGGTTACGTCAAATGTTCAACATTTGTCATCAACTTTTGGGGTATTTCCCGACATTTCAGACCTCATGTGTCTTACATTAAATCACTTGTCTCAGAGTCATCTACGTCGCTTCGGATGTTTTTAAACGTTAATAAGAATCACACTATATATATACCCAGTACTTTTGTGGTATTGTAAGTAGGCTTTTTAGGTTTTTGTGTTGGTAATGCCACGTAGCGCTCTGTATGAAAATCACTGGCTGTGCTGTGTGCAGTCTGTGGCTGGTTAGCATTGATGGAATACTCGCTAATGTAGTGTTGGGCAGTTGGATGTGAACTGCGCGTAGCGTTGCGCAGTTGGGGGTGAGCCGCCAGCAGTGGTGGATGTGGGGAGAGAGATGGCAGAATTTTAAGAGGGGACGATCTGGACGTGTGTCCTGTCATTTCAGATTCCTGAGGCGAGCTGTTGCCGACCGATCGATCGATAATGCTTCCCTGTTCACTAATTTTTTCGCTGTCTGCACCATTATTTATTGCCTGGTCCATTTCCCTATGCACAGTTACCAAATTACTATTCTGAATATTTGTTAATTTATTACACGGGGGCGCTAACACATTACTCTCGTCTTCACTGTCATTTCTCAACTTACTTTGCAGCCTAGTGTTACGTTTTTCACACGCCATAATTGTCACAATATTTCACACGATAACACAGAAAAGCACAATTTGAAGAGCAAAAAGAGAAAATACATTAAAATAGCACTGAAAATAATGTACAATTAATTGGAAGCGTGGCTGCAAAATACTTGGTGCAAATCTACATGCATGCCACAAATGTTTTACTATAAAACAATGAAAAACTACAACTACAAAGGAAATTCTGTCTATAATTACGCGCTAGCAATAAACATTAGTTACATTAATTACAGACAATACAAGAAAAAATCAAAAGATTCCAGTGAGGTATCCTCGGCTAAGGGTCGACATGAAACATCTCCCTTAGAAAAATTAATGAATTATTGTGCTGATAAACCTCTTACGTTATTCGATTTTCTGAGCAAAACTGAACGTACTCAGACATTTCTCTCTTTACTTATTCTGATCAACACTAAACAGACACACAATATTTTTAGCGCAACGCAAACTGACTTTCAAAAATCCCTACAAAGGAATGGCCCTGACTAACGATAACCTATACCTTTCATGAATCAAATGGCTCTGAGCACTATGGGACTTAACATCTGAGGTCATCAGTCCCCTAGAACTTAGAACTACTTAAACCTAACTAACCTAAAGACATCACACACATCCATGCCCGAGGCAGGATTCGAACCTGCGACCGCAGAAGCAGCGCGGTTCCGGACTGAAGCGCCTAGAACCGCTCGGCCACCACGGCCGGCCTTTCATGAATCACTTACCTCACAAAAATCTTCGTTACTCGAACTACTGCAATACAGCGAGCGCTACTACTGACAGCTAAATAAATGATTCTAACTACTGAAGGCACTAACTACTGATAGGCATTGTCAACAAACGAAAGATTTTGATAGAGAACAAACAATGTATTTACCTTAATAATGTTCAAAAGTCACAATTTATATATCAGTTCATGATATCCAGTACTACAAATTTACTCTTTCTGGCGGACACACGCCCAGATCGTCCGCTCTTAAAATTCTGCCATCTCTCTCCCCACATCCACCACTACTGGCGGCTCACCTCAATCTGCGCAACGCTACGCGCTGTTCACATCCAACTGCCCAACACTACAATAGCGAATATTCCAACAATGCTAACCAGCCACAGACTGCACACAGCACAGTCAGTGATTTTCATACAGAGCGCTACGTGGCGTTACCAACATAAAAACCTAAACAGCCGACTTACAGTATTAAGTTATTCTCTAAGGTTTTGCCATTTGCTGCTTGTGGTTACAGATGATGCCACGTAGACGAAAATTGTGTGTATACACGGTGTTACAAACAGGTACGGCCAAACTTTCAGGAAACGTTCCTCACACACAAATAAAGAAAAGATGTTATGTGGACATGTGTCCGGAAACGCTTAATTTCCATGTTTGAGCTCATTTTAATTTCGTCAGTATGTACTGTACTTCCTCGATTCACCGCCAGTTGGCCCAATTGAAGGAAGGTAATGTTGACTTCGGTGTTTGTGTTGACATGCGACTCATTGCTCTACAGCACATCAGTACGTAGCATCAACAGGTTAGTGTTCATCACGAACGTGGTTTTGCAGTCAATGCAATGTTTACAAATGCGGAGTTGGCAGATGCCCATTTGATGTATGGATTAGCACGGGGCAATGGCCGTGGCGCGGTACGTTTGTATCGAGACAGATTTCCAGAACGAAGGTGTCCCGACAGGAAGACGTTCGAAGCAACTGATCGGCGTCTTAGGAAGCTCGGAACATTCCAGCCTATGACTCGCGACTACGGAAGACCTAGAATGACGAGGACACCTGCACTGGACGAGGCTATTCTTCGTACAGTTGACGATAAACCTAATGTCAGCGTCAGAGAACTTATTGCTGTACAAGGTAACGTTCACCACGTCACTGTATGGAGAGTGATACGGGAGAACCAGTTGTTTCCGTTCCATGTACAGCGTGTGCAGGCACTATAAGCAGCTGATTGGCCTCCACGGTTACACTTTTGCAAATGGTTCACCCAACAATGTGTCAATCCTCATTTCAGTGCAAATGTTCTCTTTACGGATGAGGCTTCATTCCAACGTGATCAAATTGTAAATTTTCACAATCAACATGTGTGGGCTGACGAGAATCCGCACGCAATTGCGCAATCACGTCATCAACACAGATCTTCTGTGAACGTTTGGGCAAGCATTGTTGGTGATGTCTTGGCTCTGAGCACTATGGGACTCAACATCTTAGGTCATAAGTCCCCTAGAACTTAGAACTACTTAAACCTAACTAACCTAAGGACATCACACACACCCATGCCCGAGGCAGGATTCGAACCTGCGACCGTAGCAGTCCCGCGGTTCCGGACTGCAGCGCCGGAACTGCTAGACCACCGCGGCCGGCAGTGATGTCTTGATTGGGCCTCATGTTCTTCCACCTACGCTCAATGGAGCACATTATCATGATTTCATACGGGATACTCTACCTGTGCTGCTAGAACATGTGCCTTTACAAGTACGACACAACATGTGGTTCATGCACGATGGAGCTCCTGCACATTTCAGTCGAAGTGTCTGTACGCTTCTCATCAACAGATTCGGTGACCGATGGATTGGTAGAGGCGGACCAATTCCATGGCCTCCACGCTCTCCTGACCTCAACCTTCTTGACTTTCATTTATGGGGGCATTTGAAAGATCTTGTCTACGCAACCCCGGTACCAAATGTAGAGACTCTTCGTGCTCGTATTGTGGACGGCTGTGATACAATACGCCATTCTCCAGGGCTGCAACAGCGCATCAGGGATTCTGTGCGACGGAGGGTGGATGCATGTATCCTCGCTAACGGAGGACATTTTGAACATTTCCTGTAACAATGTGTTTGAAGTCACGCTGGTACTTTGTGTTGCTGTGTGTTTCCATTCCATGATTAATGTGATTTGAAGAGAAGTAATAAAATGAGCTCTAACATGGAAAGTAAGCGTTTCCGGACACATGTGCACATAACATATTTTCTTTCTTTGTGTGTGAGGAATGTTTCCTGAAAGTTTGGCCGTACCTTTTTGTGACACCCTGTATGTGTGTGTGTGTGTGTGTGTGTGTGTGTGTGTGTGTGTGTGTGTGTTTGTGTGTGTGTGTGTGTGTGTGTGTGTGTGTGTACACGTGCGTGTGTAATTGTGTGTCTTTGTGTAATCATCTGTAACCACAAGCAGCTAGGGGTAAAACCTAACAGAACAACTTAATACCACGAAAATGCTGGGTTACACAAATGAAACCAGACTGCGCTTATTACTAACGAACTATCCGTCGTGATATGTAGGTGTGTGACTGTGTTGAGACATTTTACTGCCTCCTTAAATTGTGACTATTTTCGTCAAAAAACATGACTAAATTATACTTCAAATTGCTCTGAGCACTATGGGAATCAACATGTGAGGTCATCAGTGCCCTATAACTTAGAACTACTTAAACCTAACTAACCTAAAGACATCACACACATCCATGCCAGAGGCGGGAGTCGAACCTGCTACCATAGCGGTCGCGCGGTTACAGTCTGAAGCGCCTAGAACCGCTCCGCCACAGCGGCCGGTTAAATGATACTGAGTGAGCAGTCTATCACGGCCATATTCTGTCGAAAAATGTATGCGAGGCTTAATATAAAACAAAAGACACTGAAGTTTAACAGTTGTGTTATCACCAAATATGGTCAGTTAGTGATGGTTGCCTTCAAAGCATTATCCATTCGAGTCCTGAGGCGTCTGCTTTCCTTCGTCACACCGCTTAAAACAGTTCTGCTTCATATTCTCTTGTTACAAGGTAGGTACTCTACCGTTTCTTCTTTCTAGGGTCAGAAGGAAACGTTTGTGGTAAATTACTCGTCCACTACTGTAATGATCGACTTTGGAGATACCTGTCACAGTCTAAATGTACATTTCAAGATCGAAAAAAATTCGTGCACTAATGCAAGAAACAAATAGTTCCTTAACAATGAGAACGAACTAGTTTCCTTCATTTCACGATAGTATATCAACACTATCAGATCAAATGCATCCGTACATCTGCTGCTGGACAATAATATAGCGTGTGTCAATCATTCGCCTTTATGACGACTTGAACTCTACTGGGGACCCTCCCAGTAATGTGTCTGAATGACTGTGGGTGAATGTAGTCCATTCTTTCTCAAAAGCCGAAACCAGACAAGGTAACGATGTTCGGTGCAGGGGTCTGAAGCGAAGTCGACGTTCCAACTTATCCCAAAGGTATTACATCGTTTCAGGTCGAGAATCTGCACAGGCCAGCCCATTTCAAGAACGTCGTTGCCATTAGACTATTGCCTCACAATCATCGTCTCCGAACTGTTCCTCTATATTACGCAATGCATAATGCTGTAAAATGTGTTCATATCCTTCCGTATTTAACGTAGGCCCAATAAGGGGATCACACTCAAAACCACGAGAAACGCCCCAATACACTAACACTACTTCCTCCACTCTTCACAGTTGGCACTACACATGATGGCAGCCGCGCGGGATTAGCCGAGCGGTCTGAGGCGCTGCAGTCATGGACTGTGCGGCTGGTCCCGGCGGAGGTTCGAGTCCTCCCTCGGGCAAGGGTATGTGTGTTTGTCCTAAGGGTAATTTAGGTTAAGTAATGTGCAAGCTTAGGGACTGATAACCTTAGCAGTTAAGTCCCATAAGATTTCACACACATTTGAGCATGATGGTAGGTGAGGTTCTCTAGATATTCGCCAAACAAAAACCCTTCCATTACTCGTTTCCAGTCATCCAGTGTCCAGTGGCATCGTTCTTTACATCACCTCAAGCTTCGGTTAGCACTGATTACAGAAATGTGTTCTTTATGAGGAGCTGCCCTACAATTTTTATCCCCTTGCGGACAGTCATTGTGCCAGCAGGACTTCTGGTAGCAGTTTGAAACTTGAGAGTGATTCCTTCCGATGATTTCTTGCGATTTTGTACAGCAACCCCCTGCAATGCTCGACAGTCAGTGAGTACCTGAGGCCTGCGTGGTCTTGGCTCAGCTACAGTCGTTCCTTCGCGTTTCCTCTTCAGAATCACATCGCCAACAGTCGAAATGAGCGTCTTTAAAGGGACTGAAATCTCCCTGATGGATTTGTTGCTCACAAGGCAAACTCCACATCGCACCCCGCTCCGATTTAGAGGTAAAATGGCCCAGTGGATAACTCGTCAAAACCTGAACGCAGATCAAGCATGAAAACAGGAAGAATGTATATTGAACTGTGAAAAAAGAAGCAAAATAGAAACAATGAACGTTCCAAGCTCAGAATGTGGAACATCGAGCGTTAGCGTCTTCCAAAAATCACATCGTCGTAGTCGTGTAGTCGCGGTGTTGAACTGCAAAGCTGGGGATCCGTGTTCAAATCTCTCTCATGCCCTTTTTGGCACAAAATTATGAACTTCCCCTCCGGTCACTGACGTGTCTGTTCTATTTCTGTAGTCTTGGCAATTGTCATACTACATATTGTTTATAGAATATGAGTCATGTGGTAAGAATATATTACCGTCGCAAGTAAATGTGATGAATAGTGAGAGCAGGCGAGATGCCTCATAGACCTCTCACAGAAATGAAAACCACTAATAAATTGGTATGAAGTATGTCACAACAAAGGAATCCAAGAGTCAAATCTTCCAATACGTAACGCAGGAGTCATAACATGTGATACTTGTGTAGAACAAATAGGAGATACGTACGTCAGGAGGTCCTTTCCCTACACCTCGCTGTGGCAAATGGATGTAACCCCACGACAAAAATTTCAATACAGCTAACGGACACGTCAATGACGGAACGGACAGTTCATAATTTTGAGAATATATATGCCACGTTGAAGATCTGAACAGGGATATCTCCCTTTGCAGTTTGGCGGACCTGCTTTCGTGGCATCTAACGGTCGATCGTACTGCATTAGATGGTGTGTCAGGATACTTTTGATCAAATAGTGTTAATCAATCATAATTTCCTCATGCTGGATGCCAGACATAAAGAAATTTCATTATAGCATTTCCTATTTCCTGCTTTTAAGCGCCGTTACAGAATCCTGAATCCTGTTATATTGAAGGAAAGACTCAGGTTTAACATCTCACCGACAATGAATTTATTAGAATGACGCACAAGCTCGGCTTAGAAAAGAATGGGCAAGAAAATTGGTTGTGCTTTCTTTTTTTTTTTCTTTTTTTTCAAATGGCTTAATGACCGAACCGGAATTTGAAATCGCTTCCTTCCCAACTGTTAACCCAGTGTGCTACAACTGTTTAAACTCGCCCGCCGATACGCTGTGTAGAATAGTTCTTCACAGACTTGTGAGTGTTCCGTTTCAACACCATTCGCTTGTAAGGATGGTTTTTCCAAGGTTAGTGAACTGTGGTTGGTTCTTTTATGGTTCTAGACACCGTACTGTCTAATTATTAATGATTCTGATACGGAATCGATATTTTGAGCACCCTGTCGTCTTCCATTATTTGCTTTTATATTGAAGTTTTGTCGCGAAATTTTTTCAGTTGGTGGAAATGGTAGAAGAAATCGGTACCGTTCAAATGGTTCAAATGGCTCTGAGCACTATGGGACTTAACATCTACGGTCATCAGTCCCCTAGAACTTAGAGCTATTTAAACCTAACTAACCTCAGGACATCACACAACACCCAGCCATCACGAGGCAGAGAAAATCCCTGACCCCGCCGGGAATCGAACCCGGGAACCCGGGCGTGGGAAGCGAGAACGCTACCGCACGACCACGAGATGCGGGCATCGGTACCGTCTTTGTTAATGAAACTATGTCGACATTCGCTCCGAGTGGTTTAGGAGAGACGCAAAAACTGATTTGGGGACGGACAAACAGAATTTCGAAGCCTAAACCACGAACAGAGAGTTGTGACGTTTACGTTCTTGCGCTAACGGACCTTTGAAATATTGGTGTACAATTCTGTAATTTTGTACACTTGCTCTTTTATGAACAATTATAACATACCTGTTTCAAATCTTCCACCAACGTCAAAGATGGAAATTGCTATAATCTGTGAAAAGTTTTTATTTTTGTTGAAAACATTTAATAGGTATGTCGTATTCGTTCTCTGCTCTGCCCTAATGCTGGAGTGCCATTTACGTCAGTCAGTTGCTGAAGCGAGACCATGAGTTATTTACCGTGCAATATTTGAAAAACCGAGAGAGTGCTGCGTTCGTAGTTATTTCTCCGTCAACAGGAAGTTAAACATTACAAAAACAGAGATAAAGGTGGTGAGGTCAGTGACGGAATACCTGCGATTACGCGCACATGCGCTGTCAGAAAAAGCAGCTTTTTCATGTGTCATTTTTCTCATAGTCTTTCTGTATAGCCTGAGGGAAACTGTCAGTGTTTACAGCACTGGAAAGAGCTGGTAAACTAGTACTGCTTACAGCTGTTACATCTCGTACCTCTCAAGTTCATCTTCTAGAAATTCATGGTAACGCTTTTAAGAACAAACGGGGAAAGGACGAGGGGTTTGTTTGCATTGTAGTATCAGATACGCGTCAAGAGATGGCACCAGCTGCGTGCCAACCCAAGGCCACCCGGCTGCCCGTAGGTAACTCGTGCCCCGTCCGCTAGGAGAACTTATTAGCTGGTCGGTGGTCGCCCTCCGTTTGTTGTTACCTGTTCGGCGGCCCTCTTAGGCGAAGAGTATTTACTGACTGCGGGTACGACGTCAGCATTTGAACCCAATTTCTGACGTCGCTGTCACGTACCATTCACTGTTTAAATAGTTCATATTAAGCAAAAGGTAATGCGAACATAATTAAATTAAACGTGTCATTAGGATTATACATCTAACTATTTTCCGACTACTAAACGCAAGCCTTTAAAGTGCACGAGAATTTCATGTTTCGCACATGTCAAAATGCACGCAAACCTGTGCGAAGTGATAACCTGTGTACGAGATCACCTTTATTTGGAACATGACCTTCTCTGTACATACAGCACACTATAAGGCTTACTCGAATTCTACAGACAGACAGTTATACAGACATGCAGAAATCCTAAGCATTTTTGGGTATAACAGAATTCTCCCAATGAAGATACAAATTGTTTGTGAAGGTTTCTGTTGGTCGTTAAAATTATTCCCACATATTTGCCTAAACACAGAATTGTTTCACTGTCTAGTACAATCCGAAACCACTCAGTACACACAACACGATTTTGCGAGACCGTCCTCGTCATTACGAAACAGATTCGCATTCTGCAACTATGCACTGACGTCATCTGTTTGCGACACATGAAAATTTGTGTCGGATCGGGACTTGAACCAAATTTCCCGCTTATCACGAGCGGTACCCTTAACCACTATTTTTGACCACTTCGGATATTCGAGCCCGCCTCTACGGCCGATCCAAAACTCCATACGTCACGTAGTCACAACCCTTAGGATTGCACAATCCGTGAGTCATGCACAGGGAGACAGATATTATATTATCATTTTAGCCCGTTGAGGCTTGGATATATCATTGACGATTACAATGTCTGTGAAGATACAGACACCGTGTAAGCTCAGTCATTGTAACCTTCAGTATCCTCGGCATTCTTCCAAATGTCACCATTTAAATTCTCTAAGCATTTTTCTTACACCTTCGTATGGGCCGTATCGATCTCTAGCATGTCTTATAATGACTTCAAACAATCTACATCTACAACTACATGGATACTCTGCAAATCACATTTAAGTGCCTGAGAGAGGGTTCATCGAACCACATTCACAATAATTCCCTTTTATTCCACGATTTAACAGGGCGCGGAGAAAAACGAACACCTATATCTTTCCGTACGAGCTCTGATTTTCCTTATTTTATTATGATGACCGTGTATCCCTATGTAGGTCGGCATCAACAAAATATTTTCGTGTTTGGAGGAGAAAGTTGGTGATTGAAATCTCATGAGAAGATTCCACCGCAACGAAAAACGCTTTTGTTTTAATGATGTCCACCCCAAATTGTGCATCATTTCGGTGACACTCCATCCCCTATTTCTCGGTAATACCAAACGTGCTGCCCTTGTTTGAGCTTTCTCGATGAACTCCGTCAATCCTATCTGGTAAGGATCCCACACCGCGCAACAGTACTCCAAAAGAGGACGGACAAGCGTAGTGTAGACAGTCTCTTTAGTAGATCTGTTATATTTTCTAAGTGTCCTACCAATAAAACGCAGTCTTTGGTTGGCCTTCCCCACAACATTTTCTGTGTGTTCCTTCCGACTTAAATTGTTCGTAATTGTGATTCCTAGGTACTTAGTTGAATTTGCGGCCTTTAAATTTGACTGAATTATCGCATAACCCAAGTTTAATGGGTTCCTTTTAGCACTCGTGTAGATGACCTCACACTTTTCGTTATTCAGGGTCAATTACCAATTTTTGCACCATACAGAATCTTTTCTAAATCGTTTTTCAGTTTATTCTGATCTTCTGATGACCTCATTAGTAGATAAACGACAGCGTCATCCTCAAACAATCTAAGACGGCTGCTCCTAAATCATTTATATAGATAATGAACAGCGAAGGGCCTATAACACTACTATGGGGAACGCCAGAAATCACTTCTGTTTCACTCGATAACTTTCCATCAATTACTACGAGTGAAAGAATATTCTACACTTAGTCACGATAGTGTTGGTATGCGGGTTTCTTCAGAGATACTCATCATTTACCAGAATCCCAACAAATAAAAGTCTTCCCTTCAAATTTTCCGTTAAAGGTGTGCGCCCCAAGTCATGTCGTTTCGAAGTATCACTCCTGGATATTGAAACAATGTGACGCGCTCCAGAAGCTAAGTAACAAACTTTTAATCACATACTATGGGGCTTTTCCTGTTGTATTTTAGCATTGTCTCGCATTTACGAAAATTTAAACAGATCTGTAATGCAGTTCACCAAGTTATCTAAGTCGATCTGCATTTGCTTACAATCACCGAGTGACGATACTTTCCTATAGCCAACAGAATTTCCAGCCAATAATTAGTGTGTCCGAGTCTGATAAATCTCTTATAAACAGGGTGATTTTGCGGTTATGTTACAGACTTTCAGGGATGATGCAGAAGGGTAGATGTATCCATCTGAGGTAAGGTGCCCTAGTCCGGAAATGACAGGGTCGAAAGTTATAAGCGAAAATCGATCTGCTACTTCTGCGAGCAAGCTCTTTGCTTTCCATATTTCAGGAGAAGGCAACATGGACCAGAACAAGAAAAAATAGTGTAGTAAATATGGGCTCTAAAGTGCGTAGTTTAAAATCTACAAGAGTTTGTTCAGTACAAGAGATATGTTTCACACTAGCAAAGATGACCCAAGTGCTCATAGCTGTTAACGTATGCAGTTTAGAGCCCATATTTGCTGGACATTTTTTCTTGTTTTGGCCCATATTATCTCCTTACAAAATATGGAAAGCAAAGAGGTTGCAGTATAAGAGGCCCACTGTCGGAGGTATTGGAACGATTTTCACTTATAACATTTGACTCCGTCGTTTCCGGACCAACTTACCTAAAAGTAATACATTCACCCTTCTCCGTCATCACTGAAAGTTTCTAGCACAATCACGGAATCACCCTGTGTGTTCATAATATTAGTGGTATTACCACTCTTCTTCGGCCGTGCGGTTCTGGGCGCTACAGTCTGGAGCCGAGCGACCGCTACGGTCGCAGGTTCGAATCCTGCCTCGGGCATGGATGTGTGTGATGTCCTTAGGTTAGTTAGGTTTAATTAGTTCAAAGTTCTAGGCGACTGATGACCTCAGAAGTTAAGTCGCATAGTGCTCAGAGCCATTTGAACCATTTTCAGCTGTTTTTTTGTTACAGATTTTACCTTTTGGTGGGCTCTAAATAGAGGCCATCAGCGCACACTGTCGGATATCCCTTAATTTAAATAATTAAAAATAACATTCATTAAATAGTAAAATCGAGCATTAAAACACGTCTGCATCTCCCAACACATGAAAAACACACACACACACACTTATTATTGACGTGGTAATTGTTCGTAAAACACCCTAAACCCGCAAATATTCAAAATAAAATTTGAAGGTTGAATTTAAATATACTAGGTGGTCCACTGATAGTGACCTGGCCAAATATCTCACGAAATAAGCATCAAACGAAAAAACTACAAACAAGGAGGAAACCAGATGGCGCTATGGTTGCCCCGCTAGATGGCGCTGCCATAGGTCAAACGGATATCAACTGCGTTTTCTCAAAAAGGAACCACCATTTTTTTATTACATATTCGTGTAGTACGTAAAGAATTATGAATGTTTTATTTGGACCACTTTTTTCGTTTTGTCATAGATGGCGATGCAATAGTCACAAACGTATAACTACGTGGTATCACGTAACATTCCGCCAGTGAAGACAGTATTTGATTCGTGATACATTACCCGTGTTAAAATGGACCGTTTACCAATTGCGGAAAGGGTCGATATCGTGTTGATGTATGGCTATTGTGATCAAAATGCCCAACGAGCGCGTGCTATGTATGCTACTCGGTATCCTGGACGACATCATCCAAGTGTCCGGACCGTTTGCCGGATAGTTCCGTTATTTAAGGAAACAGGAAATGTTCAGCCACATGTGAAACGTCAACCACGACCTGCAACAAATGATGATGCCCAAGTAGGTGGTTCAGCTGCTGTCGCGGCTAATCCGCTCATCAGTAGCAGACAAACTGCGCGAGAATCGGGAATCTCAAAAACGTCGGTGTTGAGAATGCTACATCAACATCGATTGCACCCGTACCATATTTCTATTCACCAGAAATTGCATGGTGACGACTTTGAACGTCGTGTACAGTTCTGCAACTGGGCACAAGAGAAATTACGGGACGATGACAGATTTTTTGCACGCGTTCTATTTAGCGACGAAGCGTCATTCACTATCAGCGGTAACGTAAACCGCTATAATATGCAACGGAAAATCCACGATTGCTGCGACAAGTGGATCATCAGGGTCCTTGGCGGGTTAATGTATGGTGCGACATTATGGGAGGAAGGATAATTGGCCCCTTATTTTATCGATGGCAATCTAAATGGTGCAATGTATGCTTATTTCCTGCGTAATGTTCTACCGATGTTACTGCAAGATGTTTCACTGCATGACAGAATGGCGATGTACTTCCAACGTCATGGATGTCCGGCACATAGCTCGCGTGCGGTTCTAGCAGTATTGAATAGCATATTTCATGACAGGTGGATTGGTCGTCGAAGCACAATACCATGGCCCGCACGTTCACCGGATCTGACGTCCCCGGATTTCGTACCTAAGTTCTGTATTTTAATTTAAAAATCCTACCTGTTACCAACTATTCAAATGGTTCAAATGGCTCTGAGCACTATGGGACTTAACATCTGTGGTCATCAGTCCCCTAGAACTTAGAACTAATTAAACCTAACTAACTTAAGGACATCACACACATCCATGCCCAAGGCAGGATTCGAACCTGCGACCGTAGCAGTCACGCGGATCCGGACTGCGCGCCTAGAACCGCTAGACCACCGCGGCCGGCTTACCAACTATTCGTCTAAAATTGTGAGCCATATGTTGTGACTTTTACAGCGTCATCTATCACAAAGCGAAAAAAGTGGTCCAACCAAAACATTCAATTTCTTTACGTACTACACGAATATGTAATAAAAAATGGGGGTTCCTGTTTAAAAAAAAAAAACTCAGTTGATATCCGTTTGACCATATCAGCGCCAACTAGCGGACCAACCATAGCGCCATCTGGTTTTCCCCTTCAAGCTAGACAAGTTTCGTTCTTTGTAGTTTTTTCGTTTGACGCTTATTTAATGAGATATTTGGCCCGGTCACGATGAATGGACTACCCTGTATAGCCCTATGTCGATGCTTGACCATACAGTACACAAGAAAAACTAACCACTCTGCGAAACAGACAAATCTTATCGCTATAACATTAGAAACCAGCTCCGTAGCCGAGATAGCCTCCGAACGTCTGTGCGGTGGCGCTGGACGAGGGATTAGCCTATTGCCGGTCAGTATTTGGCTGGCAAGGAGGGGAGACGCTGCGGTGAACAGTTCCTCATGGCCAGACCTTACATCATTGTGTTGGAGTAGATTCTAAACAGAATCTTCACGTATGCCTCTGAATTGATGGTTGACCCTCTTGACATCCGATCCATGAAAGAGACGCCATCACAGTCCCAGAAGACTGTCACCATGACTTTTCTGGCAGACGGGATTGTCTTGAATTCCTTCTTTCGTGGTGAATGAGGGTGATGCTATTCCATGGACTGACTTTTTGTTTTCGGTGCAAAGTGGTGCACACAGCTTTCGTCTCCCGTAACGATCCGTGGCAGAAAGGCCTTTTCGTCGGTCTCAAAACGCTCCAACAATTCAGATAAAATGGCCTTTCTTTGAATCTTGTGGTCAGAGGTGAGCATTCGTGGAACCCATCGTGAGCACCTCTTTGAATGTCCGAGGGTCTCGGTCATTTCAGACGCACTTCCAATGCTGACCGACAACTGTAGAACCAACTGTCGTGTTGTGATTCGCCGGTCGGTACGAATGATGGCATCCGCACTATTCTGGAGTAATGGCTGTGACAGGACGTCCCGAGCGTGGCTGATCATGGAGCTCTGTCTCTGCATTTCCTAAGGATGGAACTTTCTTTACCCATCTCCCAACTGTACTTCTATCAACTGCAGCATCCCCATACACTGCACACAAACTTTTATAGACGTTCACCACGGTTTCTTTGGCTGCACGCAAGAACTCAATAACAGCACGCAGCTTGTAACATGATTCGTATGTAGATGCCATTTTGACGCTGTACTACGGCTCTGCCATCTGCCAGAACGACTCGAAACTTCACCGGCGCAAGGAACAAACATCAAATGTAAAGCACCAACAAGGACGTTTGTCTATGTATAGTAATGGCTTTTTTTTTTAAATGGGGGCATTACTTACTGAACGACCTTCGTTATATAAGGTTCCTCATTTAAGCTAATTGCGGTCCCGGTGGAAGCTCATAAAGCGCAATAAGTTGAAACATGTTCCATTGAAAGCGGAATCCGGAATCCATTCGTTAAAGGAATACGAGCATTACGCAAACGTGTAAGAGGAACTACGTTTCTTCTTCGGGGCTGGTTAGTTGTAGCACTAGGTTTTGTGGAAATTTTATATAAAATATTTCCAAACACCTTCCGTTATACCCTTTTTATTCATACATAACCTCTAATACTGAAATGCCACAGATGTCACTTACTGCCTCAATAGATGCGTAAATGGTGTCTGTTTTGAGACATTTCACACAATCTTTTGAAACTTTATCAGCAAAGTGAACTGCTTCTAAATTCGTCATTACGATTAGTAGGGTCAGTGCTCTTGCTGTAAGCTTCACAAGTCACTAGAAATCTAAAACAGGTGACCGCAAAATCCCACGGAATTCCCACGAGCATCTAGGTGAATTCACGTCAACAGCAGAGCTCTGCATTCCAAAGTGAGCTTGAAAGGGAAGTACCCTGGCTCTAACGGCTAAAATTGAGTAAATATGAATTTTAAAGGCGGAGACATGTATGTTCTACAACGAGTCAAGGTCACTTACCAGTAAAACTCTGCATTTACGTACAGTCTGTGTACAATCGATGTCAGCCGATCAAGAAATCGAAAATCTACAGAAGCTCTAGTCGCTGAATGAATGTTACCGTGAAACAGACAATAAACAGTACAGACGTCTTACTGAGTTTTTAAGTTTGAAAACTGAAAACAGCAAAGCACGCTACATGACTGATATTTCATCATCCATCTTCACTCTGTGATCTACAACCAACTGCCTGCACCTCTATATAGCAGAAGCTGATATTCTTGCCGCGTCATTTGATAATCTGATCGCTGTGACTTTTCATGCTGCATTGCGCCATCTATCATGTCCATATGTTACCCTTGTCAAGTGTGCATACTGTTCCGTTCCAATGTGTTTTAATAATTTCACTGCAGTTCCACATTCGCACTTCGATGACGAATAAGGGAAGAACGCCCTACAACACATCAAATTACATTTTGGAAAATACGACTCTGAAAGTACTGCATGTGTTAATACATAGAGTTACAAGTAAATATTTATCTTTTTACCAAATAGTACGTGATTTATAGCTATTTTAATCTGCTGGTTGTAACTATCTTTTACAGAATATTGTTTCTTAAGGGGCTTGTGCTTCTGTATTCATTAGATTAGTTAGCCTTCAGAATTGATGGTAGATAAGTGCTGAGTTTTATAGATAAATGTCTTAGATGAGGTAGAAAAAACACATCTCCGCATATTAAAATCATTTTTCTTTGGTCTTAGCCTTTCGATTGGGGTGTGGTAGGTGCCCTAGAAAATTCTCACTACCGACTGTTTCCCCTCAAGAGCTATTAATTTCATAACTACGTACCTCATTTGGGTTTGAGATTTTAATTCTTTCCTTCTCGAAGGCCCCAGCCAGCGCAATGCTGAGGGTGCTTCCTACCAATATTTGTCACTTTCTACAGTATTACTTTCTCGTATGGCTTGAGTGACGCTTCATCCACTTTATTATATTCTAGTGACCCGTAAGTATGATATGCGATAGACAGATTTAAAATTTGCCAGTGTAAAAGGAATGATTACCGAACAGCTTTACAGAAGCAGTAATCTATATTCATATACGCACTGCAAGGCTGCCACATTGCACTAAGTGTGTACTGTTTACCTCTACGTAGAAACGCTTTATTTAGTGAAATATGTGCAAGTCAGTGTCAGACTAAACAGTGCAAAGGTGTAATGTTGCACAACAGCTCCGAACCAATGGTGCAAATGAATCTTTGAGACGCCAAAATCGTCAGTTGACGACTGATACATTAAAAGTGTATCACACGATTAACACACCAGAATAACGGACGTAAAACTATCAGCATCCCATACAGACTATAGTGCCAAACATAACAAACGGAGCACAGCTCCATGTGAGCAGAAGATACATCGATAGTATCCCACCAGCCGCCAGTGAACGAAACGGTATTCTATGTTAATTTATATCAAGACATTTGATCTTGAAATAACATACATCTGTAGGCAGAAACGCCTGATGATGAGCAAAACATGCTTGAAACGCGTTGTGATGTCTTTAATTAAACTTAAAATAAGTAAGTGTGCCTGACATCAAATCAAATGTTCAAATGTGTGTGAAATCTTATGTGACTGAACTGCTAAGGTCATCAGTCCCTAAGCTTACACACTACTTAACCTAAATTATCCTAAGGACAAACACACACACCCATGCCCGAGGGAGAACTCGAACCCCTCTCCCCCCCCCCCCCCCCCCGGACCAGCCGCACAGTCCATGACTGCAACGCCTCAGACCGCTCGGCTAACCCCCGCGGCGCCTGATATCAGAAAAATACAAAAAAATTATCCCACATATTCACGTTTCTTAAACTTAACTAGCAAGACTACACTTAACTACGTCTACTACATGTAAGACATAGTTTGTGAATAAAAAAAATGGCTCTGAGCACTATGGGACTTAACATCTATGGTCATCAGTCCCCTAGAACTTAGAACTACTTAAACCTAACTAACCTAAGGACAGCACACAACACCCAGCCATCACGAGGCAGAGAAAATCCCTGACCTCGCCGGGAATCGAACCCGGGAACCCGGGCGTGGGAAGCGAGAACGCTACCGCACGACCACGAGATGCGGGCAGTTTGTGAATAAAGCGAGTTATGTTTGCACAAATGTTTTTTCCTGGGCCCGTGATTATTCATTGGCGGAAGCATCTTTTCCTCCAAGAACGTCATAGTGTCATACCCCACAATTTTCTCTACGACCCCGCAACAGACGGATGTTAGGCATATTGGCTCATAATTCTTTCTAGAAACGGGAGTCAGCTGTGATTTTTCTTTGAGTCATGCGGAACTATTCGATGCTCTAGATATCTTTATAAATATGAGTTAGAAAAACGGCTAACTGCGCAGCATAATTGGAATACCGTCAAGCCAAGTACTGAGTGAGGTCGCGCAGCGGTTAGCAAACTCGACCCACAATAGTGACGACGACGGTTCAGATCCGTGTCCTGCCACTCCGATTTAGGTTTTCCGTGATTTTCCTAAATCGCTCCAGGCAAATACAGAGATGGTTCCATTGTTAGGGCGCGCCCCATTTCCTTCCCCATCCCTGAAACAATCCGAGCTTTTCCTCCGTCTCCAATGACCGCCACGTTGACGGGACGTTAAAACATAATCCTCGTTCCTTCCTTTTTTCACTTAATAGTCAAATTTACACCTAGAGCGCAGCATAAAGAAAGCACGGCTATGACACAGTCTACGATCACTGTGTCAGTTAGGACCGTCAGGTTCCGTTTGCTGGAAACTGGGCTGCAAGAGCACCGTTCGACAGTTAAGCTCTCACCATACCACCAAGGAACTGGAAGAATAAATGGTACGAAGTTGCATTTAGTGATGTGGGCATGTTACGCTTTGGAATCAGTCACGGTTGTCTGAAAACTCTGTGTCGACCATGAGAACGACAACTCCCGGAATATATCAGTACCTACAGGGCAAGCTTCGAGCATCTTGATGTAATTACAGCTTTCAAAGACCATATATACCTCTATTTATTGAGAGGTCACCGAACAGTGCAAGGCATGTCTACAACATCATCTAACCAATACTCTTGTCGTTAATACGACCTTTGAGAAATGTACTCCCCAGTAAGACACTTACGCATTACCCGACGTTGTTACACAGATATCAGTCAATTTCCCAGGTGAACACGATCGCCACCCCTATCCTCCACTGAAATGTGCGGAAAAAGGCGTGGAACACTACATCGGAAAGTCTGCATCTATGTCTACATCTACATCAACAACCATACTCTGCGAACTACTGTAAGTTGCATGGCAAATGGTACGTTCTATTGTATCAGCTATTAAAGCTTTTACCCATTTCTTTTCACGTATGGTGCGCGGACACAATCATTGTTTAAATGCCTTTATGCGTTCCGTAACTAATCTAATCTTCCGCTCACGATCCATATGAGAGCGATATATAGGGAGTTGTATTACATTCCTAGAGTCATCATTCAAAATCGGTTACTGAAACGTTGTAAAGAGGCCTTCTCGGGGTACTTAACGTCTGCCTTCAAGAGTCTGCCAGCTGAGTTCTTTGAACATCTCTGTAACACTTTCCCGCAGCTCAAACAGACCTGTGACCAATCGTGGTGCCCTTCTCTGTATACGTTGAAAATCCCCTGCTAGTCCTATCTGATACGGGTCCCACACACTTAAGCGATATTTTAGGATAGATCATACGAGTGATTTTTAAGCAATCTGCCGGCCGGAGTGGCCGAGCGGTTCTAGGCGCTACATTCTGGAGCCGCGCGACCGCCACGGTCGCAGGTTCGAATCCTGCCTCGGGCATGGATTGTGTGATATCCTTAGGTTAGTTAAGTTTAAGTAGTTCTAAGTTCTAGGGGACTGAAGACCTCAGAACTTAAGTCCCATAGTGCTCAGAGCCATTTTTTAAGCAATCTAATTTGTAAACTAATTGCACTTTCCTAGCAGTCTATCAATAAACTGAGGTCTGCTACCTGTGTTACCACTTTGAAATCTTATCAAGATCTGTCTCAATATTTGTGCAGTTTCTTTCAGACTGTATTTCATTATAGGAAACTGCATCATCTACGAAAAGTCTGAAGTTACTATTAATATTGCCGGCAAGGTTATTAATATATAACATAAACAGAAAAGGATCCAACACACTTTCCTGGGCTACATCCGAAGTTGCCCCTACAGCTGTTGATGATTCTCCATCTAAGATAACATTCTTTGTCCTCCCTACCAAGAAATCCTGGATCCAGTCACAAATTTTGCTTGATACCCCATGCGATCGTACTTTTTATTATAACCGTAGATGTGGTACTGAGTCAAATGCTTTTCGGAAAACGAGAAATACTGCACCTGCCAGAATCCCTTGACCCACGACTTTCAGTACGTCACGTGAGATAGGAGCGAGTTAGGTTTCACATGATCGATGCTTTCGAAACCTGTGCTGGTCGGTATGGAGGTGGTCATTCTGCTCGAGATGCTTCTTTATGTTTGAGCTCAGAATATGTTCTAAGATTCTACAATAATTGTATGTCAAGGATATTGGACTACAGTTCAGTGCATCACTTCTGCAACCCTTCATGTGTACGGTGTGACTCGTACTTCTTTCCAGCTGCTGGGTACGGCTTTTTTGTTCGAGGACTCTATGATGGTTTATAGTTAACAGAGGGATTAACCCAGCTGCATGTTGGATATATAGTCTGATATAGAGTACACCGCGCCCTATGCTTTGATCAATTTTATCAGATGAGATGGCTTTGTCATTGCCCCTGTAAGGCGATTACAGGACTGCATCAGGAAGCTACACAAGATACTCCAATCAAACCTAGGGTGCAAGACAATCTGTCAGTAGCTGAATGACTCTGGTTGTGAACGTTTGTGCTGTACAGCCCATATAATATGCAAATAGGAAGTGGTACATCTTCGACCTCGTGTGTTCGTTTTTCATTTTCGCCAGTACTTGTTGCCAAGCGAACATTGTGCTGGTTCTACAGTTCCGCCTCAGGTGCACATTATACCAACTGTGTGTGAGGGAAACGCCCGCAATACTGGAGTGGCCAACAGATGGCCCACACAACGGCTTCCGTAGAGACGTTTAATTAGCTTCAGGGCGGGCGCGTTTTGCGTGGCGGCTGAGCGGAAAGCGGCAACTGTTGCCCCGCAGTGCTGCCAATTACAGAAATGTGCTCTGCGCCTGCTCGCTGCTTTGTACACAACACCAGCAACACACACAGTCAGATTACTACAAAGAATGTGAAACTACAGCTTTCCTCATTTTGGTGTTGTACATACGAGAAAAACTGCAGAGCCGGCCGCGGTGGTCGAGCGGTTCTAGGCGCTTCAGTCCGGAACCGCGCGACTGCTACGGTCGCAGGTTCGAATCCTGCCCCGGGCATGGATGTGTGTGATGTCCTTAGGTTAGTTAGGTTTAAGTAGTTCTAAGTTCTAGGGGACTGATGACCTCAGATGTTAAGTCCCATAGTGCTCAGAGCCATTTGAACCATTTGAAAAACTGCAGAACAATGCAAATACAACGGCGGCGAGGGTTAACGGTAAGTAAAATAGCTGCAATATGTCGCCGTAAGTTTTATTTTAAAGCCAGTAACACATGGGAGAGGTGAGAACTATTGAAGACTAACGGCCGCGCGGGATTAGCCGAGCGGTCTGAGGCGCTGCAGTCATGGACTGTGCGGCTGATCTCGGCGGAGGTTCGAGTCCTCCCTCGGGCACGGGTGTGTGTGTGTTTGTCCTTAGGATAATTTAGGTTAAATAGTGTGTAAGCTCAGGGACTGATGACCTTAGCAGTTCAGTCGCATAAGATTTCACACACACATTTTTCTGAAGTCTAACGAGCATGTTACACAACGAGACGGAAAGTTGTTAGAGTACCTTTATGGTGCAAAAAGTAGCAACTGCCCCTTAACAGCGGAAAGTGTGATGTCATCCAGATATTTACTGAAAGGAATCCGTTAAATTTCGGTAACACGATGAATCATACAAATCTAAACGCTGACAATTCAACTAAATACCTAGGCGAAACAATAATGTATAATAATTTACACATGTTATAGGGGCGACCTAATGATGTAATTAATAATATTAGAAGCCAAGATGGCGCGATGTGAAATACTTTATTTCATGGCCGGTTTCGAAAGTAACTACCTGTCATCTTCAGAGTCTCACATCTCTCAGAAATATAACTACACATCAGTTTCGTCGACATACTGAGGCGCGGGATTAGCCGAGCGGACAGCCTGCACGGTAACTCAGCGTGTTCGGTCAGAGGGTTAGCTGCCCTCTGTAATAAAAAAAAACTGACACAATGAGTCAATGACGAACTGAAACGGGTGTCTTGCGACGTCCACCCCAAGCAGATACGACGAACGAAAACGAACAAAATGAAGTTAAAAAGTATATATATATATATAAAAGCTGTCTAAGGCGCTGCAGTCATGGACTGTGCGGATGGTCCCGTCGGAGGTTCGAGTCCTCCCTGGGGCATGTGTGTTTGTGTTTGTCCTTAGGATAATTTAGGTTAAGTAGTGTGTAAGCTTAGGGACTGATGACCTTAGCAGTTAAGTCCCATAAGATTTCACACACATTTGAACATTTGACATACAGCTCCACAGCGGTTTTTCAGGTATATAAAACTTGCTAAATAAAATATCCATAGGAATAATAAGGAGTACAGGAGCCAAACAGGTACATTACTAAAGATGATTCGTTCTTTTCTGATGGACCTTTGACGCATCGACGTTACTGGTGTCCCAGTTTTTGTTCCTGCACTTCTTATTGATGCTATGGATATTTTCTTTAGCAAGTTTTATATCTTTGACGAAACTATGTGGACTGTATTATTGCAACTGGAGCATGTTCTTACTATGTCGACGAGATTGATGTATAGTTATATTTCCGGAAGATCCGAAAATTTGAAAATGACAGCTAATTACTGTCGAAATTGGTCATAAAATAAATGATTTCACATCAAGCGATCTTGGCTTCTAATATTATCCAACTTATATTGGATTAGTCACATAGATAATGTTCTGGGGAAGGCGAATCAAAGCGCGCGTTTTATTGGCAGAACACTTAGGAGATGCAATAGGCCTACTAAAGAGAATGCCTACTCTACACTTGTTCGCCTTTCGGAATATTGCTGTGATGTATGGGATCCTTACCAAATAGGATTGACGGAGGACAGCGAAAAAGTTCAAAGAAGGGCAACTCGTTTCGTATCATGGTGAAATAGGAGAAAGAATCACGGATATAATATGCGAATTCCGGTGGCATTCATTAAAACAAAAGTTTTTTTCGTCGTGTCGAGATCTTTTCACGAAATTTCATTCTTCAAATTTCTCCCACGATTGCGAAAATATTTTGTTAATATTAGTGACAGTGAGAAATGATCATCGTAATTAAATAAATCAGAGCTCGCATAGAAAGATTTAAATGTTCGTTTTTCCAGCACGCTGTTCCAGAGTCGAAGGGTAGAGAAATGGTGTGAAAGTGGTTCGATTGACCCTCTGTTACGCACCAGAGGTTGAATTGCAGAGCAGTCATGTAAAAGAAGATGTAAATGTTAGAATTTAGGTTTCTGGCAACATCTAGTTCTTTAGGAAAGAAGTGCCAGTTCAGATGGACGACATTTGGGCTTGACAGTGAGCATATGCTTGTTGTGTTCTTGGTATTCATTTGAATTGAAAGAGGGAAGCCACGGGAAAGGGCCATTGGTGGGTGCGTTGATAAGTATCAAACTACTATTCCAAATGTTTAAAATTTTATACCAGCATTTATTCGAGTAACTAACGTGACTTGCGTTGCTAGACATACTTCGTAAATATAAAAAGGTAAATAATGTTACACTTTTTTTTCTACGTTAAAGTGTAGCTTACTTTATACCTGTTTTGGTGAACCGATTCTCAAATGTAAGCAAAGTAATGTCGTCCACCTCAAAGAAGACAGGTTTATTAAGGTAGCCTATTTCCTTTCAGAAGTCCTGAAACTGTTAGATAGAGAGGAGTAAGTCAGCTCTTACAGTAAATGTCGTGTGACTAGGGCCTCCCGTCGGGTAGACCGTTCGCTGGGTGCAAGTCTTTCGATTTGACGCCGCTTCGGCGACTTACGCGTCGATAGGGATGAAATGATGATGGTCAGGACAACACAACATCCAGTCCCTAAGCGGAGAAAATCTTCGACCCAGCCGGGAATCGAACCTAGGCCTTTAGGATTCACTTTTTTTTTGCATTTTGTTCATTGTTGATCGTTGTGTGTGGTCGTTGCGTACGACACATGACATCCGGTCAAGTTCGTTTTATTGATCCTTCCACTCAGTTTTTTGTTGCAGAGGCCAACTAGCTCTCTATCCGAACACGCTGGGGCGTTTTATTGCTCTCCGCGTTTGGTGTGGGCGGACGTCACAAGACTTCCGTTCAAGGTGATCTTTGATTCCTTAACTCAATTTTTTATTATACAGGGCGAGCAGTCCTCTGACCGAACACGCTGAGCTACCATACCGGCATCATTCTGTCACGCTGACCATTCAGCTACCGGGGGTGGACAGCTCCAATAGTGGAACCCGAGAACAACGCACAGTAACAAGTCGACGTATGCTGAAAGCTGTAATCTGTACAACTTGTACCTACCGCCGAAACAGCATGAAACTCATCGCTAAAAAGAATGTTTTTGTATTCGTCTCTGAAGTTCCACTATCAGTCCTTACGATAAGTAAAGTGGAACGATGCTGGTACTTAGTATGTCCAGGTCCCCATGTCACTCTCTGTGTCTTAGACGCCGTTCAAGCGTTTAAACAGTGTGGTATTGTGTGAAGGTGCAAGACAAGGCAGTTCAACTATTCGGTGGAGAGAATGAAATCAGAGACTTACGTATCGTTTTCCATTAGTGAGGCGCAGTATTGTGTTCGTTGTCGCCCTCATCTATGGACCCAACAGGTTACTTACTAAATCCAATGTGGAAGCTGTCGATCTTCTCTTGCTACTGTTGCGGCGTTTAATCTTTGGGAAAAGTCTTTTCTCTAAGCGGTACAGTGGAGGTAGAATTCGTTTCGTCTTCTTGGAGCATCGAATAGTTGTTAACGAGTTGTGGGTCAAATTCACCTGGAACGTAACCCATACTGTCATCCAAAAGGTTTCGATGAACTTTCAGATTAAGAAATAAGTAATCCATTTCAGGCAATTTCATTTGATTTTCTTCGAATCTAATCGCAATGGGCCTTGCTTTGTGGAGAGAAGTATTACATCATTGATACAGAAGGTACCGATTTGGAACTTTTGTCCCAATGTAAACCGATTTTTACCGTTGAAAACGATTTCAGAAGCACCTATGTTTATATTGGCACTGAATAACATTAATGGTTCTACAAATTACAACTTTAGATCACGATATCGTTCGCACCGGATTTCCTGTCGCCACTGAGTATTCAAATTCCGCAAACCTGTCGTTCGATAAATCCACCACGCCCATCGAAATATCATATTAAATGACCTCAATCATCACTGAATAAATCCTCCCTGTACTGTATCACAGATTAGTGACGGAATTGAATACACTACATTAAGTAACGTTCACCACTCGTTCTTGTGATGAGTAATTACTTTCCACAGAGCCGGTTAGAGATCGCATGGCGGCCGTTCCAGTACTGAAATGTGGGGACTATATCCATCGACCTTTACTCAAATGTTATTAAATGTATTTTTGGGGGGTGGGGATGGGTGTACGGGCGCTCAACGACGAGATTATCAGTGAGTATCATTTCACATCAGTACTATCATCTTACATGAGGTTCTGCAGAAATTTTTACGAAGTCCCAGATGGTGTTCGAGAAAGATAGATTAGGCAGTGTTTGTGTCTGTCAGTAGTGGTTTATCTTGTAGTGAAGTCGAAGTAGATACTCCGTGCGAATTGGTATGGGTGGAGGTTATACTTAACAGCCGAACTAAGTTAATAATTGCCTCCTTCTACCGACCCCCAGACTAAGATGATATAGTTGCTGAACAGTTCAGAGAAAATTTGAGTCTCGTAACAAATAAATACCCCACTCATACGGTTATAGATGGTGGGGACTTCAACCTTCCCTCGATATATTGGCAAAAATACTTGTTCAAAACCGGTGGGAGGCAGAAAACATCTTCCGAGATTGTCCTAAATGCTTTCTCCGAAAATTATTTCGAGCAGTTAGTCCACGAACCCACGCAAATTGTAAATGGTTGCGAAAACACACTTGACCTCTTAGCCACAAACAATCCAGAGTTAATAGAGAGCATCATGACTGATACAGGGATTAGTGATCATAAGTTCGTTGTAGCTAGGCTCAATACCGTTTCTTCCAAATCCACCAGAGACAAACGCAAAATAATTTTATTTAAAAAAGCGGATAAATTGTCACTAGAAGCCTTCCTAAGAGACAATCTCCATTCCTTCCGAACTGACTATGCAAATGTAGACGAGATGTGGCTCAAATTCGAGGATATAGTAGCAACAGCAATTGAGAGATTCATACCTCATAAATTGGTAAGAGATGGAACTGATCCCCCATGGTACACAAAACAGGTCCGAACGCTGTTGCAGAGGCAACGGAAAAAGCATGCGAAGTTCAGAAGAACGCGAAATCCCGAAGATTGGCTAAAATTTACAGACGCGCGAAATTTGGCACGGACTTCAGTGCGAGATGCCTTTAATAGGTTCCACAACGAAACATTGTCTCGAAATTTGGTAGAAAATCCGAAGAAATTCTGGTCGTATGTAAAGTACACAAGCGGCAAGACGCAGTCAATACCTTCGCTGCGCAGTGCCGATGGTACTGTTACCGACGACTGTGCCGCTAAAGCGCAGTTATTGAACGCAGTTTTCCGAAATTCCTTCACCAGGGAAGACGAATGGAATATTCCAGAATTTGAAACACGAACAGCTGCTAGCATGAATTTCTTAGAAGTAGATACCTTAGGGGTTGCGAAGCAACTCAAATCGCTTGATACGGGCAAGTCTTCAGGTCCAGATTGTATACCGATTATGTTAAGTTTCAGATTACGCTGATACAATAGCTCCCTACTTAGCAATCATATGCAACCGCTCGCTCACCGACAGATCTGTACCTACAGATTGGAAAATTGCGCAGGTCGCACCAGTATTTAAGAAGGGTAGTAGGAGTAATCCATCGAACTACAGATCTACATCATTGACGTCGGTCTGCAGTAGGGTTTTGGAGCATATACTGCGTTCAAACACTATGAATCACCTCGAAGGGAACGATCTATTGATACGTAATCAGCATGGTTTCAGAAAACATCGTTCTTGTGCACGAAGTAATGGCCGCTATCGACAGGGGATCTCAAGTTGATTCCGTATTTCTAGATTTCCGGAAAGCTTTTGACACTGTTCCTCACAAGCGACTTCTAATCAAGCTGCGGGCCTATGGGGTATCGTCTCAGTTGTGCGACTGGATTCGTGATTTTCTGTCAGCAAGGTCGTAGTTCGTAGTAATAGACGGCAAATCATCGAGTAAAACTGAAGTGATATCAGGTGTTCCCCAGGGAAGCGTCCTGGGACCTCTGCTGTTCCTGATCTATATAAATGACCTGGGTGACAATTTGAGCAGTTCTCTTAGGTTGTTCGAAGATGATGCTGTAATTTACCGTCTAGTAAGGTCATCCGAAGACCAGTATCAGTTGCAAATCGATTTAGAAAAGATTGCTCTATGGTGTGGCAGGTGGCAGTTGATGCTAAATAACGAAAAGTGTGAGGTGATCCACATGAGTTCCAAAAGAAATCCGTTGGAATTCGATTACTCGATAAATAGTACAATTCTCAAGGCTGTCAATTCAACTAAGTACCTGGGTGTAAAAATTACGAACAACTTCAGTTGGAAAGACCACATAGATAATATTGTGGGGAAGGCGTGCCAAAGGTTGCGTTTCATTGGCAGGATACTTAGAAGATGCAACAAGTCCACTAAAGAGACAGCTTACACTACACTCGTTCGTTCTCTGTTAGAATATTGCTGCTCGGTGTGGGATCCTTACCAGGTGAGATTGGCGGAGGACATCGAAAGGGTGCAAGAAAGGGCAGCTCGTTTTGTATTATCACGTAATAGGGGTGAGAGTGTGGCAGATATGATACGCGAGTTGGGATGGAAGTCAAAGCAAAGACGTTTTTCGTCGCGGCGAGATGTATTTACGAAATTTCATTCACCAACTTTCTGTTCAGAATGCGAAAATATTTTGTTGAGCCCAACCTACAAAGGTAGGAATGTCATCAAAATAAAATAAGAGAAATCAGAGCTCGAACAGAAACGTTTAGGTGTTCGTTTTTCCCGAGCGCTGTTCGGGAGTGGAATGGTAGGGAAATAGTATGATTGTGGTTCGATGAACCCTCTGCCAAGCACTTAAATGTGAATTGCGGAGTAATCATGTAGATGTAGATGTAAGTTATAAAATTTTATTTCACCAACGTAAGCACAAAAAAATGCTTTGATTTTTTTTATTTATAATTTTTGATGTTTGAACCTTTATGCGACCACAACAACAAGCATTAGTCAATATCCTAAAACCACTCGTCAAAGCTGGCTCAGTTCACATAGCAAGGGAAACCCACTGTTTAAACATATAAATAGTTACTTGTAGAGTCATGTTTTGCGTCCCTCCGAAACAGGAAATTCCTTAGTACGCCAAGTGGCTGCCAGTTCGTAGATGGGAATTTTCAGGGGTAGCGGGGTTCGAGAAGGCACCTGCCCATCCCGGACCCCCTCTCCTTGAAAAAAATCTTCACAAATCCTACTCCCATCCCACCCGCAAAACAGACAGACGTATCAGACTGAAGACGGCTCAACATGTAACACATATCGACTAGAAGCAACCATGCTCAGAATCGTGAAATCTTAACCCTACTTCGTCATCCACTGCGAAATTAACATACGTTGCGTCCACCTACTTCAGGTGCTAGGTACATTCTTGGCAACCACGACCTTAGGTCGTTCCGAGACTTTTTTCATTTATTTACTTTGGCTTGCGGTAACATTGACCATACCGCCAGAAATAGTTACCACAATTAACATAATTTAAAATTTTGCAATGGAAAAATAAATGGAGTTTGTATGTGCAAATGTTTGTATGTCCATAAATTGAAATAAAATAAATACACAAATTGACAATGCATTTTTATAATTGGGCTGATTCCCTAAGACCACGTGGGTCACATCAACCTATAATTCACATCTGTATATTAACTTCTTTTACATTTTGCGCTGTATGTACTTGCATTTACTTGTATTTACGCGCATCAAATCGGTAAAGGAGTGAGGTTACACTTGTAGGTAGGGGAAAACCCTTGCAAACAGTTTCAAGTTCAGCACTTCTTGTGTATCTTTGTATTTAGCGCATGCCAGTGTTATCTGATTCAAATCTGCCAAGTCAAATGATCCTCATCGTAATGTCATTAATCTAGAACTTTTAAGCAACGTAAATGTGCGGTTTATCCCAATCCCATTCGAATGATGGAAATCACATGACGTCTACTAAGCTTCACACGTTCGAATCATGGTCGAGGATCAAAGTATGGCGTCTAGGTGTCCACCCTTTCTACTCACGGTAAGCAGCTTTGTTGATCGTAGGCCGCAGATCAGTATAACAGGTTAACAATTCAAAATGTAAAAGAAGTTAATATACAGATGTGAATTATAGGTTGATGTGACCCACGTGGTCTTAGGGAATCAATCCAGTTAGAAAAATGCATTGTCAATTTGTCTATTTATTTTATTTTAATTTATGGACTTATATTTCCTCTTTCTCCCTGTTCATTTAGATCGACATTTTGCCGGCCGAGGTGACCGTGCTGTTATAGGCGCTGCAGTCTGGAACCGCGAGACCGCTACGGTCGCAGGTTCGAATCCTGCCTCGGGCATTGATGTGTGTGATGTCCTTAGGTTAGTTAGGTTTAACTAGTTCTAAGTTCTAGGGGACTAATGACCTCAGAAGTTGAGTCCCATAGTGCTCAGAACCATTTGAACCATTTGAACTTATATTTGCACATAAAAACTCAATTTATTTTTCCATTGCAAAATCAGTATGAGAGGCTGGTGTTACAGGGAATTCTGTTCAGTAATGCTCCTCTTTACTAGGCGGTCGACTATTTCGCTACGTAAAATTCTATGCTGTTCCTTAATCCGTAGAAAGTGGACGTCTATGTCATTATTTATGGCCTCCTATACTTTCAAAATATATCTGTCAGTCTGCTTGTCGAATTTTCGATTTTGTAATTTCTGCAGAACGACTTCGATTATGTTTTATCACAAAGGTAAGAAAACTTCTGTCTTTGGCAAATGAAATTTATTCTTGAGTACGAAACATGTTTCGCCTATTTATGTTAGTCATCTTCAGTGGTATTAATTTTTGTGTCCTGTGCATTTAGCACACATAGAACAACAAATGGCTGCATGAACAGGACAAAAAAAAACGAATACAACTGAAGATGCCTTTCATGTATAGGCGTAACATGTCTGGTACTCAAGAATAAATTTCAGTTGCGAAAGATGGAAGTTTTCTTTTCTTTGTGATCAAACATAATTGAAGTTATTATTAGCAACTGAGGAAAATAGCTGCAAATATTAACAATATTATTCTGCATAACGCTTTGGGAGTACGTGGGTATCGATACGAATTTAAATGTCTGTATGCCGTAATACATAGCTTCCCGTATTGCCCATAACTGCTCTGTAAGACAGTCGATTCAGATGGAAGTGCAGTCGCTGTGTAGGCGCCATTAGAGAGGTTGAAGAAGGTGTATCCTACGCCCTCTACTCTTTTACAACCATCTGTGTATATACAAGCACACTGCGGATCACATTGTTCAATACATTGCTTTAGTTCGTAATTGATGTCCTTCCCTTTTCTTAATGGGACATAGTACATGAAATTCGTTTAAATTTGAAATTTTCTGTCCTCTACTCCATAATGTATTTTGGACTTTCGTGAACATTTTGGTGTACAATACATTAAAATCAGACAATTTTGAGGCCTTCAAATGATATTTTGAATGTTGGCGTGTGACTGTCAAATTTCGCGGCTACGCAAATACTGCCACAGTTGAGCAGTCATATCGCGGGAACTACACAGTCTAGAAGGCTGTGAATTGCTTTGTTTTGTGCCTATTGATACGTCTGAGAAGTTGGCATTACGAATAAACCTAAAAACCAAGCTGAGTAACACAAAACTGTCTGACGGCAAGACAATAAAATGTGCTGGAAGACTAACGGACAAAGTAATTGATGAATTATAGGAATATTATGGGAAGGCCATTAGAGATAACTGTGACAATTCAGAGAAGATGAAAAGAGCTGTGTGGAGCACTTTCTTTCATCGAATATCAACCGATGAAACGCGATGTCATGCTTTGTGTCTACCTCCACCAAACACTTGGTGTAAATATGGGCAAACTGATTTTTCTGGCACCCTGCATGAATTTACGCATAAACATTCTCTTCCTTTGGCAGTAATGGAGGCAATCAAACCTATTTACAGAGATCTGGCAAATCCTGAGTCACTAAAGAAGCGTTTACATGGGAAGACCCAGAATGTGAATGAGTGCTTCAATAATGTGTGGTGCAGTGTGCCTAAAAATATATTTGTTGGCCTTATGACTCTAACGTTAGCAGTGTATGATGCTGAAATAACTTTTAATGTTGGGAACTATGAAAGCCTTAAGGTTCTGGAGAAGTTAGGGGTAAGATTTGGACAGAACACAGCTGAAGGACTGCGGGAATTGGATGAGCTTCGTGTACGTGAAGCAGAGTTAGCTGCTCAGCAAACGATAAAAGAAGCAATAAAGAAAAGGGGGAGGCAGACACTGGGCTGTTGTGACACTGAAGAAGGCATAGACTATGGGCCAGGGCAATTCTAGTGCATAGAAGACGCAGAAATGTAAGTCTGTATAACAAATTGTAATAAAAAGGTTTTAAACCTCAATATCTCTGAACTACAGTTTTTGCAATCCTGTGGGGCTATTGGAAGGCGGTTTCGACATTTCTCGTAGTTTCTTACTATCAGAGGAATTCGGTTCGTGCTTTTTCTGTGACTATTTAGTCACTGCGTCTACAGGGTTACAATCAGATATGCAAGCCGTACTGAAGAGAAATGTATCTGACATCTCTCATCGTATCTTTAGTGGCGTTTGGGCGAAGCTTCCAATAACAGTGTGTTAGTGGGAATTGATTTTATGACTCCGAAAGTTATGCTGATCACCCTATAATGGAGTACGTCTAGCTTCTGCAAAGTAGATTTCGGTGCGTTGGCGTATATGATGCTTCAATAGTCGAAGACACAGCGGAGCAAGACCTTATGCAGAGTCTGTTCCGCTCCCTGCCAGATCCTATCAACTGCCCGTGGTATATTTCTAGTTTGTTCCACCTTGTGTATTAGTGAGGTACTCGATGTGACGATTACCCGTTAGTTTGCAGTCAAAGTAGACTTCAAGCAGTTTAACACGTGACTGTATGGGATAGTTGCGCGGCCAAGCAGCATTTCTGTTGGGAAATAATTACTCCTTTCCTCCGAGGCAGTTAGCCGCGTTTATCTAGCCACCAGTTGGCTGGAGAAGCCTTTCCGCCTCAGCTACTCTGTTTATTTATTTATTGATTCACTCATTTATCCAAGGATCATCTTACAGTGATAGAGAATTTGTTATCATAACACAATGAAAATAAACGGCTCAAAAATATACTTACACACACGATATGTAAGTGTGATTTATGAGGAAAGAACATGTGGTCAGGCATGGCCTTAATGAAGGAACCACCCAGAAAAAAAAGGTTCAAATGGCTCTAAGCGCTATGGGACTTAACATCTGAGGTCATCAGTCCCCTAGACTTAGAACTACTTGAACCTAACTAACCCAAAGACATCACACACATCCATGCCCGAGGCAGGATTCGAACCTGCAACCGTAGCAGCAGCGAGGTTCTTGACTGAAGCGCTAGAACCGCTCGGCCACAGCGGCCGGCGAACCACCCCGACATTTGCCTGAAATGATTTAGGGAAATCAAGAAAAACCTAAATCAGCATGGCCATACAGAGCAACTCAATCGTCCCGAATATGAGATCAGCGTTTTAACAACTGCACTGCCTCATTCGGTTGGCCCCTGTTTTAGACTGTGATTTGATATAAACACAGCTACGAATAGATTTCTTTGCGGGAAACATTATTGCAGTTGAGGTTGCCGTGGGACCCGCAAGGTTTTTGTTCGTCCAGTCAGCTTTCCAGAACACGTGGGATCAATGTGTAATTTTACTGCAGTGATCCAAGGATTCGAGATGTTTAGCTTATTGTAATTAAAGTCCTCGAATAATGCTGATTTGTGGTAATTTTCTTTTTTCTATTGTATGTAGATGGTAACACAAAGACGCATAGTCTATTGAGTTAGATTTGTATATGAAACATAAGGGCCTGTATTCCGTTATTGTATTAAGTGTGGACGTAATTTGGGAGTTAATTTTCGCTTACCCTGGTCTGTGTTCAAGTTAATCCTCCACGATTTCCATCCCTCCACCAGTCCTTACGAAAAAATGTGCTGCGTTCATATTCGGTATTTAAAGCAGAGAGGTTAACAGGCTTCCTTAAGTAGAAATGACAAACTTATTAAATACAGTATTCAGCTATACAAGTAAGTAGGTCTTCGAGACACGAACCGACAAAGACAGTGATATCGTGACAATTTCTGCTATCACACTGTTAAAATTTTTTCAGTTTACAAGATGTTATAGGTTACAGAGAGGAAAAAACAATATTTGTGTCGATATGAAACTTCCTGGCAGATTAAAACTGTGTGCCGGACCGATACTCGAACTCGGGACCTTTGCCTTTCGCGGGCAAGTGCTCTACCGACTAAGCTACCCAAGCACGAGTCACGCCCCGTCCTCACAGCTTTACTTCTGCCAGTACCTCGCCTCCTACCTTCCAAACTTCACAGAAGCTCTCCAGAGAAACTTGCAGAACTAGCACTCCTGGAAGAAAGGATATTGCGGAGACATGGCTTAGCCACAGCCTGGGGGATGTTTCTAGAATGAAATTTTCACTCTACAGCGCGCTTGGGTAGCTCAGTCGGTAGAGCACTTGCCCGCGAAAGGCAAAGGTCCCGAGTTCGAGTCTCGGTCCGGCACACAGTTTTAACCTGCCAGGAAGTTTCATATCAGCGCACACACCGCTGTAGAGTGAAAATTTCATTCTAATATTTGTGTCGCACGATTTACATCTGTAACTTGCACTTCTTATCTATGTATAATGAGTAGCTGCAAGAGATCTATGGTAAAGGCTACAGCTTCCGTTGTGTCTTGTTTAACTCTTGTTCAGCCCCCCCCCTTTAAGTTATTCAGTTGCAAAAAAAATGGCTCAAATGGCTCTGAGGACTATGGGACTTAACTATGGGACTAGAACTTAGAACTACTTAAACCTAACTAACCTAAGGACATCACACACATCCATGCCCGAGGCAGGATTCGAACCTGTGACCGTAGCGGTCGCGTGGTTCCAGACTGTAGCGCCTTGAACCACTCGGCCACTCCGGCCGGCTCAGTGCAGGTGATCGGTTGCCTGTGAGCATGCTTTCACACGTATGAAGCGTCTGCTGCAACCGGCGCCCTGCCTTACTTCCTTGTCTCCGTCACGCGCGCTGTTTTTGGGCGCTGATGCTTCTCCCTATGGCATTGGTGCAGTGCTGGTGCATAGGAACGATGGCAGTACTGATCAATCGATTGCCTATCAGTCGAAGATGCTGATATCCACTAGAAAGAAGTACTTGCAGATCGAAAGAGAAGCTTTGGCCAATATCTTTGCCACTAAAAAGTTCCATATTTACCTATTTGGGTCCACGTTTATCCTCATTACTGACCAAAAACCGCTGGTAGCACTCTTTGGGGCCCCCCTCCTGGCTTCCAGAGTGGACAGCACAATGGTTCCAGTGTTGGGCACTTTTCCTCAGCTATTTCCATACTGACATGGAATTGCAGCATGTTTTGGGTGGATTTCCCATTGCGGTTAGTCACATCACTGCAGCCATGCACCATGACCATGACTTATGGCATATCGTGAACTATGTACTGCACGGGTGGCCCATTTGTATGTTCTGGATGAAACCCGTGCAAGGTTGTCATTTATTTCTGATGTTCTCATGTTTGATGTATGCTCACCATGTTATCATCCCGTCTACACTGTGCCCTCAGGTTTTGCAACTGCACCATCATCGGCTTTAGGGTATGCTGTGAATGAAACCCTTGCAAGGCGACATGCCTACTGGTCAGTACTGAACAAAAACGTGGAGGCCATGAAGTGTAGCTGTTCTGTTTGTGACCAGAACCAGGTTGCTCTTCCACAGACTTTCATCCCCCTTGCCCCCCCCCCCCCCCCCACGTCCCCCTGAGACTGCATTCATCTAGACTTTACTGGCCCCTTCTGGGCTCTATGTGGAACATTGTTGTTCATGCTTATTTTAACTACACATATGTGATCAACATGACGACCACTACCATGGTCACAACATCAACGCACTCGTCCACGTACTTGCCATCAAAGGGCTTCCCTGCACCATCATTTCAGACAGTGGGACCCAATCATGGCACAGTTTTCAAACAGTTATGCACCTCTAATGGCATCAACCATATGTTTAGTCTGCATTTTACCCATCATCCAATGGCGAAGTGGTACATAGAATTCAAATTCTTGAACAACAAATATTATGAGTGCTGGACCCTTCCACCACATTGTTGCGCTTACTGTGTTTCTGGGCTGCAGTCGCAGGTTCGAATCCTGCCTCGGGTATGGATGTGTGTGATGTCCTTAGGTTAGTTAGGTTTAAGTAGTTGTAAGTTCTGGGGGACTGATAACTTCAGATATTAAGTCCCATAGTGCTCAGAGCCATTTGAACCATTTGAGCCATTTGTGTTTCTGGCCACCTATAGTGATAGTATTTTTCACGGTTTTAATGTGCAAATGGATAGGATTGCAAAGTTTTCGACGTTTCAGATTCGATAGAAATATTTTAATTATAAGTCAGTAAGCCATAAATACAACTTTCCTGCTTTCTGTAAGAACCACCTTCGAGGAATAAAACGAAAGAGCACATTGTTGTGTGTACACATTTTGTTTACAATTATGTATGGAGAAGGATTATATGTAGGAGAAACTATTTGTCGAAATGCCCTAATATCATAATTAAAACTGACTTCGAGAAAGAAAACTAAACTTCACATTATCACAGCACAGAATTCTCCTACTCGCAGTCAGCACTAACAGAAAACCTGTACATTGTTATTTAAAACGTGCATGTTTATTAAAGTAAGAGACGAGAATCTGAATCAAATCGATCAAGGACTTCTTGAGATTTTTGCTAACAACGTTTGCCTATCATATCTTATGTACAGGGTGGAGCATTTTAATCTATAACAGGGAATAACTTGCGATAGAGACGACATACAGCCAAATGTTCTAGATAAAAGTTATAGGTGGCAAAGAGAGTCACGCGTTGCTACTATTGGCAGTGACCTTGAAAGTGATTTTTAAGATAAGTTAAACTGATTTTTAAAAATAGGAACCCCAATATTCGATTTAAGATCTGAACAGAGCGGAAAATTTTGCGTATAAAATGATACATTATTGTAGGTCATGGCAAGGTTCACTTAAGGTCAAATAATCAAATATGATTTTAGTTCTAGTAGGGGTTACCTCGGAATAGAGGATGGATATAGCAAAATACAGTGTTAGACGTAGACTGCAAGGGAAATAAGGGTTCACGTATCATTACCATTAATCATGATTTTAATGGTAACTATGAAAGATCATTCGAATGTTGAGTTTTGTTCATGGAAACGCCTATTTGTGACTCTGGACTTAGAAGGGAAAACAGAGATTTGGACTTTTTGTTTTAATTAACGTGTTTATTGGCAAAAATAAATACATCACAATGCATAAACTCTATTTAAACATTTGTAAGACAGAACATATAAAAATAAAACGTCGATCATTAATTTACAAGCCGTTGAATTAGTCTCCACGCTTCTCATTCCTCGGTATGCCCCTTCCAGTTTCTTTCTAACATAGTATTTTGCTGTATCACTTCTCTGTTCCGAGTTAATCCCTATAGAACTAAATAATATTTGCTTATCTCACCTTCACTGAACTTCGCCATGGCCTTGAATAATGTATCATTTTATACGCGTAACTCACCGCTTTTCAAATCTTAAATCAAACATTAGGGTTCCCATTTAAAAAATCACTTTAACCAACAAACCTCCTTGAAAATCACGTTCAAGGTCATGGTCACTAGTACGTGGCCCTTTTTGCCACTAACAAATTTATCTAAAACGTTTTCTTTCATCTCATCTCTATATCGGATTATTCTCCATTATGAATTAAATGTTCAACCCTATATGTTTATATATTATGCGTAGTTAAAAAATATATAAGCTATACCTGCCCAATTGTTTTTTACAGTATCGTGCAAAAAACTGAAGTAAATCGGTCAAGAACTTTCAGAGATTTTTTCTAACAACATATATATATATATATATATATATATATATATATATATATATATATATATATATATCGGGTCCTTACACACACACACACACACACATATATATATATATATATATATATATATATATATATATATATATATATATACAGGGTGTTACAAAAAGGTACGGCCAAACTTTCAGGAAACATTCCTCACACACAAATAAAGAAAAGATGTTATGTGGAAATGTGTCCGGAAACGCTTAATTTCCATGTTAGAGCTCATTTTAGTTTCGTCAGTATGTGCTGTACTTCCTCGATTCACCGCCAGTTGGCCAAATTGAAGGAAGGTAATGTTGACTTCGGTGCTTGCGTTGACATGCGACTCATTGCTCTACAGTAAGCACATCAGTACGTAGCATCAACAAAATGGTTCAAATGGCTCTGAGCACTATGGGACTAAACTGCTGAGGTCACTAGTACCCTAGAACTTAGAACTAGTTAAACCTAACTAACCTAAGGACATCACAAACATCCATGCCCGATGCAGGATTCGAACCTGCGACCGTAGCGGTGTAGCATCAACAGGTTAGTGTTCATCACGAACGTGGTTTTGCAGTCAGTGCAATGTTTACAAATGCGGAGTTGACAGATGCGCATTTTATGTATGGATTAGTACGGGGCAATAGCCGTGGCGCGGTACGTTTGTATCGAGACAGATTTCCAGAACGAAGGTGTCCCGACAGGAAGACGTGTGTCTTAGAGAGCACGGAACATTCCAGCCTATGACTCGCGACTGGGGAAGACCTAGAACGACGAGGACACCTGTAATGGACGAGGCAATTCTTCGCGCAGTTGACGATAAACCTAATGTCAGCGTCAGAGAACTTATTGCTGTACAAGGTAACGTTGACCACGTAACTGTATGGAGAGTGCTACGGGAGAACCAGTTGTTTCCGTACCATGTACAGCGTGTGCAGGCACTGTCAACAGCTGATTGACCTCCACGGGTACACTTCTGCGAATGGTTCATCCAACAATGTGTCAATCCTCATTTCAGTGCAAATGTTCTCTTTACGGACGAGGCTTCATTCCAACGTGATCAAATTGTAAATGTTCACAATCAACATGTGTGGACTGACGAGAATCCGCACGTCATCAACACAGATTTTTTGTGAACGTTTGGGCAGGCATTGTTGGTGATGTCTTGATTGGTCCCCATGTTCTTCCACCTACGCTAAATGGAGCACATTATCATGATTTCATACGGGATGCTCTACCTGTGCTGCTAGAACATGAGCCTTTACAAGTACGACACAACATGTGGTTCGTGCACGATGGAGCTCCTGCAAATTTCAGTCGAAGTGTTCGTACGTTTCTCAACAACAGTTTCGGTGACCGATGGACTGGTAGAGGCGGACCAATTCCATGGCCTCCACGCTCTCCTGACCTCAACCCTCTTGACTTTCATTTATGGGGGCATTTGAAAGCTCTTGTCTACGCAACCCCGGTACCAAATGTAGAGACTCTTCGTGCTCGTATTGTGGACGGCTGTGATACAATACGCCATTCTCCAGGGCTGCATCAGCGCATCAGGGATTCCATGCGACGGAGGGTTGATGCATGTATCCTCGCTAACGGAGGACATTTTGAACATTTCCTGCAACAAAGTGTTTGAAGTCACGCTGGTACGTTTTGTTGCTGTGTGTTTCCATTCCATGTTTAATATGATTTGAAGAGAAGTAATAAAATGAGCTCTAACATGGAAAGTAAGCGTTTCCGGACACATGTCCACATAACATATTTTCTTTCTTTGTGTGTGAGGAATGTTTCCTGAAAGTTTGGCCGTACCTTTTTGTAACACCCTGTATATGTAATGACCTGATAAACATGATACATTATTGATGTGATGTCTCGTCCAGTAGTAATGGAATGGTGCCAACAATACGACCAAGGCCTCACAGACGTGGCTGGTGCTGATAGAGGAGGAAGACCATAGACATCGACTACAGAGGATAATGACCAAGCAATCGAGGAAGAACATCAGGGGGGAAGATAATTTACAACGATGAGGACGTTCACACAGCGGTGCTTGAATGGCTCTGTGATCACGGAGTGGATTTGTATCGTCGAGGAATCGAACAATACGTAGAACGTTTCGACCATTGTTTCCAGAGACATCATGAATCTACCGAAAATTAATCATGTGTCTGTGTCACTGCTGTGTAATGCTGCATCAAAAAAAAAATAGTTACTTGGCATGTTATAATAATGTGTAGCTTACTTTATGAAGACCCCTCGTACATCGACATCTACATACACACTCCGCTAGGTGTCTTGTGGAGTGTGGTGATCGGTAAATCATGCTCGAGCAACACTGTCTTGCCCCATCTACCCACAATTTATGCAACCCCAGGATATTGTTTACTTATCTGCAATAGATTCCTGAACATGGCAAGCTACGTACTTCCAACAGATTGTAATTTCTATGAAAATTTACTGTATCAAATAAGCAACGGTTGACTTTCCACAGACTGCCAACGCCGAAATACGAGCCAAGACAGGACACAATAGCATTATTACGATAGACATAGTGCTGCGCCTAGAAGTAGTATAGGCGTGGAATTTGGGAATTCTTGTAAATTTCGCGCAGCTATGGCTAGAAGGTAGAAGTTAAGGGACTAATTGTCACATTGGATGGCAGGCGCGGGCGATGTTGATATTCTCCAAACGATTCTGCGAGGCGAGTTTACAACACCGCTCACAGACTAGAAGGTACGGCCCGGCCGGGACTGTATACAAATGTGAAGTAGTCAGGACAGCACAGGGCACCGCCGGCCGCGGTGGTCTCGCGGTTCTAGGCGCGCAGTCCGGAACCGCGAGGCTGCTACGGTCGCAGGTTCGAATCCTGCCTTGGGCATGGATGTGTGTGATGTCCTTAGGTTAGTTAGATTTAACTAGTTCTCAGTTCTAAGGGACTGATGACCTAAGATGTTAAATCCCATAGTGCTCAGAGCCATTTGAACCATTTGAACAGGGCACCTACGTGATGTGAAGAACCCATACGCTGCAGTTGCAACAGCGTCCAATGACCCGTATGTAGGGGCCGAAGCAGGCTGAGGAAAGCTGACGTAATTATCAAAGAGCACTCCACTTGCCCCCTCCTGAGAAACTTCGTCAGAGGCGTAGGGAGAATACGTATAAATAAGCGACCCAGAGGCTCAAAGCAGGCAGTCGTGTCGCCATTTTGTCCGCCTCTAGAACTGAAGAGAATGACGATTGTTTAAGTTGCAGGACAACCACGACGACGTCTTGGTGACACATATCGGCGGCCAACCGGTCCCCTCCAACCTGCGCTGCACGGACGTGTCATTCCTGCGCCGGGGCGCATCCACAGAACAAGAAAAAAGAGATACGCAACTCCCGTGTTAAAAGTGGGAAACACAGACCGACAGCAACGCCTCAAGTGGCATGGAGATGAACTAAAATATAAAAACATTGCGGGTTGCATCCCCCCCGTAGTTTACTTACGTTCTAAGTTTTTATTTTTATTTTAATTCTATTACCTTATTTTTCTGAGCGTGCTTTGTAATTATTTTGGCTGGCATCATAATAAAATAATTGAAACACAGCTATATCACACTGTACTACAGCAGAGAGAAACCTATTCAGTAATATTTTCAGCCTATTTTTGACGTTTGCGTCTGACAGACAAGAAAACATGATAGGAGCAGCGACTGTCAGGCGCAAACGTCAAAAATAGACTTTTAAATTGACATGCTTATATTGTTATCTATCAACATGTAAAAGCTCCAGAATGTTTTATGGTTCATAAGAACTAGATGCAACACTTGAAACTGAGAGTAAGTCGAAACAAGCTTGTAGTGTAAATAATTGAAGGAAAAGAAAAATAACATTATAGCAGCTAAACTGGACTACAAATATTCCTGAATAATGTCAAAATTTTTACGTCATACAAGCTGCTGGATCAATGGAGAAAAAAAGCCTATTATTAAGAGAATAAGCAGCAGTTAAAGAGGTTCAATTAAGAAATATTTATCACAGTATTAATTAATGAAGAATTCTAAAATTTGTTGCAACTATGTTTCAGGACTATAAGTTCTGAGTAACTGCCCAGCAAACTTGCACTACTGACGATTAATTTCTTAGAAAGTTTCCTACATCTTACTACTGTAAATGATTCAACACAAAATAATAAAACATCAATATCAAGTACCAAAAGCAGGAAAGGTGGATAAAACAGTGAAATGAAAACAGTGAAATGAAAACCAAACTTACTTTTTATTTCTCAAGCACACGAGAACAGTTGTCATAGCACCACTAATGCTTGGTAGGCCCAATTCACTATTAACAAAAACGGTTCAAATGGCTCTGAGCACTATGGGATTAACTTCTGAGGTCATCAGTCCCCTAGAACTTAGAACTACTTAAACCTAACTAACCTAAGGACATCACACACATCCATGTCCGAGGCAGGATTCGAACCTGCGACCGTAGCGGTCGCGCGGCTCCAGACTGTAGCGCCTAGAACCGCTCGGCCACTCCGGCCGGCCACTATTAACAACAGTGTCATCAGATTCACTACCGATTTTGGCAATTTCACAAGGAACATCTGTCACATGTTTTGGAAACACACCCCTGTTTAGCCTAAGCCTACTTTTATTCATAAAATCTTCTTTGAAAAAATGATCTTCACAAACTAAATAAGAAGCACAGTTCGCATCTGGTGACAGTTTACAAACACTCTTCCACTTTAGAAGCAACTCTTGAGGTTGTTTTAGAAACCTGTAGAAATGCTTGTTGCCAGAACCCACAAGGGTTCTGGCTATTGCCAGATGACCAGCCGGGGAACTTGCAGGAGTATTTCAACGTCAATCTGTTGTGCTGAATATTCTGAAAAAAAAAACAACATAAAAGCCTTCATTAAATAAAACTACTACAGACATATCAAAGTTATTTAAATAAACAGACGGAAACCACACTGCTTAATTCACAATAGAAGAGAATACATTTCATTTATAGGTTACGAGATCATTTAATGAAAAATTAAATGTCTTACCTTACAGTTAATTGTGGACATTTTTCAGCAGGAAATCTCTTCAATTCCACGGTGAACTTTATGAATTTAAAGTAAAAAATCTGTTTATAATGAAGATGAGTAGTATGTAAATATGAAACAAATACAAAGACGACTGTAACCGAGGACCGCAGACTTCAGTGCAGAGCAAGACGATAGAATATTTCAAAACAACCACCATTGGAGTTTAGACAGCTCTCATTGGTCAATTCCAGCTTCGTTTGACCCCTAGCGTCTCTAGTGGTCTGGACTGGAACTATGTGGCTTGCTGCCTCGTCGCCCATATAGCTTTCACCCTCGTGGGCGCATCCAGGGGGGTGAAACTCATATAGGGATTTCCGGTAACACGACGTTGGTTTGGTCCCAGGCCACTTGGAGCGCTGCAAGTTTAGCAATTTATAGTCTCGTGTTCCTATTGGATGACGTAGTCTTCCATAATTGTTTTGGTATCGTAGCAACGTGATCGTGATTTTTCGTTCAAACTGCAGTGTAAGTATGTTGCTATTATTCTGCTTAATTTTTGGATGCATTCGTAATACTTGATGGTGTGATGATTCAGTATTTACTTTTTTACTTTTGTTTCATATAGAACACGAGCTTGTATCATCACATTACGTTCTGTGGACTCTTGTATATTTGTTACTGCAAAGAAATACAATTTCCATTGCTCAGTTTACTTAAAGGGTAATTCATATTTCCTTGTATTTCATAGAGAATCCCATGCTAGCGGATTTTGACATAGTTGGTATTCAACTTTCCGAATCATGTAATGGAATATAATTCTGGCTTTGATTCATCTTCCTTTTTGCCACGAAGTACTCTTAGTGACATAATAAGTACCATTTATTGTGCCGTTTACTACACACCAAATATTGGACGTGTTACAATTGATTCGTAATGCCTCGTGTGTGTTCTATTTCCCGTTTTCGAGAGTAAATATTCTGTACAGTACATAACACTCTATCCAGGTAAAAAGTGTTTGTTGCTGTTGTATTGACAAAGGTTGTGTTCTCACATAATAAGATATTTGTTTGTAAGTCACACAAAGCAGGTCCTTCAAGCAGTTGGACATTTACACGTATTATTGTGGCAATATCCAATGCAGTAGAAATCTTCTCGGACTTTAATGCTCAACACAATGTAATACAGATTTACAGCTGTAACTGTTACTGATAACGTACAGTTGAATTTGGTATCTACCATGGTATCTAGATGCTGAAATATACTGAAATGGTACAATAAGCAGTGTTACTACTGCCTGATAGCACTGTTTAACGAAGTAGTGTTGAATATAGAATATAGTACAACTACGCTCACATAGTTATATATAGAGTGATGTGCATATCCGTAATAGAAATGAGAATTTGTTTCGTTTTTTCACTATTTTGTAGCAATACCACATCAGATTACAAGCCATGATAACAGTTATCAATACTTCACTACAGAATAGCTGCATTTAGACATAAGCTAATATGATTTTTGATAGGGAAATTAATTTCACATTGAGTTTTCTTTAACATTAATCTATGTAAACCATACCTGATCTTTTTTCTCGTTCCTAATTTTTGGTTTGAATAACATTTCAGACACATGAGGATGGATCATACAAGAAGAGAAGAATCCAGTTTGAGATTGAAATTGAAATACTCGTGCAAGTTTCCCGGATGCAGGAGTAGTTATTATGTAAAAACAAATTCCAAACACAAGAATAAACATTTCTATAAATTTCCAGCTGCATCAAAAAGTGAGACTTTAAAGAAGTGGAAATTGATCTGTAATATAGATGGTGTCAACTGTAGTTATTATTATGTGTGTGAGGATCATTTTTATGAAGCAGATTTTGTGAACTTTATTAGACACAGGCTAAATCCTGGTGTTATACCAAAGCACATGGAATTGGTGTTGTATCACCCTCCCCCCCACCCATCTGTGTTACACTGGTGGTGGTGGTGGTGGTGGTGGCGGCGGTTTCACCACATTGAGTGCAAATATAAGTGTGCACGAGACAGGTCACAATGCAAAATCTACACTAATGCAACGAAGCAGTCCCCCTTTACAGAGCACAGATGATGGTGAGTACAGCTTTTTATCCTCACCTGTTTATGATGTTCAAAGTAGTCCAGGTGTAATGGGATCTGGCGTTTCTAAACGTGATTTAACTCCAAGAAAACACAAAATGTATAAACTGCATAGAATTACAGTTTCCAGAGTGTGTAAATTGTAAAAACAGCTACAGAATGGGAGGAATAAATTGAAAATTCTAAAAGAGTTGTATGATGACAGGAAATTTCAGTTAATTGAAGAAGAGTTGAATGATGTGACTAAAACTTTTAGTAATAGTCAGTTAAGAAATGCCAATATGCAGTGCACAGTAGTACGGTGGTCTATACAAGATAAGGCATTTGCTTTATCTATTTATAAGCGTAGTCCCAGATTGTACAGATATTTGGCCACATACTTCTCCCTTCCATCTGCCAGGCTGCTCAAGGGAGTGCTTTCCCACATACCATTCGATACAGGACTTAATCCAGCTTTATTAAACTTTTTTGCAAGGGAAGTAAGTAATATGTACGAAAATGACAAGTATTGTGCTCTACTTTGTGATGAAATGTCTCTGGATGATGGTATGTACTATGATGCACACAAACAGCTAATCTATGGGTATCAGGACTTGGGTCAGTCTGGACGTTCACCTGTAGCTGCTAATCAAGCATTGGTTTTTATGCTGAAAGGCATTCACAGACCTTGGAAACAAGTTCTAGCATATTACTTTACCGCAACCACTTTCCACTACACCCATTTGAAATCATTCATTGTTCACATCATAAGTGAACTACAGAATATTGGGTTCAAAGTGGTTTGTACTGTATGTGACCAGAATGCAACAAACCAAAAGGCCCTTAAGCAAGTGTGTGAAGCAAATTTGTTGAAGTCCAGTATATTTCATTTTGTCGTCAATAATCAACCAATTGTTACCATTTATGATGTACCACAACTGCTCAAAAACACTAGAAATGCTTTGACAAATAATTAAATTCAATTTGAACCTCACAAAGCAGCAAAGTTTGAGTACATCAGTACAGTGTTCTTTTTGGATAAAAAAAAACGGTTCTAAACTCTACCCAAATTAAAAGCACAACACTTTAACTTTTCTGATTCCCATGTCAAAATTAAGGTAAAAGTTGCTGCTGCACAAATGAGCCATACGGTTGCAGCTGCAATTGAAACATATGTTTCTACTCACAAATTACCATCTGAAGCTATACACACAGCTGAGTTTGTGGAAAAGGTAGATAATCTCTTTGATTCACTCAACAGTAATGAGCAATATCCCAGGGATGGAAAACAATTTAGGTGTGCTTTATCAGAAAATTCGCCACATTTAGAAATGTGGTATAGCATATTGAGGGAAATAGGCAGCTGGCAAATAATAGATTTAAAAACGGGAAGAAACAAGACTAATGTGTTTAGCTTCATAAAAGGTTGGCAGATTACATTACAGTCTATTATTTTCTTGTGGGAGACCTTGAAAGTGGTTGGCTTAAATTTAAAGGCGTTCAATCAAGATGCTTCAGAAAATTTCTTTTGTTGTATAAGGCAACATGGTATTGCTAATACAAACCCAACTTGTTTTCAGTTTGTACAAGCTCTGAAGACTTGTGTTGTCAATCATATGACTTTGCCTTTCAAAGCCATGAGTGTAACTAACTATGAAAATGATGATTACACTCCCTTGAGCAGTTTGTGTCACTTTTTGGCAGCTAGCGGTAGGAGTGAACATTTAAGTGAATGTGAGATGAATGACACTGATACACCTGAGCAAATTTATTCTTACTCAGGTGGTATCATCGAGTCTGTAGAAGATCAACAATCCTTAGCCTATGTAGCAGGCTATGTACTAAAAGCCATAGATATACCAGATGATTGTGAAACATGTAATACCAGTCTCTACTCCTCTGCTGTGACTGAAAATCATTTGTTTACCTCATTTAAAGAGAATAGTGAGGAGCATTCTCATTTGAAATATGCAAGTGAAAGAGTCATGATTTTCCTAAGGCCACTCCATGATCAGCTGTATGAGTATCTAAATAGTCATGGTCACACAACAAGACTGCATGATAATTTTTAAAAAACATCTGTTCTGTCTCATACAACAATTTGTAATAAACATGACACTGAAGAGAGACTTCTCAAGACAAGTATTCCATTTATAATCTACAAGTATGTGAAAGAAGAGAAATTTACAAACAAGAGGAAATTGTGTATGCAATAACTTAAAAAGAAGTTCAAATCATGTTAAAAGACTTTGTATTTCAGTGTTTATTAAGCTTACAATGAGAGTAAGCTCTCTATACATATACAAATGTTGTGTTAAAAGCACAGAATTACATGTTCTTGCATCAAAATCATGCCTTTGATTTGTTATGACAAAATCTGGTAATTCAGCAGGAACATAACTTAACACTTTCTAGATGTGATGATTGGACTCCAAAAGTATAATGAATAAAGTGCTGTCAAGGGGAATTTGTGTTAATTTTCAGTAGTGTACCAAACAAAGTTTTCAAAGCGGAAGTAAATAAATAAAAATGTTAAAAGCAAATGTTGTACCAGCGTCTTCTTTCATTATTTAAACATGATGGGTGTTGCCAAAATAACAGCCAAGTTGGGGAAAAAAGAAAATAAAGTTATGTGTTGCAGTTCATTTTCTTTGTATGTCTCATTGGCAAAAACATTTTGGCTGCATTCATGGAGAGTCTACCTGCTCTGCTCCCAATTTGTTTTTCAGTTGATGTAAAGTAGTATTTTGTGTGTTTCATAAATTTATTTGAACTGTGCAGAAGTTCAATTTCGGATGACTGAATATCCATAAATAACAATCAACAGAAAGAATAATAAATCGGATTTTGTAGACTCTACAGTACATCCTTGGTTTGTAGCACAGATTTTTTTTGTAAATGACCTCTTGGTTATCCTTTAGCTGTGTAGTTATTTATTTGTGTAACCTACTATTCCACTTTCGATCATGCGAGTGGACATAATGTGCTTTAGGATATGTGGAAACGTAAAAATCATTTATACATGCATGCAATGTCAGATGATTTTTTAGTCTGACATGTGCTAAAGCTCGTTTATTTCCACATGATAATGGCCACACGGCCAAAATCGCAATATTGAGTTTTACAAAAAAATTTCACAGTCAAAAGGTGACGTCGTAATTTACGAAAATTTTCACAATGTAAACTGCAGCTACGAGTAGTTAATGTTTGTTTTTGATTGAGATTTCTTTTATATATTACTTTGCAAGATCTCAAAAACCTTTATTACTGCACTATGCGGCCCACATTCAAAGATTACATGAAAAATATTGTCATCTAATTCGCGTATTTAGAAATAAACAGAAGAGATTTTCGCGCCATATTTTTTCGTATTGAAGTTCACAGCCAGGCCACAAATAGCGCTGATGTAGTTCTGTGTTTCCGTATAATAACGTGGTCTTTGCTCTTCTACTATATTGGTGTTCTGTGGGCGCATCGCACCATGAGCTACTCCGGCGCGTGAAGCAAGAGAGCTGCTAGCCTCCGCTCTCTGTGTGGCATCGTCAGGGGGACTGCAAGCTGCCGTTCACTGGGGCGGAGCCGGAGCGCGAACTGGGGCCTCCCGGGTGCAGAGCTGTCTGCCGGCACTAAACGAGCTGCACTGGGCGGACGGCCGGAGCTGCTAAGGCTCATTGCAACGACGGCGGTCGGCTGCCATCCCTACATTGAGTCCACGAGTCGTGCCTTAGGGAGCAGTCAGCCGTGTCCCGGGCCACAGCCACTGTTACGCACGCGGCGGCCACGTAGCAGTTGCACGAGTAGGATCGCTGTGTCCCCAAGGCTGGGCGTAAAACGCCAACACTGCAGTTTCCGGCATTCGCGTTGGCGCCAACCCACGCACGCTCTGCGGCGCCACTGCCCAGTTCAGCTCAAGGCCGGTTGTGTACCTTCGATGTAATAAAGTCAATGACACATTTGTCTGTGTTTCTCTGCGCGCTTCGGCGTGAGTCATCCCTCTCTCCCAAACCACACCTCTCGATCGTTCTAACATATTACAACCCCTGAGCTTAGGGGGGGTTGTAACAATAGATATGAAAGATATGAACTCAGTGTTCCCGGGTTCGATTCCCGGCGGGGTCAGGGATTTTCTCTGCCTCGTGATGGCTGGGTGTTGTGTGCTGTCCTTAGGTTAGTTAGGTTTAAGTAGTTCTAAGTTCTAGGGGACTGATGACCATCGATGTTAAGTCCCATAGTGCTCAGAGCCATTTGAACCATTTTTATCGTTTTCTTTGGACTGAATTTACCAGAATTACTTTAATTTTAAACTAGTTTACTTTACTTTATTCTCTCTCAATTAGCAAAATAGACATTGCCTCCGAATGTTATTTAACAACACTCTTAATTTATCGAACTCATTATTAGTTACTTTCAACTATCTTTTTAGCAAACAAGCAAAACTGGCAATGACAATCTTTTGTTACTTTACTTCTACCTATTTAAAAAACGAGACTCAGACATTCAATAACTGGAAAGAAATGGGACATATGTAGGTGACAGTGACCCAAGATAATGACAAGTTCATCTACCTTCTAACAATACCACCATTTGCAAAGTAGGTTAGAAATCAAATTAATAATGTTGATCACGCAGCATATGTTCGCTTTATCGGGCAACAACAAAGTTATTGACTGTGTATGGTATCGTCAGAATGAAAAGAATGAAGTCACTGTAAAAAAGTCATTAATTCTGTTACTTATCTTGAATGGATTCCCACGTAGATTTCGTCGAAGTTGTTATGGCTCATCTTGTTGATTCAAGGGTGATTCCACTTTGACTGCTAGAACGTCCAGACCTGTATTTTAGCAATATTTGAAGATCTAACAAATGCGTTTTTCAGAAAATTCTTAATGATCAAACAATCCAAAATCAGAACAATGGTATGGTAGAAATAATTTTTGACTTGGTGTTCACGATCCACATTTTTACTAAACTTCTTGTAAATTCGCATATACTCTTTCTTAATTGTCACATCATCAAGAAAAGAGTTTTGTATCAATCTTCATATATTTGATTTCCACTTTTACCAAACACAAGAGTTGACTGTTCTTTTACAAAGCGAAATAACAACTTAACTTCTGCAAAGTGAAACAAAGACTGCTCTGTGCGCATTCGCACCAAAACGGCCACAAGTAAGTCAAAGATTATGACACTCTCACAGAAATGAATACACACTAGAACCATATCACTGTAATATATCGATACATCGGAGTACCTATACATTAATAAAACCAAATGTGAATATTGTCACAAAAATATGTCCTTTACTTCGCAGATAAGTAGTACGATATTACTGTTATCGAGAACTGGGATTGGAGTGCCGTAATGGTCACGTAAATAAAGAACCATTACAACCTACAGTTCTCACGTACAACGGTTACTATGGAAATAAAATTCACTGAGAATGTCACTGGTTAATGTCTCACAAAGTTTCCGACGTGAACGAAAATAATAAAAAAAAGAAAACCTTACGGTACGTTGCACATGTCAAACCGTCGCCGTCGTTGTCGTCTAGAACGTTCCCACTGCTCGATGTAGTATTGCGGGCACGCCTTGATTCGCAATGACCAATAGAAGGTAGAATCTTGATGTTATTGGAGACCCTTACGTCTCCACACACTTGTCATACTCGTGATGCCTCGCTAGTAATAATTGCACCTGACATAGACCAGGCAGTGCACGCCACTTAATTGTGTTCACTCTTACGTCTCACAACCAAGTAAGTCTCCCACACGCTTTGCTCTGACGTTACACTCGTTTCCAGAGAGAGCGCTCCTACACAACTCTTTACTCTCTGCCAACGTAATTGTTTTTCCTAACTTTCCCTAACGGCATTAAACCAAAGTAAATATATCACAATAAAAAATAATTTGTACAGGTTACAGCACTTGTCGGATTTCTAATTAACACATAGCACCTAAGGATTTACAGATAAAACAAGTACATCAAATTTACAATAAACATAATGGATAAAAAATTTTAGACAGCACATCTGTATTATACAGGGTGAAAAGTGTTTAAACCGAAAAACTCTGGGAAGTTGTAGGGAACATCAAAACAAATATTTTTCCCTAATCTCATTTTTTCGAATGAGGATAATTTAAACCGGCGGAGGGCGTATTACGCTCTTCAGTTGTTCGAGGCCGCATTACGATCTTCAGTTGTTAGAGGGCGTATTATACGCTCTTGAGCTGTAGGCAACAGCTGTCCACCAGTGTAGTAGTGCATTGTCTCTGTTTACTAATGGAGCGATACACCTGGATTGAGTACCCTGATATGGTTGGTGCGTACTACGTAGCGCGCCACAATGGACAAGCCCCACAGCGGGTTTATCAACAACAATGTCTTAATCACCGTATCTCGCATCATACGACCTTTTCTGCTGTGTACCAACGTCTGCGTGAGACCGGGTCATTTAGCAGATTACCTGGACAGGGACGCCGTCGCACGGGAAGAACGCTACAATTCGAGGAAGCTGTCTTGCAGCATGTGGAGCGGGATCCTTCAATCAGCACTCGTGCAATTGGACGTGACATGGGGACGAATCAGTCCTTCGAGAGCAGTTGTTACGTCCACAAGCTGGAACCAGTTGATTATCCACCCAGAGCACAGTTTTCACAGTGGAACCTGGAACAGTGTGAAATCCATCCTATATTTCCATCCCCTGTGTTGTTTACCGATGAAGCAACGTTCTGGCGTGATGGAGTCTTCAACAGGCACAGTTCACAGTTCGCATGTTTGGAGTGAGGATAGCTACTAGCGGTCATCAAGTGCGGTCGGTGTTGTTGGAGACTGTTTAATTCGGCCGTATCTGCTACCTAGGCCATTAAATGGCAGGCACTATTACAATTTTCTCGCCAGAGCATTGCCAGAATTGCTGGAAGACGTCCCGCTCCCTACAAGACAACGTATGTGGTTCCAATATGACAGGGCGCCAACACATTTCAGTCGTCGTGTGCGTCCATTCCTGGACCGACGGTTCCCAGAAACGTGGATTGGCAGAGGTGGTCCAGTACCATGGCGTGCTCGATCCCCAGATATGTCCCCTCTGGACTTTTTTGTGTGGGGAGAGATGTGCAACCTTGTTCACGCAATTCCTGTTGCATCAGAAGAGGATCTGGTTGCCCGGATAGTAGCAGCAGTAGGAACAACTCAGCATACTCCTGGGGTTTTTGCCCGTGTCAGACAGAACATGATCTGATGGTGTAACCTTTGTTTACGTTTCAATGGAGGCGTTTATGAAAATCTATTGTAACTGAAATTGGGTTGTGTTGTGTGTTGTCTCTTGGTTATAAGAAAATGGAAAAGTGTTTGTTGGTATAATTAATTTGCTGCCAGAGAAATCTTCCTCTACCGATTTAAATACTCCTCATTGGAAAAAATGACATTAGGGAAAAATATTTGTTTTGATGTCCCCTACAACCTCCCAGAGTTTGTCGGTTTAAATACTTTTCACCCTGTAGTGTCACACAATGGGAAAATCGTAGTGTATTAACGGGAACGAATATTTCGCTGGCAAAAGGATTCATATAACGTTTTTAATGTACAGATCGCTGATTAACGACAGTTAAAATAAATGGAAAAACCAAGAAAAGTTACTGATTCCGACTAATTTCTTTACTGGCGACGTACAAAGTACCTTAGGTTCTTAACTGTGCAGCAACATTCTCAGATGCGATAAAAATGGGCAACATTAATAAAAAGCGTGAGTTTAGATCAGGACGGGAGTTATCAATTGGTGTGAGGGGTTTCAGGAAATGAGTAAAGCGATAGGCCGAAAGCGTTCCCGAACGTGCGTCATGCGCATGACGCAGCTGTCCATTTGGCGGCAATAGTTGTCTCGGCCACCGCCCCGTGCGTAATTCGGTGAGCACAGCAGACCGGTAGCGGCGCGGGAAAATTACTCCCCCATCAGTTTCATTACGCTGATCAGCCGTGTCTCGGCCGAATATGCCCCGCCGTAGACGGGTTAACCGAAAAGAGCGGAATGAGGAAAAAGGGAAGCGGCGAAGAAATGACCGCATAAGGAACAGCGAAAGCTTTCATTACTTGATGGATTTTTATTTCCATATTTATAGAGGGGTAAAGGCGCTGGGCGCGGGGCCTGTAATCTGGGAGCAGCGCCGTGTGTAGTTACGCAGCCAGCGCCGCCGGCTAAGATGTATGTTATCAGTCAAGTATCAGCTAATGAACCGTACCTGCAGCGCGGTCTCTCCTTCTGAATTCCTCCGCAGAGCTGCGCTTGTCTTCATAATGGCGAACGGCATTCCTCCAGCGCAAGTTTTCGGCTACTCTGTTCGCGATCATGTATTCGTGGGCTGGCGTAGCGAGTAGACTACACGTGTCAGGCTCGAGGAGAAACAAGTCCACACCTCTGTAAACATGGAACATAGGATACTGGTTGTTTCAGTGTTGGAAATGGATGAGGAATCATCCTTAGTCGTTACAAGTAAAGAGATAGGAAAGTTTGTCTTCAGCGTTCGACAACGCAAGGGTCAACAGGGCCCGGCTAGAGTTTTCGTGTGTATGGATACACTGATCTAAAGAACTGTATGATCAGCAGTCCTGGGCAATTTCAAGATTGGTAACTGTATTGCAACAGAACAGAGACATTACGTCCTGTGGTGGTGGGTTTTCCTTTCACTCCTACTCCACTCTTCTTCCTTTCTTTCATTTCTACATTTTTCTGTTACTATAACTGTAAATACACTGAAGAGCGAAAGAAACTGGTACACCTGCCTAATATAGTGTACGGGCCTCGCGAGCACGACGTGGCTTGGACATGACTAATGTCTGAAGTAGTGCTGGAGGGAACTGACACCATGAATCCTCCAGGGCTGTCCACAAGTCCGTAAGAGTATGAAGGGGTGGAGATCTCTTCTGAACAGCACGTTGCAAGACATCCCAGATATTCTCAATGACGTTCATGTCTGGGGACGTTGGTGGGCAGCGGAAGTGTTTAAACTCAGATGGATGTTCCTCTGTAGTAATTCTGAACGTGTGGGGTGTCGCATTGTCCTGCTGAAATTGCCCCAGTCCGTCGGAATGCACAATGGACACGAATCAGGTGATCAGACAGGATCCTTACGTACGTGTCACCTGTCAGAGTCGTATATAGACTATCAGGGGTCCAATATCGCTGCAATTGTACACGCCCCTCACCATTACAGAGCCTCCAACAGCTTCAACAGGCCCCTACTGACATGCAGGGTCTACATCTACATCTACATTTATACTCCGCAAGCCACCCAAAGGTGTGTGGCGGAGGGCATTTTACGTGCCACTGTCATTACCTCCCTTTCCTGTTCCAGTCGCCTATGGTTCGCGGGAAGAACGACTGTCTGAAAGCCTCCGTGCGCGCTCTAATCTCTCTGATTTTACATTCGTGATCTCCTCGGGAGGTATAAGTAGGGGGAAGCAATATATTCGATACCTCATCCAGAAACGCACCCTCTCGAAACCTGGCGAGCAATCTACACCGCGATGCAGAGCGCCTCTCTTGCAGAGTCTGCCACTTGAGTTTATTAAACATCTCCGTAACGCTATCATGGTTACCAAATAACCCTGTGACGAAACGCGCCGCTCTTCTTTGGATCTTCTCTATCTCCTCCGTCAAACCGATCTGGTACGGATCCCACACTGATGAGCAATACTCAAGTATAGGTCGAACGAGAGTTTTGTAAGCCACCTCCTTTGTTGATGGACTACATTTTCTAAGCACTCTCCCAATGAATCTCAACCTGGTACCCGCCTTACCAACAATTAATTTTATATGATCATTCCACTTCAAATCGTTCCGCACGCATACTCCCAGATATTTTACAGAAGTAACTGCTACCAGTGTCTGTTCCGCTATCATATAATCATACAATAAAGGATCCTTCTTTCTATGTATTCGCAGTACATTACATTTGTCTATGTTAAGGGACAGTTGCCACTCCCTGCACCAAGTGCCTATCCGCTGCAGATCTTCCTGCATTTCGCTACAATTTTCTAATGCTGCAACTTCTCTGTATACTACAGCATCATCCGCGAAAAGCCGCATGGAACTTCCGACACTATCTACTAGGTCATTTATATATATTGTGAAAAGCAATGGTCCCATAACACTCCCCTGTGGCACGCCAGAGGTTACTTTAACGTCTGTAGACGTCTCTCCATTGATAACAACATGCTGTGTTCTGTTTGCTAAAAACTCTTCAATCCAGCCACACAGCTGGTCTGATATTCCGTAGGCTCTTACTTCGTTTATCAGGCGACAGTGCGGAACTGTATCGAACGCCTTCCGGAGGTCAAGAAAAATAGCATCTACCTGGGAGCCTGTATCTAAAATTTTCTGGGTCTCATGAACAAATAAAGCGATTTGGGTCTCACACGATCGCTGTTTCCGGAATCCATGTTGATTCCTACATAGTAGATTCTGGGTTTCCAAAAACGGCCGGCCGCGGTGGTCTCGCGGTTCTAGGCGGGCAGTCCGGAACCGTGCGACTGCTACGGTCGCAGGTTCGAATCGTGCCTCGGGCATGGATGTGTGTGATGTCCTTAGGGTAGTTAGGTTTAAGTAGTTCTAAGTTCTAGGGGACTGATAACCACAGCAGTTGAGTCCCATAGTGCTCAGAGCCATTTGAACCATTTTTCCAAAAACGACATGATACTCGAGCAAAAAACATGTTCTAAAATTCTACAACAGATCCACGTCAGAGATATAGGTCTGTAGTTTTGCGCAACTGCTCGACGACCCTTCTTGAAGACTGGGACTACCTGTGCTCTTTTCCAATCATTTGGAACCCTCCGTTCCTCTAGAGACTTGCGGTACACGGCTGTTAGAAGGGGGGCAAGTTCTTTCGCGTCCATGGATTCATGAGCTTGTCTCCATACCTGCACACGTCCATCCCCTGGAGACAAATTGAAATGAGACTCCTCCGATCAGGCAACATGTTTTCAGTCATCAAAAGACCAATGTCAGTGTTGACGGACCCAGGCGAGGCGTAAAGCTTTGTGTCGTGCAATTATCATGGGTACACGTGTGGGCCTTCGGCTCCGAAAGCCCATATCGATGATGTTTCGTTCAATGGTTCGCACGCTGACACTTGTTGATGGCTCAGCATTGAAATCTGCAGCAATTTGCGGAAGGGTTGCATTTCTGTCGCGATGAACGATTCTCTTCAGTCGTCGTTGGTATTGCTTTTGCAGGATCTCTTTCCGACCGCAGCGATGTTGGAGATTTGATGTTTTATCGGATTCCTGATATTCACGGTACACACGTGAAATGGTCGTACGGGAAACCTCTTACTTCATCGCTACCTCTGAGATGCTGTCTCCCATCGCTCGTGCGACGACTATGTCATCACGTTTAAATTCACCTAAATCTTGATAACCTGCCATTGTAGCAGCAGTAACCGATCTAAAAACTGTGCCAGACACTTGTTGTCCTGTATAGACGTTACCGACCGCAGCACCGTATTCTGTCTGTTTACATATCTCTGTCTTTGAATACGCATGCCTATACCAGTTTCTTTGACACTTCAGTGTATTTAATATTGTATATTCACTTTCATGTTGAAAAATCTATGGTATCTATGCAATATAACGACCTGCCTGAGAACCACAATACGGCTATATAACTATGTAAAAGTACAAATAGTTTTATACGCAGGGCATCCGCACTTTCTGAATATCATGATAAATGAAAGTAAAAATTAATTTTTGTTGCACCTGAATATACGGTTCTAAAAACTAAAGCAAAGTTTTACCAGCTGTCAGAGGTGTTTTCGTTCATCATCAAGTACATTAAGTGTGAATAAGTAGCCTAAAATCTAGAACATATACAATATCGCTGGTAAAGTAACATTTACACGTTGTTTCCGATTTGTAAATAAAAAGATGTTACCTTCATTTTATGACTTTTTCTATATTTACGTCTATACTCTGCGAAGCACCATGACGTGTGCACTAGTATCCCCAGTGTTCCATATATTTAGTTTCCTTCCCATTCCACTTACGGCTGTCAGTAGGGGAGGAATTACTGCTTGTAAAGCACTATGCGAGCTATTACTTGTCTAATTTTGTTTCTCATTCTCTACGTCCGCAGCTCGTGGTCGTGCGGTAGCGTTCTCGCTCCCCACGCCCGGGTTCCCGGGTTCGATTCCCTGCGGGGTCAAGGATTTTCTCTGCCTCGTGATGACTGGGTGTTGTGTGCTGTCCTTAGATTAGTTAGGTTTAAGTAGTTCTAGGGGACTGATGACCATAGCTGTTAAGTCCTATAGTGCTCAGAGCCATTTGAACCATTTCATTCACTACGTAGCGGTCTGAAGAATATTAGTAGTCCCCGTCCTGAAAGCCGGCTCTTTGAATTTGCTAAGAAGATTTCACAGAATACTCTCTGCCAGTCAAAATTATTCAGCATTTCTGTTAACTCCAGCTAGCTGAAAAAGCCTGTTTGTATACACTCGATGTTCCTCCTTAGTCCGAAATGGAAAATTTGTGGTAAGCTGAGGGCATTGGTCGCTAGGTTTACACACAACTTAATCTAACTTAAACTAACTTATGCTGAGGACAGCACACACAGGCATGCCCGAGGGAGGACTCGAACCTCCGACGGGAGGAGCCGCGCAAACCGTTCAAATGGCTCTGAGCACAATGCGACTTAACTTCTGAGGTCATCAGTCGCCTAGAACTTAGAACTAATTAAACCTATCTAATCTAAGGACATCACACACATCCATGCCCGAGGCAAGATTCGAACCTGCGACCGTAGTGGTCGCTCGGTTCCAGACTGTGGCGCCTAGAACCGCATGGGCCACTCCGGCCGGCGCGCAAACCGTGACAAGGCGCCCGAGATCGAGCGGCAAGTCCGAACTGCTATGGATTACTGAGTATATGCAATCGTTCCACTTGATAACGTTACATGCAGGAAGTAGCAGGTATCTGTACCTGACTGACTCTGGTTGTGATGTTGTGATTCATTTATGATGTGGTCAATAGTTACGATATTTTTACAATTCATAGAGCCTTAAACTTCAATTTTTCTACATAGTTTCCAATATCTGCAACAGGCTGCTATTTTGGCAACATCTAACTGGATACTAGTATAATTTGTGTTGAATAAAACTTCATTGTTGAGGCTTTCGTGATCACTTGTTGACGAATTAAGTGTTGCCTATTGTCTGAGGAGTTTCGGCCGACGTTTGTTCAATGATTTTTGCGAGATTCGCCAACACGAAGGGCTGACATTGTCAATGGTTCACACCCTATTTCTGATGGCGGCCGAAGCAATGAACTGTGAATCTTTGACAGTGCCAACGAATCGTGCTGGCGAAATATCAGAAAAATTGTTGAACAAACTTCGGCCGAATATCCCAACCCAAAAGCTATCAGGCGATACGTGAAAGAAAACTTCTTCGCTTGTAACTAGACAATTTGTGAAACTAAAATTATCGTTGTTGTATAACCTAAGCAGTAACACTCTTGATACATTTCCCTGGAATAATTAGGTATTACTCCTGTGTCTGTTGATGACACTCCTTCCCCGCTAACGTGCCTCGTAGTAGTTGTCGACAGTTCTTTTCCATTCAGTCGGGAGCATGGTTAGATATCAACTACAAACATACTTTCTTTGACTGGAATCTGCGTGGTGCTGAATTCAAAACTTTCAGAAAATCTTAGATCGCTTAATGCATCCGTTTACTTCCATTCGTATAATGGGTGTAGAGCGTGAGTGAGGTATTGAATAATTGATGTTTTCGCATCTCATGCTGGTTTCCTTGGAAATCTTTATTTTTTTCAAAGTAGTTCATTATTATGTATGGGAGAGTACATTCCAGAATTCTGCTACAAACGGAGGTGAGAAATGTATGACGGATATTGTACGGGTCATTGTTGTTACGTTTTGAGTAGATGGTGTAATTTGTTCACTTCTCTAAGCACAGGGAACAATACACTTCTCAAAGAATTTTCCATAAATTACGGACGATAATGAAGCTAATTCACTGACAAATTCTGTAGAGAAACTGTTGAGCGTTAGTGATTTGAGCTGCTTCTCAACATCACTATTATAAATACTATGTCACTCATTTTTGCAGTGGTACTATGATTGAACTGCGACAACGTTCTTCAACTTTCCATTGTGAAGCGATCCTTGGAATCAGAATTCAGCGTTTCGGCTATGTGTTAGTCATTAAATATTTCGTTCCCTTATCATCTAAAAGTGTCGGGACACTAATTTTCGTGCCATTAGCTGTCCTCAGATGTTACCGAAGTTCTTACGGCGTCTCTCTGAGGGAGGTCTTGTGGTAATGTATTACGACGATAGTTAGTGATGATTTTGCGCATTGACCTTCTGATACTTAGGCCCGTTTCAGTTAAAGGACGAAGAAATATTAGGACTTAACGTCCCATCAGCGACGAGGTCATTAAGGACGGAGCACGAGCCCGGCTTGAGGAAGAATAGGGAAGGAAACCGGCCTTTCGAAGTAGCCATCCCGGAATTTGCCTTGGGGGCGATTTTAGGGAAATCATGGAGATGTAATTGGAGGGACAGGGATTTGAACTGCTTTCCTTCCGAATGAGAGTGTGTTGGCTTCTCTCAGCGCCATCTCGCTCGATCTGTTTCAATTAATGTCTGCTTACCTGTAGATATATCCAGTGATAAAATTCCCAGTGAGTTTGTTCCCAGAGGTGTAAACAAACGCATTGGCTCTGAGCACTATGGGACTCAACTGCTGTGGTCATAAGTCCCCTAGAACTTAGGACTACTTAACCCTAACTAACCTAAGGACAGCACACAACACCCAGCCATCACGAGGCAGAGAAAATCCCTGACCCCGCCGGGAATCGAACCCGGGAACCCGGGCGTGGGAAGCGAGAACGCTACCGCACGACCACGAGATGCGGGCTAAACAAACGCATTGCTTCCTCCCACATACACTGACGAAAAAAAAATCGCAACAACAAAAAATAAGTAAAGTTGAGTAACGAAATTTCTGAAATACGTTCGTCTAGGTAACACATTTCTGTGATTACGTCGCAAGATCAGAGATTAATGTAAGCGCCAGATAAGCTATTTCAAACGTGAAACGCTGGTACATTAATAACCTGTGTAACCGCCAGAATGCCGAATGCAAGCATGCAAATGTGGATGCATTGAGTTGTACAGGTGCCGGATGTCAGATTGTGGGCTATATTTCCATACCTCTTGCACTTGATCGGTCAATATAGGAACGATTACTGCTGTCTGTGGATGACGCTAGACTTGTCGTCCACTGATGTCCCAAATGTGCTCTATTGTAGACAAATCTGGTGAACGAGCAGGTCAAGGCACCATGTCGACACTCTACAGAGCATGCGCTGCAACAGTGATATATGAGCGGGCGTTACCTTGTTGGAAAACACCCCCTGGAATTCTGCACATGAACGGCGGCGCAACAAGTCGAATCACAAGACTGACGTACAAATTTGCCGTCAGGTTGCGTGAGATAACTACAAAAGTGCTCCTGCTGTCATACAAATAGCATCGCAGAACAAATCCGATGTTTAGGTCCAGTGCGTGTAGTACGCACGTAGGTTGTTTGTAGGTCCTCAACTGGCCTTCTTCTAGTCAACACACGGCCATCACTGGCGTCGAGGCAGAACCAGCTTTCATCACAAAACACAACACACCTCCACCCTGCCCTCCAGTTAGCTCTCGTTTGACTCCACAGTAGGCGCAAATGGCGGTGGTTTGGGACCAGTGGAATGCACGCTACAGGGCATCTGGTACGAAGCAGTCCTTGAAGTAACCGATTTGTAACAGTTCGTTGTGTCACTGTGGTGCCAAATGCTGCTCAAATTGCTGCTGCAGATGCAGTACGATGCGCCAGAGCCATATGCCAAACAGGATGGTCTTCGCTCTCGGTAGTGCCACGTGGTCGCCCGGAGAGCGGTCATGTTGCGACTGTACATTCTTGAGGACACCGTTGCCAGCAGTCATATACCGTGGATCTCATTCCTTCCAAGTCTTTCTGCAGTATCGTGGAAGGATCATCCAGTTTCTCGTAGCCCTATTACACGACCTCGTTCAAACTCAGTGAGGTCTTGATAATGGTGTCTTCGTCGCCTTAGGGGCACCCATGACTATCATAAACTCATCACGTCCAATCTCAAACGTAACTAACGTTCACCACAATTAAAGCTTGCATTTCAAGCAAACTTGATTTTCATCTTCATAGTGGTGCTACTAGTGCGACTCTCATGCGATTGGCGCAGAATTTGAATGAACATCATGTTTCAGATGTATAAAAACGCCCACCAGCTTTCCTTTATGTCGCACAAATTCTCCATGGTGTTGTGATTTTTTCCCCGTCAGTCTATATCTTGTGAAAAGAACAATGCGGGAAAATCAGCATGTTACGAGATCATTCGGAAGCTGATAGACGGTCGTTCTTCACATGAACTGCCAGCCGCTGTGGCCGAGCTGTTCTAGGCGCTGCTGCTAAGGTCGCAGGTTCGAATCCAGCTTCGGGCATGGATGTTTGTGATGTCCTTAGGTTAGTTAGGTTTAAGTAGTTCTAAGTCTAGGGGACTGATGACCTCAGATGTGGAGTCCCATAGCACTTAGAGCCATTTTCACATGAACTATTCGATAATAGAAGAGGGAAGCGGAGCAGGATAGTGGCGCTCAAGCACAAATTACCGATCGCCATACATCGCAAGATACCTAGCAGAGTGTGTATAATACCTTGGACGCTGTCCTCTGTGATCAATGTTGATGGCCTTCCTTCCCGGTCAACAGCACACGCCGCACACGCAGCACACGCTACATTGCATTTGGTCCATACACGGCTAGAATTTCACCGTGAATATATGTACTATTTAAACTTTTTGCCCACAAGAATCTTATTGTCCCGCGTACTTTAAGTTTGGAGTATGTTTCCAGTTGAAGTGTTTTTTCACTTTCACACGGTGATGCATGTATTAAGGCTAAGGCAGCTGCACACATATCAGTAATGCCACAGTGCCATGACTGGCCCGTTACACCCCCGACGTGTTTGAAGGTACTATTCTAGGAATTTAAAGGGCAATGCTCTCACTCGCCTGTGGCAAAATTCAAATAGTTCAAATAGCTCTGGCCGAGCGGTTCTAGGCGCTACAGTCTGGAACCGCGCGACCGCTACGGTCGCAGGTTCGAATCCTGCCTCGGGCATGGATGTGTGTGATGTCCTTAGGTTGTTAGGTTTCAGTAGTTCTAAGTTCTAGGGGACTGATGACCTCAGAAGTTAAGTCCCATAGTGCTCAATGCCATATTTTTTTTCAAATGGGTCTGAGCACTATGGGACTCAACTGCTGTGGTCATAAGTCCCCTAGAACTTAGAACTACTTAAACCTAACTAACCTAAGGACATTACACACATCCATGTCCGAGGCAGGATTCCAACCTGCGATGGTAGCAGCTTCGTGGTTCCGAACTGAAGCGCCTAGAACCGCTCGGCCACAGCGGCCGGCTTTGACACTACAGCTGCTACGTCGCTAGCGTTTGCAGTAATGGAAAAACAGAGAAGTCGACATGAAGTGTTCTGGACAAGTCCGATATGTGACGAAACCGAACGACGGACCCATCGGACACCTTCTGTTGTGCTCTTTGCATGCAGTTACAATTTTTAGTAAAGTGGTTATCGCCAAGCCTGAACGTGCATCGATTTCCTTTCAGTTTTTGCTCTAAGAGGGATACGCTGGCTGCTAGCTTGTTGACGTACAGAATATCTAATAATAAATCAATACGTAAATATACAGCTCTAAAACAGGCAGTATATTTACAATAAGCAGCCGATGTTTTTATAGGCCGGTACGTCTATATTTTTCCTATCGATATATCGACACATTTCTCGATATATGGAGGGACGTTAACGATATTTTTTAAATATCGATATATCGGATTCCCGGTTTTTTGAAAAATATCAACAGTCCTACAGTGTAAGCCGTGTTCCAGCCGACGTCGTATCGTGACTGTCGTATTCCTTGCCGCCAACATTTTCTCTCCTAACCGCCACGCCATGATCAGGCTGTTGCGTTGGCATGCATTAGTTTATCAACAGAAATATGTACGAGGAAACATTTATTTGATTAGTGCTCAACTATCCTGTGTTATATGGTCTTTCCAATCCCAAATACATGAACCCAGAGCTGAAGAATACATTCTGGGCCGGCCGTTGTGGACGAGCGGTTCTAGGGGCTACAAAAAATGGTTCAAATGTCTCTGAGCACTATGCGACTTAACTTCTGAGGTCATGCGTCGCCTATAACTTAGAACTAATTAAACCTAACTAACCTATGGACATCACACACATCCATGCCCGAGGCAGGATTCGAACCTGTGACCGTAGCGGTCGCACGGCTCCAGACTGTAGCGCCTAGAACCGCACGGCCACTCCGGCCGGCTAGGCGCTTCAATGAGGAACCGCGCGACCGCTACAGTCGCAGGTTCGAATCCTGCCTCGGGCATGGATGTGTTGATGTCCTTAGGTTAGTTAGGTTTAAGTAGTTCTAAGTTCTAGGGGACTGATGACCTCAGATGTTACGTCCCATAGTGCTCAGAGCCATTTGAACCATTTGAATACATTGTGGAATAAAATAGGAGCGGAAGTAAAAACAAATGGTAAGTACGTACGTGTTTATCTCTGATTTTACAGCAATGAATACAACCTGCTGGGTAAAATATCATCGTTTGATCGTGCTGACTATCGCTGTAACATTTTCTTTCCATATGCCCCGACATCAGATACCATATAGTTGCACTGAGCGTCTACAAGAGGCAATAAAGCAATGTAGAATGTCTTTGTGTTCTTAGAGGATAGTGATCCAGTGTTCTAAGGAACGTGAGCAGAAACGTGTTGCCCAGCCAAAGCTCATATAAAATTAGGAAAAATGCCACATTTCATAAAAACCCTTATCGATGTTCTTCCACATATCGTCTGTCAGAGTAGTCATCAATTCATCCATCATGCTGTCTATATTGTTAAGAACCATTCAAAAACCAAGATCGCGCAAAATATTTTTTATTCAAGACAACCGATTTCAACAGACTTGGCTGTCCTCTTTAAGCCTTAAACTTTTTTTTTTTTTTTTTTTTTGTACCAAAACATGTTCATTTTCCGCTGAATCTTATGCACAAGATGTCAAGTAGATAAAACTCAGCACATTATAAATGTTTGTCATAGCTAAACTATTTAAAAACACACAGCACCTTGTCCAAAAGGCCGTGTCCATATACAAAGAAAATGTTTAAGACCTGAAGATGACAGCTAAGACTGTTGAAATGAGTTGTCTCGAATGAAAAACATTTTGTGTGATCTTGGTTTTTGAATGGTTTCTAACAATTAAATCAGATCACCCTTCAATACTCTCACAATGAGAAAATTCAATCACATTGTCTATAATTATCTTGAAGTTATCGCATACGATCTTGTGTACCGTACTACGCCCCACGTGACAACTAAATGAAATCGTGTTTAGCGCATCAAAAATGGTTCAAATGGCTCTGAGCACTATGGGACTTAACATCTATGGTCATCAGTCCCTTGAACTTAGAACTACTTAAACCTAACTAACCTAAGGACATCACACAATACCCAGTCATCACGAGGCAGAGAAAATCCATGACCACACCGGGAATCGAACCCGGGAACCCGGGCGTGGGAAGTGAAAACGCTACCGCACGACCACGAGCTGCGGACTTTGGCGGATCTCCAGAGGCCAAATATGTGAGGAAAGGTAGGGAGTAATGGTATAACAAACGAAGGTTTCACAGCTGGTCTTAGCGCTAATGAATCAGTATCACGCAAAACATGAGAAAACACTCAATACTATACAACAGAATCCTATAATGATGAATGTTGTTTCATATATTTCGTTACGAATAAACTCTCAAAGTGATGTGATGACTTTTCTCGCTGTTTGTTTCGTTGTTTCAAATACACTTCCAACTTATTTAATGGTAAGCTGAATGAGTTTTCTGACATTCCGAAATATTCATAATACCTCGCTCCAACGTCCGTCGACAAATTCTCCTTCTGTTGCTCTATTTTTCCACGTCTGATGAACCAACTTCCGTTTTTTCACTGTTTTTCCTCTTCCTTAACAAGAATGACAGCAGTCAACATGAGAACGTCGTCCGGAAACTTCCCCATCCTGGCCGCTCAAGTGCACTGCCACGCGCCGGAAGAAGCACTGACCACAGTGAATACGTGTCACTGAGGCGTGAGGGTCGGTGCAATCACGGCAGTGTCACGTCACTGATGTGTATGAAGCGCCCTTTATCCGCACCGCAGCAGAACTGCGTCTGCAGGAAACATGAAACAAATACTCTGTTTTGACAATGCGCCACTCTTGCTACGCAATGGTCTTTGCGTGGGACAACATGTGTAACCTACTTCCTGAAGTCCCTACGTATTTGTGGCCGCAGGTGTGGTTGTTAAAACTGCAACTTTTGCAGGAATTACGCTACACCTAATCATTGTTTCTTTAATACACACATCGCTGAAGATTCTGCAATAGAAGATTCTAGAGATATAATTTCCTTTCGGAAAATAGTTTGAGGAAAGTGAATTTTTCCCCCTTTTTTTATTGCAGATTAACAAAGTGCTCTCTTCACATACGTACAGTTTTCATTTAAACATTCTATTGTCGGACACAGAAATGCTTACGACTGTCGCAATGTTTTGAAAGGACCGTCGAAATTCAGTGAGGGGATGCAACAGGAAATAACTGAAATACTTCCAGCAAATGGAGAATATCGAAATGGAGAGAGTTTTCTTTGTCGAACCGCATTCCCGTCGTCTGCGCTCATTGCGTATGCCGCTTGCCACTCCGACTATTAGTAATTTCGGCTTACCGGCGGCGAGTAATCTTAAAGCATTTGCCTGCAACACAGAATTGCCAACTAAAAAGCGAATTTGACCCATCATCAAGAATACTTATAAGAGATGGAAGCCGCCCGTGTCTAACGTCCCGAACTGCAATCTAGAAGCTGACGTCAGCGGGGAGTGAGAGTTGGGAGAAACCTAGGCCTGCGCACACATTTACTTTTCAGCTGCATTATTCGCTGCCACAGCTCTAATAACATACTGAAGTGGCCCGTCATTCGACGATTATGTATGCTTACAGCTTTATAATGTAAAAGTGTTTTTTTTTTTTTTTTTTTGACAGACCATACTTAACAATGTACACTGAAGAAATTAAAAGACTGAAAAAACAGAGAGATGTGTAAGTAATATTACACAGCCCTGTACTACACTTGTCAAATAGCAGAACAGCGTCCTTTATCAATGGTGCCGGTGCGGCTATAAACGTTAAAATACATTCTTTTTGGGTAAATCTATTAGCAACAGGAGCAGACTAATTTATTATCTGCACATACGTCAAATAGGCAGCCATTGTTATTATATACATTGTTGTCTGGAAATATATAGAATCACCTTCATCATTGGCTTTACTTAACTTCATTATGTGATTCATGAGTCATTTGTTCTACAAGATTGCGTACGAATGTCAAAAAATAAGCACTGAAATGTAGGATTTCGCAGGGTAGAGCCACGGGTCGTAACACATCTGAAATGTAACGTCCACTGTTCAAAGTGCCGTCAGTGCGAACAACAGGCGATCGAGACGTGTAACCAATGGCACCCCATAAGATCACACCGGGTGATACGCCAGTATGGCGATGACGAATACACGCTTCCAATGTGCGTTCGCCGCGATGTCGCCAAACACGGATGTGACCATCATGATGCTATAAACAGAACCTGGATTCATCCGAAAAAATGACGTTTTGCCCTTCGTGCACCCAGGTTCGTCGTTGAGTACACCATCGCAGGCGCTCCTGTCTGTGGTGCAGCGTCAAGGGTAATCGCAGCCATAGTCTCCGAGCTGATAGTCCATGCTGCTGCAAACGTCGTCGAACTGTTCGTTCAGATGGTTGTTGTCTTGCAAACGTCCCCATCTGATGACTCAGGGATCGAGACGTGGCTGCAGGATCCGTTACAGCCATGCGGATAAGATGCCTGTCATCTCGACTGCTAGTGATACGAGACCGTTGGGAACCAGCACGGCGTTCCGCATTACCATCCTGAACCCACCGATTCCATATTCTGCTAACAGTCGTTGAATCTCGACCAACGCGAGCAGCAATGTCGCGATACGATAAACCGCAATCGCAATAGACTACAATCCGACCTTTATCAAAGTTGGAAACGTGATGGTACGCATTTCTCCTCCTTACACGAGGCATCACAACAACGTTTCACCAGGCGACGCCGATCAACTGCTGTTTGTGTATGAGAAATCGGTTGGAAACTTTCCTCATGTCAGCACGTTGTAGGTGTCGCCACCGGCGCCAACCTTGTGCTCTGAAAAGCTACTCATTTGCATATCACAGTATCTTCTTCCTGTCAGTTAAATTTCCCGTCTGTAGCACGTCATCTTCGTGGTGTAGCAATTTTAATGGCCAGTAGTGTATGTTGCAATATACAGCTGATCTGTTTCTGACTAAATATATTCTACTGAATATTGAACTTTACTTGCGTGCTTTGAAATTTGTCTTCGCTATCTGTCAGATATTTTATATATTTAGGCAACTGTTAAAGGAGATCTTAAAATAAATAGTTTTCTGTCAAATCTAGCAGAATAGGTAGTGTCATTGGTAGACAAGACGTAAGACCTATTTCCGACAGTTCAAGATGATAAACGGTATGCTGCGTCCAGCTAAAGGCAGTCGTGGACTCAGGGTCCCTGGAATTGTCGTCCCTTGCCAGTGCGGAAGAAACTGTATCGGGCAGTCAATGCGTATATTTTTGTGCAGAACACGCAAGGCACATTAGAGATTGTGATTCCAAAAAATCTGCACAGCTTCACGAGTAAACTTTAATTTATATTTCATAAACTAAAAATCTTATTTCACGCATCATTCTACTGTAACAAAACTTTAAAAAGCGCGTAGAGACCTGAATGTTCCTGAAGACAGTCATGGGTTCCGGATGAGGACGACTGAGGTTATCATAGAATACTCTAACTTTTATTCTAAGTTGATGCGGCAAGAATACTGAAAATGTTTTTGAGTAATATAGTCGTAAGAAACTTTGTTCTCATATTATCTGTACTTTTTATTTTAAAAAAAGTTCCATTCCTGCTGATAACTTCGGGAATTAGCAACTGGGATAGAGACCCATATTTTAGGCATTAATGATCTGAAATTCTTTCTAAAAGTGTGACAGTTCCGCGATTTCACAGGTCTTACTTCTGGTCTGTTTCATAATCAAACATTTAACACTTTAATTGACAATGTTTTTCTGAAGCAACACTCATCTCCAATATCCACTGTACAAACTTTAAAAGTACTAATGAATTTTAACTGGTATTATTGCTCTTTCATCCTTTACCTACTCACAGTTGCCAGCGACTGCCTTTGAAATGCCGTACTTCGTGACCAGATGACCCCTAAATGACGGGTTGCACGAGAACTGTGAGCGACATTTTTGTTTGTTTGTGCATGTGTGTGTGTGTGTGTGTGTGTGTGTGTGTGTGTGTGTGTGTGTCCGCTCACGAGGAAAGATTTTAACGCGTCTCTGTTAATTAATTTTATGAAACATGTACAAATATGCTTGGTAACATTGTTTTTCTGCGAATTACGCCTTGGTTGCAGGCATATTTTGTGCCGGACGATTCGTCCACTACTGCGGGAAGTATCCTTAAAGGCCATGCAGATGTGGGTACAGTAGTTGATTCTCCAACGTAAATTCATTTTCCATGTGAAACAATGTAACCGATCAACGGTCGAAACGTGGTGTCATCCTGCCGTCACTAAAGATCCTAAGAGCCGCAGCGACGTAAATTACGCATCTTGCACGAAAGAAGAATTGACCCTGTTTGTTTTGTTTAGCACTAAGTCCCACAACTTGTCTAATTTCAGTCCTTACTATTTTCCGTTATGTACCTCCTCTACATATCTTAGCGTAGTAATGATCAGACTTTGATAAAACTTTAATATCGGTGAATCGAATTTTGTAGTCGACTGATGCCATTTAGATCACGAAAACTGAAAACGGCCGGGAGAGCGGTGTGCTGGCCACGTGCCCCTCCATATCCGCATACAGTGACGCCTACCGTCTGAGGATGGCACGGCGGTCGGTCGGTACCGTTAGGCCTTTCGAGGCCTGTCAGGACGGAGTTAGTTTAGTTTTCTAGTCCCAGTGCATGATCTGTGACTGCAGACCCATCTGTGTGCCGAGAGAAATGCGTTGTGTTCTCCAAGCTTCTTTCAGTATTTTATATGTACACTTGTGTGCACGTGCGAGGCATTTGGTGTATACGTGTCGTGGCAAGTGGAGGCCGCAAGTTTTTTTTCCATCATTTAGATATTCACACACTGGAATTACTTTATTGGTTGTAGGCACTTCGTATATTTTTGAAAATAAATTTATGTAATAATTTATCAAATTCAGGAAGCGTCATTAAGTGGGAAAAAATTGTCTGGAATAATTTTTATCTCAAGATTTTTAAGAAGTGTCAAATAAAGAGTTAGTAAGGCAAATAAAGAGTTAGCAATGTTTGTGTACGAGGTCCATGATCTTTCCAGTTTAATTTTGTAACAAAGTGAAATACAACTGGGTGAAAAACTTATCTATTTACTCTATTACTCTGCAAATGACTGTATGGTGTGTGGAAAAATGTATATCGGCATCGTTCTCCTACTTTCCTATAAAATTTTCGGTTTGTGGGATGGTAATTTTCTAAGTAACTTCCTTCGTAGATGAATTAATTTTCCTCAGGAACTTCCGGGCGAATCATATAGATAGTTAGGCTCATGTTTTCCCCACAGGTAGATTTATGTGGTTCCTACACTTCAAATCGGTGTGGATACGTATACCTTTCTCGCACGCCACGCACAGACCGATGGTGACCGACAAAGCTTGTACAAAGTTGCGCCTTATTTAGACATATAGATAAGCTCAAGGGTAGTCGCGTGACGTGTTTGCCCATATGCCACTGGCATATCTGATACATATCGCCTTTGAACTTTTGCGCCGTTAGGTGAGTGAAAGTCGCAGGAGAGCTCGTGATAATATATAGTGGACCACACACACAATAATGTCACCGCCAGTCACTATACACGAACGGTAATTATGAAGTAAAGGGTAGAAAATAAATATAGCGTTTACTTATTGCATTCGGGATACTTGCGATTTCACAGAGATAACTACCTCGTATTCTCAGCGAATGGAATAGAAGAGGATGACGCGATACCATGATTCTGTTATCCGAGTGACAGTCGCAACTGGATGGTCATCAAAGAGTTCGCGGATGGATTGATGTGTCCAGACACAAAGGACACTCCCTCTCGTAAGTCATACAGACTCTGATATTTTCACGAGTCATAATTACTAGGTGCTACTGTGAATACCGTAGCTCAGGTAACTTGTAGCTTCGGTACAACCTTTTTACTATTGAACATCAAAAAATGAGTCCAGTCATCTACATTTACATTTGAACTCTACAAGTCATCTTACGATGTATACAGAGCGTACTTCTTGTACCACTATCTTTTCCCCTTTTCCCTAATCCATTCGCGAGTGTCACGTTGGAAGAATGATGGTAGGTAATTTCTCAGATTTTCTCGTTGTGGTCATTTCACGAGATGTACGCGGGAGGAAATAATATGTTGTTCAACTTTTCCCGTAACGTACACTCTCGGAATTTTATTGGTGAACCTCTCCGTTATGCACAACGCCCCCTTTGCAGCGTCTTCCACTGTAGTTTCTTGAGCACTTCTGTAATGCTCTCGCGTCAACTAAACGTTTCTGTGATGATGCGTACCACTCTTCGTTGGATTTTCTCTTTCTATTCTATTAATCGAATCTGGTAAAGATCTGAAACTCATGAGAAACACTTAAGAATCGACCGAACAAATGTTTTGTATGCCGAAACTTCCTGGCAGATTAAAACTGTGTGCCCGACCGAGACTCGAACTCGGGACCTTTGCCTTTCGCGGGCAGGTGCTCTACTATCTGAGCTACTGAAGCACGACTCACGCCCGGTACTCACAGCTTTACTTCTGCCAGTACCTCGTCTCCTACCTTCCAAACTTTACAGAAGCTCTCCTGCGAACCTTGCAGAACTAGCACTCCTGAAAGAAAGGATATTGCGGAGACATGGCTTAGCCACAGCCTGGGGGATGTTTCCAGAATGAGATTTTCACTCTGCAGCGGAGTGTGCGCTGATATGAAACTTCCTGGCAGATTAAAACTGTGTGCCCGACCGAGACTCGAACTCGGACCTTTGCCTTTCGCGGGCAGGTGCTCTACCATCTGAGCTACCGAAGCACGACTCACGGCCGGTACTCACAGCTTTACTTCTGCCAGTACCTCGTCTCCTACCTTCCAAACTTTACAGAAGCTCTCCTGCGAACCTTGCAGAACTAGCACTCCTGAAAGAAAGGATATTGCGGAGACATGGCTTAGCCACAGCCTGGGGGATGTTTCCAGTATGAGATTTTCACTCTGCAGCGGAGTGTGCGCTGATATGAAACTTCCTGGCAGATTAAAACTGTGTGCCCGACCGAGTCTCGAACTCGGGACCTTTGCCTTTCGCGGGCAGGTGCTCTACCATCTGAGCTACCGAAGCACGACTCCGCTGCAGAGTGAAAGTCTCATTCTGGGTTTTGTATGCCATTTCTTTCGTGGATCAGATACATATTCTTAAGATTTTTCCTAGGAGTGTCAGCCTCGTGTTTGGTGTCAATTGAACTGTTTAAAAAGTGACTGGGATGCTACAGATTCTATCACCGGTGACCCATGTGATCATGGGTATTGAAAAGAAACAAGGTCCCCCATTGAATAACGGATTATTAAATGAAAATTAGTAGGGGGGGGGGGGCAGTTAAGAGTGAAAGTTTAGGGACCACACATCACATGGACATGTTGATAATGGGACCACAAAAATATGGAAGGAATCTAATGGTCACTAAGACAATCTGGTTTATTATCAAAATACATCAAAAATCTTTTACCCACTGAAACAAGAAAACAAAAAATTAATAAATGGACAAGAGACTACAATCAGCTTTGACACAGGTGGGTGGATACATGAAACACTGCTGTTAAACTGCGTCGTGAATACGAATAATGATTCCAGAAATGGTTATTGAGTTAAAGATCTTGAGAAAGTATGAGCAAACATCAGTATTCCTGCCTAAGTAGGTGCTGCTAGCTGGCTGCGAAAATTAGATCAGCAAAGCGAAACCATGATGCATATTAACTGACTTCACACTCACTTTATCTCGGTGGATGTAAATAAGGCTCATGCTTACAAAAAGTTCAGCACGGTCTTTGTGTTCTGCTATAAGTTGGAGACGTCTCATTCTGCAGCCCTCAGTGATGACCTCGAGCAAATGTTCTTCCTGGCACTCTCTGTAAAAATGTTCTCTTACTTTCCTCTTACCTTGTTCTTCCAGCATCAGAATCTTGCTGGCCAATTGCAACGGACCTTGTGTATTCTGACCAGTGATAATTTAACAAACAAGCTTGCCAACTTCCTACTCTTACGGATTTTGTCCTGATTAACCAACGAGGCATACTGTATTTCTACCTTGGCGTGGGAAAGAAGGCAGAAAATCTGCCCCACTATGTAAAAGATATCAAGTTATGGCCAATTCAAAGACGTCCGTGTAAACATGTGCAAGAACCCTCCCTCGTGGCCCAAATCATTACTATGAGCCAACCAGAGAACCACTCCTTAAAATTTGAGCAATCATTCCAGATTGCCTCGTTTGGGCTTAATTGCTTCTCCCACACTATAGAGGCTCATTTTCTCTCTTGTCTTTCAGATTTTTGTGTCTGTTAAACAGCATTCCTTTCATTTCTCGCACAGTGAAGCCTTACAGGACATTGGCCGTCCTCACTCCATGCCCCTGATGGGACAGGCTGGCAAACCACTCACCCTGGTGCTTTACCTGCCCCAGACTGGCTGTGAGCAGGAAACATCTTTATGTGAATCCTGCCGTTCCCTTTTTTCCAGCCAGCTAAAAGCTACAAGGCTGCTTTACCGAGAGGAAAAGAGATATAGAGAGAATTAGAATCACGTTCATTGGCAATAGTTCTTATTGTTTGGAGTTTTCCTGCTGTATTAGAGATTTGACTTGATTTACTGTTTGGATCTACATATTAAATTATGAAACAGGTTACAGGACAGTGTGCGAATAAATTGGCATCTACTTTTCTTACAATTCACCCAGATTCATCTTTTCATTACGTACTCATATTAGAGAAGGCAGTGATCAGTGATTGGTTTAAGGATTCTTCTGAACTCTCAAAATTCAGGAGACCTGAACACAGAGTGTTACCGGCGGGTTCGAATCTTGTAGTAGCATTATTTTATAGCAGCAACTTTCCTACATTACTAGCTGATGTACAGCTGTGACTTTCAGAATCGAGTATACAGTGATCTAGACAAAGCTGAAGTAGTTATTCGGTGTCAGGTTTGTGTTTTGTCATGGAGGTAATTGCTATCCGAAGAAAGCGTGGGTCAAAGTCTCAAACTTGGCGAACTTTATCAAAATGGGAACGAACCGTTTTGGTTTCATGGAATATAGAGTGTATGAATCTGGTGTTTTTTCTGCCATTTCTTTAAATAGTTATCCCGAGATTATTTTTCCGTTACTACTTCTCTACTAAAACTCAGTACTCCTCACCTCCTTTTATAGAGGTGGGTCCATCTTTTGTGACATGTAATGGGTCAATTTCACACTTCATAATGGGTATCCATATGTTTTTGGTTAGATAGTCTAGAGAGGTCAACCATATGCTGGAATCATAGCCTTGCATTAGGCCGCCAGAAATGTTCAACAAGCACAGCACCAAGAAATATCATACAACAGCTGACAGACTGTGTGTTATCGGGTTACTGGAGGATGCTTTGTGTGAGTGGTGACCTGTTACATACAATTTCCTCACACAAAGACAGTAGGTTACTCCGTTAGTTGGTACCTTGTCAATCACCAAGAAACAGTGGGCTAGTGTCCTGTTGAAGAATAAATTTATTTTGTTTGGCATGGGGTGATTCTTGTCGTTTCTTCATCTCTGAGCGCTCCTGAGGCATGTCTGAATATTGTGAATGGGGACCAATATGGAAGCAACAGTGCTTTCGTGTGAGGTGGCATTGTACTGTAGGGGTGCAGAATGGAGACGAATCTACGTTGTCAGGATGGTGTTGTGGACTTGTGGAGCGTCTTTCAGCACTAATAAAACAGGATTAGTAAGTTGATATTTATTGATTCCTGTTTCCAGAGCAGTGTGTTTCCATCAGTCTCTGTTGACATCTTGTGGCAATGACAAAATGGAATTTCGCTGGCTCCGATTGTCTGCTTGTCTCTGCCGGTCACCAAGGCAGTTCGGATGAAGTTTTATGTGCTGTCATCTGGCAGTATGCAAGTGAAGCTGTAGCCTGAGGGTGTGCTGTTAGAGCGTTCTCTAATCTACTGCAAAGGATGACAGTAACACATCAGAATGTGCTGTGCTGTCGGAGGTCGCGTTATTTTCTTATCCTGGGTCCACTCGACAGGCAGGCCCTACCGCCCAAAAGTGCCTGCAGCGATGGTCAGGAACAGCGGCATTAGATGCTCCTCTCGTCTGGTAGTGATTATGATGTTACTGCTATAAGGACCGCAAGATATACCGATTTTGGAAGGCTTCTGTCTCCCCATCAGTGATGTGGTAGGCGGCAGCCAAAGCGAAGTCCCATGAGTGACAGATCGTGGTTACTTGGATGTTGTCATCTCGGGAATGACAAGCAGTGTTCACGAGAAGCGCTGGAATATCTAACACATGGATGTCACTACACTGTAATAATCATTCATTCCACTGCTTCAAAACGAACTCCATCGAACCTAATGACCAAATAAATTCAGTGCTGGAGAACTAGGATATTTATGCAGACTGGCATGAGATAGTGTTATGATGCTCTGTTCGTTATGACCGAATGTGGTTCATTTATTTAACAGTTTGTTAAAAGCTCTTAAGTACAATGTAAAGTCTGAAATGCGTTATGACGTCCGAGGTCATGCTTGTTGCTTTACGTAACAAGAGCTAACAAATATATCTGCGTCTCTCTCTCTCTCTCTCTCTCTCTCTCTCTCTCTCTCTCTCTTTCTTTCTCCCAGCTGACATTCTGGTGAATGTGTAACTCGTGCTTGGCGACTGGTGCCGATGTAGAAAGTGTGCTCTTGTGTGGGTCAGTGTTGACTGTTTATTTCTTCTGGATAAATAAGTCATCGTTGTCACCAGTGGCCTTGCTAGCGTGAACTTAAGAAAAATGTAATTTCTTCCCCTTGCTTGCTCTGCTGCGTAACACTACTAAAAGCATGTTGTATAAGGAATATGTTTCGTAGGGTACTGTGAAGTCTGTGGCCTACAGTGATTACATCCTGCCACAGTATGTGCATATTTTTCAATGTGCGCTGATATGTGGATTTCATCTGATGAAGGATCATATCCAACCACTCAAGGTTGGGGTGCTGGACGAGTACCTATTCATGAGGACATCACGCTTCTAAAGTGGTCAGCAAGTATGAGGAGCTATAAGACGATGTATTACAGCCCAAACACCACCAACACAGATAACTGGTGACCTGCAGAGACTGATTGTTTAGCAATAGCAGAACTTTACTGCAAACCGTACTGGCACGCCTCATCCACACAAAGAAAGCTGCTGACTCGTGTATTCTACATTGGCATACCAAAGCATCAATCCCGGTAGTTATGTTATGTACGCACACAGCAAGTGCGACCATTTCTCATGGTCGGTTTTCCTCTATACCTTATGTCCATATCACTGTGTTTTGTGTGACAATGTTGACAGAGCTCCTTCCAGTGCACACATTATCCCTATGCACTATGTTGTGTTGTCGATCTCAAAAAACCCTTAACTTCTGAGCATGAATGTGTTATTATTTTTGTTAATATATTATTATTATTATCATTATCACGAACACTAACCCTAACTGTTGCCTTTTGTTACTGTCATTGTTATCGTTGCAATTCCCTTCCTTAACATTAATAGTAACAGTACTATTATCGTACGTTAAACATGTTGTCTTTTTATAATTTATGTCAAAATTATCAGAATATGTGTAAGATGCTTAGGTAGACACATGAGACGGTCATTGTAAAGATTTCTTCTACTTTGATGACAATAGTGATCACAATCCTTCCCCTATTTGGTGAACTACGTGGACTGTTAAACATCTACATACTATTATGGCGAATGGGGTTTCTTCCCTCCTTAAATTACAAAGTCAGTTAGTTGGTACACTAACATTATTTGTTCGTATATATCCACTCTCCCACACATCAAAAAACACTTCAAAATACACGTACTGCGTACCAGAGGTTAATGCCGTAAAGGTTCGAAACACTAACTCCTCCGTGACTCACCGTAGACTACTTCATATTACTGTTTGTTTGCGGAGCCTGCTACACAGCATTTTTGGCGCCAGCTATGATGTTACATTCACGACATAGAGGCTTACTGTACATTTACACCATGATCTTGCCAAGTAAATCAGGTGAATCAGTAAATTATTTTTTTATTTAACCAAGCATTCCTCATATTTTATTTTCATATTATTTATGGCACGTGTTACAATGTTTCCTTAGTTGTCACATGTTCCATTATTCAATTACACTTGTTGATATACACCTTTTGTCTTTCCTAAAATCAAATTTTTGTTTGTTGCTTAACTGCTTTTTAAAACAGTTAACACTGTAAAGAAAGGTAAATAACTATAAGCAATTCTTATACTCTCAAGGCAGAAGCATAAGATATAGCAGTCCGATCAAAAGTATCCGCATACCCTTATGTAACGCGGAAGTCACCGACACATCTCACGAGAGGCGGACTTGGCAGTATAAAAAGCGGCGGGAAGTATTGTGTCGGCAGTAGAGAAGCAGTAACCCAAAAATGGATCGCTCAGGAACCCTCACTTACTTTGAAAGTGGACTAGTCGTCGGATGTCACGTGACTACCAAATCCATTTGGGACTTTTAAACCACCGGCCGCGGTGTCCGAGCGGTTCTAGGCGCTTCAGTCCAGAACCGCGCGACTGCTACGGTCGTAGGTTTGAATCCTGCCTCGGGCATGGATGTGCGTGATGTCCTTAGGTTAGTTACGTTTAAGTAGTTCTAACAAGGGAACCTCCCCACCGCACCCCCCTCAGATTTAGTTATAAGTTGGCACAGTGGATAGGCCTTGAAAAACTGAACACAGATCAATGGAGAAAACAGGAAGAAGTTGTGTGGAACTATGAAAAAAATTAGTAAAATATACAAACTGAGTAGTCCATGTGCAAGATAGGCAACATCAAGGAGGTTATGACCGCAGGAGCAGCCTGGTCCCGTGGTTAGCGTGAGCAGCTGCGGAGTGCGAGGTCGTTGGTTCAAGTCCTCCATCGACTAAGAATTTTACTTTCTTTAATTTCGCAAAGTTACGATCTGTCCGTTTGTTCATTGACGATTCTGTTCACTGTAATAAGTTTAGTGTCTGTGTTTTCCGACCGCACCGCAAAAGCGTGCGATTAGTAGACGAAAGGACGTGCCTCTTCAATGGGAACCGAAAACATTTGATCGCAAGGTCATAGGTCAACCGATTCCCCCACAGGAAAACACGTCTGATATATTCTATACGATACTGGTGACGGCATGTGCGTCACATGACAGGAAAATGTTGTCGACCCACCTAACTTGTACACTTAGCGAATGGGTAAAAAGATTCTTCTACCTTGCCCGATTTAGGTTTTCTTGTGGATGTGATAATGACTCCCAAAAAAGTGATGAAAACATAAGAGTTTGTCACATATGCTGAAAATAAAAAATTAAACTTTTCACTCGAGGTAAGACTTGAACCTGGAACCTCTCGTTCCGCAGCTGCTCTCGCTAACCACGGGACCACGGCGCTCCTAGTGGCGCATTGTCCTTGATGTTGCATATCTTCGCGTGGACTACTCAGTTTGTATATTTTACTAATTTTTTTTATAGTTCCACACAACTTCTTCCTCTTTTCTCGATTGATCTGTGTTCAGTTTTTCAAGGCCTATCCACTGTACCAACTTATAACTAAATCTGAGGGGGGTGCGATGGGGAGGTTCCCTTGTAAGTTCTAGGGGACTGATGACCTCAGATGTTAAGTCCCATAGTGCTCAGAGCCATTTTTGAACTTTTCAACCCTCGTAAGGCTCAGTAATTTTGAGAACATTCCTCGTGGAGAACAGTGGTTATTATTAGTACTTTAAAATGAACATAAACAGTCTCGACCGCAAGAAATCTTTATTTTGTAGTTACCGGCTTTGGTCAGTTACTGACCATCTTCAGACCTTATACCCATGTGGCGGTGAGCGGAGCAGACGTCACGAGTGAGCCGCGGCTGCTCATTTCACTACCGATAACTGGATTCTCAACAGGGGGTGCGGATTACTCCATTGTGTGGTTATCGTTGCCTCGCCTTGTCTCAAAAGCGGCCGCTAGAGGCGCAGGCAGTCGACGGGAGTTTTCGCACAGTCTGGAGCTGAGGGTAGCAGCAGCTCAAAATGGTTCAAATGGCTCTGAGCACTATGGAACTTAACAGCTGTGGTCATCAGTCCCCTAGAACTTAGAACTACTTAAACCTAACTAACCTAAGGACATCACGCACATCCATGCCCAAGGCAGGATTCGAACCTGCGACCGTAGCAGTCGCACGGTTCCGGACTGCGCGCCTAGAACCGCGAGACCACCGCGGCCAGCGGTAGCAGTAGCGCTTGGAGCAATGCACACGCGGTGCGGATCGGCACATCTTTCCCGTGTCTTAGTTCGCTCTCTTCGCCAGAGCTGGGCAGAAGGCAAAGGTCCGGCTCGCTTATGTTGTGTGCTGTTTGTACATATGTTCGTCTTTATGTTCATTGAGTTTCTTGGCTCTGTGCTTTTAGGAATAGTACATGGCGTTGTCTGGTCTGAGTGATTTAAATGTAACTTGTCTTAATCTGCTGGGCCGGCCGGAGTGGCCGAGCAGTTCTAGGCGCTACAGTCTGGAACCGCGCGACCGCTACGGTCGCAGGTTCGAATCCTGCTGTGTGCATGGATGTGTGTGATGTCCTTAAGTTAGTTACGTTTAAGTAGTTCTAAGTTCTAGGGGACTGATGACCTCGGAAGTTAAGTCCCAGAGTGCTCAGAGCCATTTGAACCATAATCTGCTGGTCAGCGTTCTCTCTCAAAAATTTGGCGTGGTTAATGTTGTTATGGCTATGTAATGTGTCCAGTTGTCACGCATTACTGTATCAGGGGCCTAAATCTAGTTTTTTTAATTGTGTTTGTTTCAACTTCACTTGTACGAGTAGTATAATCCAGACAGACACTTATCTTACTTATTTGTTAACAGCACTTACTAAGCTGCTGGGTGAGTGTTTCATGTCGGTGGCCTCTACTTACTTGCAGCCATGTGCATGGGTCTCGAGCATTTACCAACGCGGCTTGCTATTTTTTTGCAGTCTCGCGTCCTCGCTGTCTATGCTCGAACTGAATACCTAATGTTATCTGACTTGCACTGTGAACGAAATTTTGTTGTTGGACTAGAGACCTTTGATTAACAGGGATGGCAAACGAAATTTTCTCTTTAATGTTTAACACATATTGTATTCTTGTTCTAAGTTTTATTGTAAATTTCTTGTGTAAACCCTTTGGGTAATCCCTATGTTATCTTTGTTCATATTTATCTTTTGGGGGTCCACCTAATGTCTTGGTCTTGAATTATTTTGAAGAAATTTATCTAGATCTATTTTAATTATTTTAAATGGGAGACTCACACTGAAGGGCGAAAGAAACTGGTACAGGTATATGTATTCAAATACAGAGATACGTAAACAGGCAGAATACGGCGCTGCGGTCGACAACGCCTATACATGACGAGAAGTGTCTGGCGCAGTTGTTAGATCAGTTACTGCTGCTACAATGGAGGGTAATCGAGGTATAAGAGAGTTTGAATGTGGTGTTATAGTCAGCGCACGAGCGATGGGACACAGCATCTACGAGGTAGCGATGAAGTGGGGATTTTCTCTTACGGCCATTTCACGAGTGTACCGTGAATATCAGGAATCCGGTAAAACATCGGATCTACGACTTTGCAGCAGCCGGAAAAAGATCCTGCAAGACCGGGACCAACGACGACTGAAGAGAATCGTTCAACGTGACAGAAGTGTAACCCTTCCGCCAATTGCTGCAGATTTCAATGCTCAGCCATCAACTAGTGTCAGCGTGCGAACCATTCAACGGAACATCATCGATATGGGCTTTCGGAGCCGAAGGCCCACTCGTGTACCCATGATGAATACACGACACAAAGCTTCACGCCTCCCCTGGGCCTGTCAACACCGATATTGGACTGTAATGACTGGAAACATGTTGCCTGGTCGCGCGAATCTCGTTTCAAATTGTATCGAGCGGATGGACCTGTACCTGTATGGAGATAACCTCAAGCATCCATGGACCTTGCATCTCAGCTTGGGACTGTTCCAGCTTGTGGAGGCTCCGTAATGGTGTGGGGCTTATGCAGTTGGAGTGATGTCGGACCCCTGATACGTCTAGATACGACTCTGACAGGTGACACGTACGTAAGCATCCTGTCTGATCACCTGCATCTATTCGTGTCCATTGTGCATTCTGATGAACTTGGACAATTCCAGCTGGACAATGCGATACCCCACACGTCCAGAATTGCTACAGAGTGGCTCCAGGAACATTGTTCTGAGGTTAAACACTTCCGCTTCCCGCCAAACTCTCCAGACATGAACATTATTGTGCATATCCGGGATGCCTTGCAACGTGCTGTTCAGAAGAGATCTCCAGCCCCTCGTACTCTTACGGATGTATGGACAGCCCTGCGGGATTCATGGTGTCAATTCTCTCCAGCACTACTTCAGGCATTAGTCGTGTTCAAACCACGCTGTGCTCGCGGAGGCCGTACACTATATTAGGCAGGTGTACGAGTTTCTTTAGCTCTTCAGTGTATCTAAACTGTTTAATTGAATTTTTTTAAAAAAGACCTCTATTGTAAAGATATTGTTTCTTGAAATTGTTTGATGTTGTTTTTATTGTAATTTAACGCCTGTCTCACTCACCATTTTAAACGCCTGTAATGGCAAAATAACTTCAATTTTTTCTACCTGTTTTTCAATGGGGACCTGTTGTTATCAAAGAAAATATAAAAATAAATGTTGTTGTCCAAGGGTAAATGATGTTAGTTAAAACGACCTAGCCCTTCCATGTCATTTCTCTGATCCTGGTAATTCATGATATCAACGAGGTCCACGTGTGTCAACTGCTCTGAGCAGCTAACGTTCGTTGGGTTCGTAACACGTGCTCGTTCACTGCCACCGCCTACCAATATAGTATGAGGTCTGCAGGTGGTCAGTAACTGACCAAAACCGGTAAAATAAATATTTCTTGCGATAAATACTGTTTACGTTCATTTTAAATCTCATGAAGCTGCCCACGTCGACTTTTGTTGATGTGATTGTGAAGTGGAAACGTGAAGGAACAATCGTAGCCTAAACCAAGCCCGGGATGACCTCATGTACTGACGGAGAGAGAACGTCGAAGATACTTGTAAAAAATTGCATGAAACCAGCGGAAATAATCATTCTTGATTCCCAAAGCGCTACCAGCAGTTCACCCAACACACTGAATGCACGTAGGGCGTTAAAAATAATGGGATGCGATGGTCGAGCAGATCCCTAATAGCCACACGTTTCTGGAGTCAGTGCTAAGCGACAACCGGGGTGGCGTAAAGATCAACGCTGCTGTACGGTGGATGACTCGAAATGAGAGAACTGAAGTGACTAATCACTCTATACCCTGTGGTAATCCTATGGAAGGGTTTGGGTTTGCCGAATTCCTGGAGAGCGTTACCTGGCCTCATGTGTGGTGCCAAAAGTGAAGTACGGGGGAGATACGGTATGAGGACGTTAATGTGGCTGATGTGTGGTCCCCGTATTGAACTTACGAAAACGCCAAATGTGCATTTTACAGCTTTGTGTTCTGCGTACAGTAGAGGAACAATTCGGAGACAATGACTGTATCAGCATGAAAATGCAATCTGTTATGAAGCAGCATCTGTGAGATACTTGTTTGTGGACAATAACATTCGTGAAGTTGACAAGCCTGCACAGACATCCGAGTTGAAGCCGATGGAAAACCTTTGGGATGAGCTGGGACGTCGACTTCGCTCCAGACCCCTTCGTCCAACATCGTTACTATCTCTGGTTTCTGATCTCGGGGAAGAATGGGCTGCCATTCGCCCGCAGGCATTCAGAAACCTCATTGAAAGTCCCTCCAGCAGAGTTCAAGTCTTTCTAAAGGCGAAGTGTGGACACAGCCCATATTAATGTCCACTAATAGGTGTTCTCATATTTTTGATCAGATAGTTGGTTCAAATGGCTCTGAGCACTATGGGACTTCTGAGGTCATCAGTCCCCTAGAACTTAGAACTACTTAAACCTAACTAACCTAAGGACGTCACACACATCCATGTCCGAGGCAGGATTCGAACCTGCGACCGTAGCGAATCAGATAGTGTGTAGCTTAATGTTTCATCCCCTCTGCAGTATTCTCCACAGTTGTGAAGTGGTACAACAGGCGACATTCAGGTCCTAGGCCAACTTGCACTAACTATGGATGGCTTCTGATTTGGCAATGAACTTACAGTACATATGTGATTCCTGTGCCATCCAGTTCCTTATGACGCCAATACTGTGGGCGAAAACACACACGCACGCAAACACACACATCTACATCTACATCTACATGGATACCCTTCAAATCATATTTAAGTGCCTGGCAGAAGGTTCATCGAACCACCTTCACAATTCTCTATTACTCCAATCTCGCATAACGCGCGGAAAGATTGAACACCTATATCTTTCCGTACGAGGTCTGATTTCCCTTATTTTATCGTGGTGATCTTTCCTCCCTATGTCAGTGTTCTAAAAGAGGACGGAGAAGTGTAGTGTAGGCAGTCTCCTTAGTAGGTCTGTCACATTTTCTAAGTGTCCTGTCAATAAAACGCAGTCTTTGGTTAGTCTTCCCCACATCATTTTCTATGAGTTCCTTCCAATTTAAGTTGTTCGCAATTGTAATACTTAGGTATTTAGTCGAATTTACGGCTTTTAGATTAGAGTGATTTATCGTGTAACCGCAGTTTAACGAGTTCCTTTTAGCACTCATGTGGATAACCTCACATTTTTCGTTATTTAGGGTCAGCTGCCACTTTTCGAACCATTCAGATATTTTTTTCTAAATCGTTTTGCAATTTGTTTTGATATTCTGATGACTTTATTAGCCAATAAACGACAGCGTCATCTGCAAACAACCGAAGACGGCCGCTCAGATTGTCTCCCTAATCGTTTATATAGATAGGGAACAGCAAAGGGCCTATAAACTACCTTCTGGAACGCCAGAGAGAGAGAGAGATCCACTATACCTACCGCCTCTGGTTCCTTGGACTGTTGCCGACACCGTAAGTTATCTTGCTCTGGTGTCCGTATGCTATGGATACCCTTGGCACCGTAAACTTCGTCATTAGATCACGATCACGTGTTCCTCAGAAACAAAAGTGTGCACAAAGAAAGTTATCAAGTGAGACGAATTGCACAAAATTCAGTGATAAAATCACGGAAATCATACACAATTTACGCGCTCTCGCAAAAGAGATACTGAACAAAATGAACTGAATCACAATAAACTCAACACAGCTCCACGTGTTTGATTAACAATTCAACTGAATAATAGTATACACCGTCCCTGGATTTTAACGCATTTAACACTCGCGACTTAGCAAGTAAAATTTTTCACACACGATAATAAACTATGAACGATGAAAGGAATCATTTACTTTGACTAGCTTTGAAAATCTTACTTTAAACACAACATTAACGTCTCATCGAAAAGGTACACTCACCTCCAGTAAGTCTCACCCGTCTCGTTGCTCGGCTACCATTGACCAGACGTTTTCAGTTGGTGAGAGATCTGGAGAATGTTCTGGCCAGGGCAGCAATCGAACATTTTCTGTATCCAGAAAGACCAGTACAGGACCTGCAAGATGCGGTCGTGCATTATCCTGCTGAAATGTAGGGTTTCGCAGGGATCGAATGAAGGGTAAAGCGACGGCTCATAACACATCTTAAATGTAACGTCCACTATTCAAAGTGCTGTCAATGCGAACAAGAGGTGACCGAGACGTGTAACCAATGGCATCCCCTACCATCACGCCGGGTGATACGCTAGTATGGCGATGACGAATACACACTTCCAATGTGCGTTCACTGCGATGTCGCTAAACACGGATGCGACCACCACGATGCTGTAAACAGAACCTGGATTCATCTGAAAAAATCACATTTTCCATTCGTGCACCCAGGTTCGTCGTTGAGTACACCATCGCAGGCGCTCCTGTCTGTGATGCAGCGTCAAGGGTAACCGCAGCCATGGTCTCCGAGCTGATAGTCCATGCTGCTGCAAACGTCGTCCCACTGTTCGTGCAGATGGTTGTTGTCTTGCAAGCGTCCCCATCTGTTGACTCAGGGATCGAGATGTGGCTGCACGATCTGTTACAGCCAAGCGGATAAGATGCCTGTCATCTCGACTGCTAGTGATATGAGGCCTTGGGATCCAGCACCGCATTCCGTATTACCCACCTGAACCCACCGATTCCATATTCTGCTAACAGTCATTGGATCTCGACCAATGCGACCAGCAATGTCGCGATACGATAAACCGCAATCGCGATAGGCTGCAATCCGACCTTTATCAAAGTCGGAAACGTGATGGTACGCATTTCTCCTCCTTACACGAGGCATCACAACAACGTTTTACCAGGCAACGCCGGTCAACTGCTGTTTGTGTATGAGAAATCGGTTGGAAACTTTCCTTATGTCAGCACGTTGTAGGTGTCGCCATCGGCGACAACCTTGTGTGAATGCTCTGAAAAGCTAATCATTTGCATATCACAGCATCTTCTTCCTGTCGGTTAAATTTCTCGTCTGTAACATGTCATCTTCGTGGTGTAGCAATTTTAATGGCCAGTAGTGTATTTGGCAAAGAATTATCCGAAGAAGAAGAAGGTGAGACCGGGACTTCAAGGAAGAATCACATTTCTCTATCTCTCAGTGACTTCACTGTAGTGAAAGTGCAGGGGCAAACCAAAAACTCATTCCGTTTCAGGTGTTCTAATTACGTAGTCATCCTTTTTTTTTTCTTGTTTAGCTCAGATGAGTCTTTGCCCGGAATTTGGTTGGGTTATAGGTAACAATCCAGTCTATGAGTTCAATTTGAAATTGCAGGGAAAACTACCTCTCACGAACCACATCGTTAGAAAAACAGAAAATTGCTGGACTTCACTCCCACCTACCTTTCTAAACAAACATCGAACTACTTCTCTTGTCCTGTTGTGTACTATCTTATATGTAAAATTTGTCTCCACTGCCAATGCCACTAACGTACAGTTGGGCCGTGGCGCTCCGCTCGGAGGAATCCGGTTAGATGGCTGTTGCTGGAAAACATTTTCATCACCAGTATGTAGCCGGCAAGGAGTGGAGAGGGAGCAGTGTACAATTCATGAACACCAGTCTTTGCCCCAATGTCCGGATCAAATCTAAGTCCGCTCTGCAGTGTATCGGGGAATAAGGGAGGGTGGTGCTGTTGATTGCGATGCATCGGTCAGATGCGTACGTTACGCTCGGTGACGCGTTGGTGCTACTTGCCGTCGCCGGGTTCTTTCCCCCTTCTCTTGCAGCATAATAAACAACACAAACACTGTCCACGCATACATCACAGACAGCCACACCGGACAACTGGATTTTGGATGACACACTCACGCATTGCAAAAGTGAATTCATTCACTCAGTGACCTTTGTGGCACCGAAATGGAAGGTGAAAGAGCGAAAGTCGAACTACTGAATTCGGTCTTACCAAATATTTTCACCACGGAAGATAGTAACACGGTCCCTCTTTTCGATTATCGTACGAATGCCGAAATGGCAGATACAGAAAAAACAGACTGCGGAATAGAAAATTAACAACAATCGCTTAGTAGTGGTTCAAATGGCTCTGAGCACTATGGGACTCAACGTCTGAGGGTATTAGTCCCCTAGAACTTAGAACTAGTTAAACCTAACTAACCTAAGGACATCACACACATCCATGCCCGAGGCAGGATTCGAACCTGCGACCGTAGCGGTCTCGCAGGTTCCAGAGTGCAGCGCCTAGAATCGCTCGGCCACTTCGGCCGGCACTTAGTAGTGGAAAGATATCAGGACCAGATGAGATACCAATACGAGTCTAGAACGATTATGCGCGTTGCAGTCTGGAACCGCAAGACCGCTACGGTCGCAGGTTCGAATCCTGCCTCGGGCATGGATGTTTGTGATGTCCTTAGGTTAGTTACGTTAAACTAGTTCTAAGTTCTAGGGGACTAATGACTTCAGCAGTTGAGTCCCATAGTGCTCAGAGCCATTTGAACCATTTTGAAAGATTATGCGAAAGAATTTGCTCCCCTTCTAGCAGTATTTTATCTTAGATTTCTGGAGCAAAGAAGGGTACCTATCGCCTGGAGAAAAGCGCAGGTCATTCCAGTTTTCAAAAAGGATCGTAGGACAGATACACATAATTATAGGCCTATATCGTTGACGTCAGTCTGTTGCATAATTATGGAAAAAATTTTATGCTCAAGAATTATGACGTTTTTGGAGAACAAAAATATCTCTATAAAAATCAACAGAGATTCCACTAACAGAGGTCTTGCGAAACTCGGCTTGCTCTCTTCCGCCATGAAATCCATAGCGCTGCAGACAACGGCGCTTACGTTGACGCCGTGTTCCTTGACTTCAGGAAGGCATTTGACACCGTCCCTCGCCGGCCGGTGTGGCCCAGCGGTTTAGGCGCTTCAGTCTGGAACCTCGCGATCGCTACGGTCGCAGGTTCGAATCCTGTCTCGGGCATGGATGTGTGTGATGTCCGTAGGTTAGTTAGGTTTAAGTGGTTCTAAGTTCTCGGGGACTGATGACCTCAGATGTTAAGTCCCATAGTGCTCACAGCCATTTCAACCATTTGATTTTTGACACCGTCCCTCATTACTGTTTAGACGGAAAAAAACGAGCTTAACGAATGTCCAATCAAATTTGTGAATGGACTCTAGACGTCCTTGCAAACACAACTCAATACGTCAAGTTAATCTTAACGGAACAAAATCAACATCTAAATCTACATCTACATCCATACTCCGCAAGCCACCTGACGGTGTGTGGCGGAGGGTACCCTGAGTACCTCTATCGGTTCTCCCTTCTATTCCAGTCTCGTATTGTTCGTGGAAATAAGGATTGTCTGTATGCTTCTGTGTGGGCTCTAATCTCTCTGATTTTATCCTCATGGTCTCTTCGCGAGATATACGTAGGAGGGAGCAATATACTGCTGGACTCTTCGGTGAAGGTTTGTTCTCGAAACTTTAACAAAAACCCCTACCGAGCTACTGAGCGTCTCTCCTGTAGTCTTCCACTGGAGTTTATCTATCATCTCCGTAACGCTTTCGCGATTACTAAATGATCCTGTAACGAAGCGCGCTGCTCTCCGTTGGATCTTCTCTATCTCTTCTATCAACCCGATCTGGTACGGATCCCACACCGCTGAGCAGTATTCAAGCAGTGGGCGAACGAGTGTACTGTAACCTACTTCCTTTGTTTTCGGATTGCATTTGCTTAGGATTCTTCCAATGAATCTCAGTCTGGCATCTGCTTTACCGACGATCAACTTTATATGATCATTCCATTTTAAATCACTCCTAATGCGTACTCCCAGATAGTTTATGGAATTAAGTGCTTCCAGTTGCTGACCTGCTATTTTGTAGCTAAATGATAAGGGATCTATCTCTCTGTGTATCCGCAGCACATTACACTTGTCTACATTGAGATTCAATTGCCATTCCCTGCACAAAGCGTCAATTCGCTGCAGATCCTCCTGCATTACAGTACAATTTTCCATTGTTACAATCTCTCGATACACCACAGCATCATCTGCAAAAAGCCTCAGCGAACTTCCGATGTCATCCACCAGGTCATTTATGTATATTGTGAACAGCAACGGTCCCATGACACTCCCCTGTGGCACACCTGAAATCACACTTACTTCGGAAGACTTCTCTCCATTGAGAATGACATGCTGAGTTCTGTTATCTAGGAACTCCTCAATCCAATCACACAATTGGTCTGATAGTCCATATGCTCTTACTTTGTTCATTAAACGACTGTGGGGAACTGTATCTAACGCCTTGCGGAAGTCAAGAAACACGGCATCTACCTGGGAACCCGTGTCTATGGCCCTCTGAGTCTCGTGGACGAATAGCGCGAGCTGGGTTTCACACGACCGTCTTTTTCGAAACCCATGCTGATTCCTACAGATGTAAAGAAAATTTCAGGAGTACCCAAGGAGGTGTGATACGACCTTTACTGTTTAAAATGTGTATAAATGACCTAGTATAAAGCGTCGGAAGCTCTTTAAGACTGTTCGCAGGCTGTGCGGTTGTCTAGAAGACACTAGCAACGCCAGACGATCGATTTGCCGAATGACCTGCACATTATTGATGAATGGTGCAGTCTCGGGCAGTTGACCGTGAACATGAATAAATGGAACATATTGCGCATACACAGGAGAAGAAATCCACTATTGCAGAACTGCACTATTGATGACAAACTGCTCTAAACAGTATCTACTGTAAAATATCCATGAGTAATGGTTCAAATGGCTCTGAGCATTATGCGACTTAACAGCTGTGGTCATCAGTCCCCTAGAACTTAGAACTACTTAAACCTAACTAACCTAAAGACATCACACACATCCATGCCCGAGGCAGGATTCGAACCTGCGACCGTAGCAGTCGCACGGTTCCGGACTGAGCGCCTAGAACCGCTTCCGTGAGTAACTAGCCAGAGCGACCTTAAGTGGAAGGACCACATACAGCAAATAGAAGGAAAAGCAGATGGCAGACTGAGATTCATAGGAAGAATTGTAAAAAAATGTAACTCATCCACGAAGGAAGCTGCATACAAGGCGCTTGTTACATCGAATCTTCAGTGTTGTTCATCCGTCTGGGATCCTTACCAGGCATGACTGATAGAAGGTGTAGAGAAGATGCAACGAAGAGCGGCGCGTTTCGTCACGGGATCGTTTACTCGGCGTAAGAGCGTTACAGAGATGCTCAACAAACTCCACTAACAGACGTTACAGGAGAGGTGTTGTGCAACACGGAGAAATTTACTATTGAAATTTCGAGCGAGCACTTTCCGGGAAGAGTCGTACAACATATTATATCCTCTCGCATACAGTATGCAGCATGACCGCGTCGAGCAAATTTTAGAAATTAGAGCTAATACAGAGGCTTACTGACACCCATTCTTCCCACACGCCACTCGCGAGTGGGACAGGGAAGGTGGACCAGTTAGTGGTACCAGGGTACCCTACGCCACACACCATTACGTGACTTGCAGAGCATGATGTAGATGTAAGTGAAGTCTCCAAACGGTGTGAATAAAGAAAGCTTTTATCATTTAGGAGGTTGAATACCTACGAGCTATCCCATCCAAAAATGTCATGACCTTCCAAACACTTGTCTCACTTCCCTCAACTGTATATGTAATATTCGGTGTTTTCCTTTCACATGTCACCATTTGTATGCAAAGTAAGCCCACAGCTGCGTGCAACCAGTAATTAGGTAAACATTTACAAATAGACAAGGTGGAGTATGAGAAGTCAACTTAAGAATGATAACATTTAAATACACACATCAAAAAAGTTTAGTATCACCTCGGTTCCAAGAGCTCCGGAACGTGTACAGAAAATTCGAATATAGATCAACTTGAAGATAATTTCCGCCATTTTTATTGGTCATGAAAATCACACATTGCATGTTGTACCACCATACAGCGAGACCTTCAGAGGTGTTGGTCCACATTGCTGTACACACCGGTACCTAGCCAGTAACACGTCCTCTTGCATTGATGCCTGCCTGTATTCGCCGTGTCATAAAACAAACAAGTTCATCAAGGTACTGTTGGTCCAGATTGTCCCACTCCTCCATGGCGATTCGGCGTAGATCGTTCAGAGTGGTTGGTGGTTCACGTCGTCCATAAACAGCCCTTTTCAATCTATCCCAGGCATGTCTGATAGGGTTCTTGTCTGGATAACATGCTGGCCACTCTAGTCGAGTGATGTCGCTATCCTGAAGGAAGTCATTCACAAGATGTGCACGATGGCGGCTCGAATTGTCGTCCATGAAGACGAATGCCTTGCTAATATGCTGCCGATATGGTTGCACTATCGGTCGGCGGATAGCATTCACGCATTGTACAGCCTTCCATGACCACCAGCGGCGTACGTAGGCCCCACATAATGCCACCCCGAAACACCAGGGAACCTCCACCTTGCTGCACTTGCTGGACAGTGTGTCTAATGCGCTCAGCCTGACCGGTTTGCCTCCAAACACGTCTCCGACGATTGTCTGGTTGAAGGCATATGTGACACTCATCGGTGAAGAGAACGTGATGCCAATCCTGAGCGGTCCATTCGGCATGTTGCTGGGCCCATCTGCACCGCGCTGATGGTGTCGTGGTTGCAAAGATGGACTTCGCCATGGACGTCGAGAGTGAAGTTGCGTATCATGCAGCTATTGCGCACAGTTTGAGTCGTAAGACGACGTGCTGTGGCTGCACGAAAAGCATTATTCAACATGGAGGCGTTGCTGTCAGGTTTCCTCCGAGCCATAATAAATAGGTAGCGGTCATCCACTGCAGTAGTAGCCCTTGGGCGCCCTGAGCGAGGCATGTCATCGACAGCTCGTGTCTCTCTGTATCTCCTCCATGTACGAACAACATGGCTTTGGTTCACTCCGAGACGCCTGGACACTTCCCTTGTTGAGAGCCCTTCCTGGCACAAAGTAACAACGCGGACGCAATCGAACAGCGGTATAGACCGTCTAGGCATGGCTGAACTACATGAGCCGTGTACCTCCTTCCCGGTCGAATGACTGGAACTGATCGGCTGTCGGACCCCTCAGTCTAATAGGCGCTGCTCATGCATGGTTGTTTACACCTTTGGGCGGGTTTAGTGACATCTCTGAATAGTCAAAGGGATTGTGTCTGTGATACAATACTGACAGTCAACGTCTATCTACAGCAGTTCTGGAAACCGGGGTGATGTAAAACGTTTTTTGATGTGTGTATATCTGCTGATGTTTCTCCCTCCTGTCATATTTTTTCAGTTACTTATATTTATTCGCTGCATAACGCCCACGTGTTATTTGTATCATAAATGTATAATTATATTAACGTGTAATTTGTTTCGAGGGATAATTGGGGTCGCATCACGGGCAGGCCTGAAGAAACACCGTACCATTCCTCTGCTAGCAACATCTGCAAAGAAGGCAGCCATCGCCTTCAAAGCACGGAAAACACTTGTGCGAGAGAGAGTACAGCAGCATTTGTACAACCACGATATGCTACAAACCTTGTCGCAGGCCACCGAAATTCTGGAAACGAATTCCACGACCGCATCCATTGCGGCCATGAATAAGAGATTTCACATATCTTCGATGGAAATAACCGGGAAGCTAGAGGCAAGGTAAGTTAGTTCGTTACGTGTTGCATGAATCACTTTTACGGTATTTCTTAATGACTTGGAACAGGTCAATTTAGACGTAATTAACTTAATTCGCATTTAAATATGGTTGCATGCTGACCATTTACAGATTAGTTCACACAAAACATTTAGTTTAATAACACACGTATGTCAAATTTTTGCATTAAAAAGCTACAAGTATCTAATTAAAAATTTTCTATGGAGTAAAAATTGCCCAGAAAGAACTTTCTTGGCTTACTTCAAACTTAGCTCTGTTACCTATCGGGCACTTAATACCATTTAGTTAGCGATAAATGATTTTGACATCTTTCTCAGCTGTTCAGTTTTAATGATGATAATGGTGACGATTTTTCTCTTGCTTGTGTAATTATATATGTCATTATTCTTTCTGAACTTTAAATACTATTTACAAGAAATGCCACTATATTACATATGCTGCGATGGTGTACTCCCAAAACCGAACCTCTAAATCGGTTGTCCAAAATATGATTTGCGGCTGAGAACCACACATTATTCTTGTGAAATGCTACTGTGCAATAGAAACTTACTTTCTTGAAGATTATCTACCCCAAAATGTAGCTCCGTGTAAGATCCATACATGTTATGAAATTGTATGTATGTATGTATGTGTGTGTGTGTGTGTGTGTGTGTGTGTGTGTGTGTGTGTATGTGTGTGTGTGTGTGTGTGTGTGTACGCTCCACATCTCCTCCTAACCGAATTCAACCAAAGTTGGTTAACATATCCCTTCCTAACAGGCAGCAATCGCTGTAGGGTTAAGCACCATCTACCCATCATTGTTCAACAAAAATGAGATCATAAACGACGAGATTCGTGAAAACCTGCCGCATCATGCATGACGTTTAAATTTATTACTTCTTTGCTATTAACTCTATTCGCAACACATTTTGCAGAAAGTATTCACATATGCCGCTGAATGTTCCTTCGTAATTATATAATTGTATGGAGATACGACGTCAGGAGATACGACGTCATAAACACTGAGATGCGTGAGAAACTACTGAATCATGCTTGGCGTTTGAATTTATCACTTCTGCGCTACTACTTCTAATAACAACATATTTGGCAGACAGTATCCACATATACCACTGAACGTACCTACACAAATATATCATTGTACGATACATAGTTAAAGAGAAACGCCGGCCGAAGTGGCCGTGCGGTTCTAGGCGCTGCAGTCTGGAACCGCAAGACCGCTACGGTCGCAGGTTCGAGTCCTGCCTCGGGCATGGATGTTTGTGATGTCCTTAGGTTAGTTAGGTTTAACTAGTTCTAAGTTCTAGGGGACTAATGACCTCAGCAGTTGAGTCCCATAGTGCTGAGAGCCATTTGAACCATTTTTTTAAAGAGAAACTCCAACAGTCGAATCAACTTAAGGATATCCCTGATACATGGCAGCGCTTTTAACAGCTTTCAACTACGAAGTGCAAACGGCCGTAGGCGAAAACATCGGCCTTCTATGGAGCTAGGAAGCGGCATTGTTATAGAGACGTTGACAAAATCGCGTTGGAGACACGCGAGGCGGCTGCGTCCAGCGTACAATAATAGTAAGTTTCTTAATTTGGATACTGTACTTATAAAAAAATGGAAGTCATCCAGGAAGGAAGCGGCATACAAGGCTCTTGTTACACCGATTATTGAGTATTGTTCATCTATCTGGGATCCTTACTAGGTAGAACTGATAAAAGAGATAGAGAAGATCGTCGAATCCCAATGGCAGACGTTACAAGAGAGGTGTTGTGCAACACGGAGAGGTGTGCTATTGAAATTTCGAGGAAGCACTTTCCGGAAAGAGTCGAAATACATATTACATCCTCCCACATACATTTGTACGTTATACATATTCTTTGTACGACTGTTTCATACTTCAAATGTGTTTTCACGAATACATGAAAACCAAATTTTTTTAGATATTGCATTACAAACACAGTTAATTTTTTGTTTTCGTTTCTAATAGAAATTTGGCAAAATGAAACTTAATGGTATGTTTCTCTCCACATCCTTCAGTGAGGAGGGGGAGATTAATGTTTAACGTCCCATCGACATTGAGGTCATTAGAGACGAACCGCAAGCTCGGATTAGGGAAGGATAGGGAAGGAAATCAGTCGTGTCCTTTCGAAGGAGCCATCCCGGCATTAGCCTGAAGTGATTTAGGGAAATCACGGAAAACTTAAATCAGGATGACCGGACGTGGGTTTGAACCGTCGTCCTCCCGAATACGAGACCAGTGTGCTAACCACTGCACACTCTCGGGCCCTGCAATGATAAGAGGTGCAAAAAGTGGTTTAGCTGCGTTCCTTAAGAAACCCTAAAATTGGTTGTTCTTTTAAGAACTGAGGATCTTGCTCATGACATTCGCTACATACCAAAACTAGATTAAAGAGATGTTATTCTGCTGGCTATCGAGGCACTGTGGGATCCATAACAACGAGGTCGCATATGCAGCATCCAAAGAGGCTTGTGAGGCAAATGCACCGACACTACGCCGCCTCCCCTTCCGTTGGTTACGTGAGTTGTGGATATTCTGGAAAAAGAGTGGCTGGAAGGAAATGACTTAAACTTCGGAAAATTAAACTGCCTACTCGAACGTGCCGTCTCTTTTTCCAGTCAGTCAAACGAAACCAGATAATTCTTGCTCGCCTTCGTAAAGGGCACTTGCTTTTAACACACTGCTTCCTGCCACGTCATAAAGAACCGCCAGAGTGTGACGCTCGAGGTAATGCTATACTAGTGCGCTTAGTTGTAGCAGAATGTGGTTTGTATGCTGAAAACATAAGTTTATCCTTTTATATTCCAATACAGTACGCCAGCTCATTTGCGTGTTTATACTGGCATTATTATTTTGAAATATTTAGGTTCAAAAAATGGCTCTGCGCACTATGGGACTTAACTGCTGAGGTCATCAGTCCCCTAGAACTTAGAACTACTTAAACCTAACTAACCGAAGGACATCACACACATCCATGCCCGAGGCAGGATTCGAACCTGCGACCGTAGCGGTCACGTGATTCCAGACTGAAGCGCCTAGAACCGCACGGCCACACCGGCCGGCGAAATATTTAGGGTTAACATTTATGCGCTGAAGACAACAATTACAATCGCCGACTCCACGTACCAAAACCAAAAAGTTAACCAGAAAATTTCATGTATTTTACCTTGTTAATGATGCTCTTTTCTCAGGAACTGAGACTTTCACTGGTTAACTCAAGAAACAATGCCTAGCTGCTTCAGATTCTTCTGGAGTTGAAGGATTTGATGTATGATAGATCTAAATTATTAAGATCAATTAGGAAGTCTTTTGAATTGCTAACAAATGCTCAGAAGTCAAACTTTAAAAAGTGATAACGAGACAGAAAGCTTGCATACGACATGAATTTTCTTTATTATTGTACGCGGAAGCATGTCTCATTCTCCAAGTAGCACTATCGATAGGTTTGCTTACCTCTATAATCACGGTCAATTAATTGGCATTCCCGTCCTAAGTATGCGAGAAAGCATGCTCGTTTGTTAAAGACCTAATCGTAATGAGCACCACAGCCTTTCTGCCTAGAAGTCTCTAATAGAATTGCCCATATATAGTGCTTAATTACGCACTAGGTTATAGCAAAGTGTCCTATCTTGAGAATTAATATGGCCGCTTTTGCAAGACGTGCTTCAGCTATGATGCAGAGCTGACTTTTAAATGCAGTTAAGTGCACCCATTAACATTTTGTTATTTTAATTATGAACCGTAAATCAGGGATTGAATATTCATTAAAATTTCTGCATGCGTAACGGCCTGCAATATACCTGGAGCTAATCGACGGAGACGGCAGTCCCTCTGTAGCTATGTTCTAAATTGTAATTTATACTAGTGGTCAAAATAAGATCACAGAAGGAAACTATTTTGTTTTCTTTTGGGCAAACTTTTAGTTAGTAACATGGATTTGGCAACTACTGCCACAGCACTAATACATATTGTTTGACGTACGAGACGTCATACTGATGTAGTAGGAACATACAGAGAGTCATTCTTATTAACGTTTAAAAAAACACGAAGCGACGTTGATGACGCAGAGACAAGTAATTTAATGTAAGAGACATGGGGTCGCAAATGTCGGGAAATGCCCCAAAAGAGGATGACAAATGTTGAGCATGTAATGCCGCCAGATGACGTATCTCCCACCACCTGCAGCTGCTGAAAAATGGTTCAAATGCCTCTGAGCACTATAGAACCTAACATCTGAGGTCATCAGTCCCCTAAAACTTAGAACTACTTAAGCCTAACCAAGCTAAGGACATCACACACATACATTCCCGAGGCAGGATTCGAACCTGCGACCGTAGCGGTCGCGCGGTTACCTTTACCTCACAAGCGGCTTGTAATCTTACTGCGTGCTTGTGGAATGTCGCGTCAGTTATGCAACTGGATTCGAGATATCCTGTCAGAGAAGTCACCGTTCGTAGTAACTAACGAAAATCATCAAGTAAAACAGAAGTGATTGCTGTCGTTCCCCAAGGTAGTGTTATAGGCCATCTGCAGTTTCGTATCTATATAAATGATATAGGAGACAGTCTGAGGCTGTTTGCATATGGCGCTGTTGTTTATCGTCCAGTAAAGTCATTAGAAGATCAAAACAATTTTGCAAAACGATTTAGAAAAGATATCTGTATGATGCGAAAATTGGCAATTGACCATAAACAATGAAAAGTGTGAGGTGATTCACATGAGTGCTAAAAGGAATCCGTTAAACTTCGGTTACAGGATAAATCAGTCTAATCCAGAGGCCTTAAATTCAACTAAATACCTAGGAATTAGAATTACGAGCAATTTAAACTGGAAAGAACACAGAGAAAATTTTGTGGGGAATGTGAACCAAACACTGCGATTTATTTGTTGAACATTTAGAAGATGCAACAGATCTACTAAAGAGACTGCATAAACTACGTTTGTCCGTCCTCTTTTGGAGTACTATTGCGCGGTGTGGGATCCTTACCAGATAGGATTAACTAACTACATCGAGAATGTTCAAAGAAGAGTAACATGTTTTGTATTATCGAGAAATAGGGAGAGAGTGTCATGGGCATGATCCATAGTTTGGTGTGGGCATCATCAAAACAAAGGCTTTCCTCGTTGCGGCGGAATCTTCTCACGAAATTTCAATCACCAAATTTCTCCTCCGAATGCGAAAATAATTGGTTGACATCGACCTACATAGGGAGAAACCATCATCATAATAAAATAAGGGAAATCAGAGCTCGCACAGAAAGATATAGGTGTTCGTTTTTTCCCGCACGCTGTTCGAGAGAGGAATAATAGAGAATTATTGTGAAGGTGGTTCGATGGATCCTCTGCAAGATCTGAAGTGTAATTTGCAGGGTATGCACCTAGATGTAAATGTAGAAGAATATTAACAAATCTAAAACTAAAAAGAATATATTTGGCAAACAAATTCTGTAAATGTGTCATGGTCTTTTACAGCCACCTAATCAAGTATTACCAATAAACTAGAAATAAATATCAGTAAATAAATGAACAGATATGTATTCTTATATCGCAGGCATTAACTACCAGAATCAAATAAGCATAACTTCTACCAGATGCAACCTTAGGAAAGTGTGAAAACTTAATAGATACACAAGTAGAAACGTGGTGCTGTTAGAACTAGTAACATAGCAGTTTAAGCGTAACACTGAAAGCAACGAAGTAAACCCTGTCTTCAGTCATTAAATCGTGTTCTAGCACGTTGTGGTATACCACTTACAAATGTACCCACCACAGCGTTTTTGTTTCGCTTTTGCCTTGTAACGTTAACGAGCAGCTACCTGAAGATAAGTACCAAGAGCACGAAACGCATGATTTAAGTACCCTTAAAAACTACGATAAGATAACTGATTTAAATTTCATTCAAATACATGCTATTCACACCTGAAAACATATACAGGGAGTTTCAAAATTCCTATCACAGGCTTCTAGGGCTACAGAGGGAACATAAAAGATAAAATCTGTATTACGATCATATGTCTGGAAATGTATCGTTTGGATAAAAGTTTGAAGGCCGCATCGTTTACAAATTTCCCGGTTCACGGTATTCACACAAACTGAGAAGAGGGCGCTGTCGTCAGTCCATGTTGCAATTATCACACCACATACCATTTCGGCCGACTACGACCACGGTTGGGAGAAACTGGCATGGTCGCCAGATTAGGAGGGTTGACAGTGGTGCTCCATGGACGCGTCGCGTTCTTCACTTCAGAGAGGACGTCCATCGTCACTTACACCCAAACCTTCAGATGTCAGACAGATATATACCAAACGTTGTATATCGATAGAATAACAACGAAAACACCGATGTCGTTTGCGCTATACACTATCGTCCAGTTAACGTACGTAAATGCTAAGTAATAAGCTCCAAATGACCTACAGAGCATAGGAAAAGCTTAATTGTGAGCTTCTGTCACGTGGAGCTCACGCGGGGAAGTCCATAGTGGGTTAGTTCGCCGTGCAAAGGGTCCAAGACACTGCTCATGTCAATTTGTGTACTGTAGTAAATGCGAAACTGTTATATGGAACAACATGTTCCTGACACGTTAAAGGACTGTTCGGAGCTAATAGATGTGCGTGGGTGCTGCCATCCAGCAGTCAGCTATTATTTTATTCTTATTCTTCTTTTAATTAACATTATTGTCATTATTATTGCTATTACACTACTGGCCGTTAAAATAGCTACACCACGAAGATGACGTGCTACAGACGAGAAATTTAACCGACAGGAAGAAGATGCTGTGATATGTAAATGATCAGCTTTTCAGAGCATTCACACACGGTTGGCGCCGGTGGTGACACCTGCAACGTGCTGCCATGAGGTAAGTTTCGAACCGATTTCTCATACACACACAGCAGTTGACCGGCGTTGCCTGGTGAAACGTTGTTGTGATGCCTCGTGTAAGGGGGAGAAATGCGTACCATCACGTTTCCGACTTTGATAAGGGTCGGATTGTAGCTTATCGCGATTGTGGTTTATCTCATCATTGCTCCTCGCGTTTGTCGAGATCCAATGACTGTTAGCAGAATATGGAATCGGTGGGTTCAGGAGGGTAATACGGATCGCCGTGCTGGATCCCAACGGCCTCGTATCATTAGCAGTCGAGATGACAGACATCTTATTCGCATGGCTGTTAGGGATCGTGCAGCCACGTCTCGATCCCTGAGTCAACAGATGGTGACGTTTGCAAGACAACAACCATATGCACGAACAGTTCGACGACGTTTGCAGTAGCATGGACAATCAGCTCGCAGACCACGGCTGCAGTTACCCTTGACGCTGCATCACAGACAGGAGCACCTGCGATGGTGTACTCAACGACGAACCTGGGTGCACGAATGCCAAAACGTCATTTTTTCGAATGAATCCAGGTTCTGTTTACAGCATCGTGATCGTCGCATCCGTGTTTGGCGACATCGCGGTGAACGCACATTGGAAGTGTGTATTCGTCATCGCCATACTAGCGTATCACCCGGCGTGATGGTAGGGGATACCATTGGTTACACGTCTCGGTCACCTCTTGTTCGCATTGACGGCACTTTGAACAGTGGACGTTACATTTCAGATGTGTTACGACCCGTGGCTCTACCCTTCATTCGATCCCTGCGAAACTCTACATTTCGGCAGGATAATGCACGACCACATGTTGCAGTTCCTGTACGGGCCTTTCTGGATACAGAAAATGTTCGACTGCTGTCCTGGCCAGCACATTCTCCAGATCTCTCACCAACTGAAAACGTCTGGTCAATGGTGGCCGAGCTACTGGCTCGTCACAATACGCCAGTCACTACTCTTGATGAACCGTGGTATCGTGTTGAAGCTGCATGGGAAGCTGTACCTGTACACGCCACCCAAGCTCTGTTCGACTCAATGCCCAGGCGTATCAAGGCCGTTATTACGGCCAGAGGTGGTTATTCTGGGTACTGATTTCTTATGATCTATGCACACAAATTGCGTGAAAATGTAATCACATGTCAGTTCTAGTATAATATATTTGTCCAATGAATAGCCGTTTATCATCTGCATTTTTCTTGGTGTAGCAATTTTAATGGCCAGTAGTGTAATATTTTTATTACTATTCATACTTCAGCATGCGTGATGCAATAGTTCTGATTGTTTGTGCTTATTCTCTGAAACAACAAAGGTTTGCTACTTTCTAATAAACGAAGCGAAAGTGGATTGCAAGTAGAACAAAAATCCGAACAGTCACAGAACAGTTTCACATGTACTACAGAACAAAAATTGGCAAGACCAGGCTTCGAAACCCGGACCTTAGGGATACCAAACTAACGCTCTACTAATATCCCGACGACATCTCCACACAGCAGTTGCACTCAGTTATGCTTTTCCCGTACTCCGTGTTACCTATTACTTGCCGTTTACTCACGTTCTCCTCGACATAGCACATAGCACAAATTATATCAGTGGTTTGGTTGACACACTGTCGATATGCAGCGTTTGGCACTGATCTGACTGTATGACATCAGGACGTTTGTGTTTTAGAAGAGAACCACCGACGAGTGCCCGAAATATTGCCCATGCCGTGGGCTCCTGTGGAGCACACAAGTCAGAACTCACTGTATGCGTACTGTGAAGCGGGTCATTAATAATCGATCCGATTTCAAACGTTTTTTACATCCAAGCGATGCATTTCCGGACGTGCATTCCTTATTAGAACTCTGTCTCTTAAGTGCCGTCTACAACCCATAAGAGACTGTAATTGGAACTGCGAAAAACTCTGTATTTTAAGTTGTCTAGACTGAAACTGAGCCGGCCGGAGAGGCCGTGCGGTTCTAGGCGCTACAGTCTGGAGCCGAGCGACCGCTACGGTCGCAGGTTCGAATCCTGCCCCGGACATGCATGTGTGTGATGTCCTTAGGTTAGTTAGGTTTAATTAGTTCTAAGTTCTAGGCGACTGATGACCCCAGAAGTTAAGCCGCATAGTGCTCAGAGCCATTTGAACTGAAACTGAAAACTTTAGTACAAATATTGGAATGTTTTTAGCACATCGTGTACTTGTTCGGTTCTCCAAATAATGTTAACCGAGTGGTTGGTTGGGGTGGTGTTCTTTGGGGGAAAAGACCAAACTGCGAGGTCATCGGTCTCATCGGATTAGGGAAGGACGTGGATGGAAGTCGGCCGTGCCCTTTCAAAGGAACCATCCCGGCATTTCCCTGGAGCGATTTAGGGAAATCACGGAAAACCTAAATCAGGATGGCCGGACGCGGGATTGAACCGTCGTCCTCCCGAATGCGAGCCCAGGAAAACCGAGTGAAGAGACGCTGTTGTTGCAAAGCGCACCTCATATTGCTGAGAACCTGAGATGATTTTTCTTAACTATGTCACTTAGTTAATGGGTGTATTCTTTAAAAAGAAATCAATTTCATATGCCTGTACCTCATTCTATTCCAATTGAGCTACCGCTCTGTATTTAATGTCCTCGTTTCCGAGGTGGCGTTAAGCTCTAACTTCTTTGTTTTCGAAAAATTCTAGTAATTGTGGAGTTCATTTATCGCTGAGATATTGAATTGCAGAATGGAAGAAGAGAGAAACTGCAAGTCTTCTGTTCGCCCACTTATCTTCTGCTTCGGACCGAAAGACCTATGGCGATACTGTTTTAGGATTACTGTGGTTTCCATAAATTACTTGATACATACGCCGGGTAGCTCCTTCGAAAAGGACACGGCCGGTTTCCTTCCACTAAATTCCACAAACCAAGCTTGTGTTCCGGCTCGAAAAACATCCTTTCCTTTGGACCGAAAGCGGTTGCGCAGTAGCTAAAGACATTAGACTCACATTCGGAACGAGGATAACTCCTCCTTTAGTCATCTTGGTTTAGAAAATTATGACCGGTTTCGACCTTTTAGTTACGGGCAATCATCAGTGTTTGGACTGTAATAACGAAAGTAAAAGTGCCATATTACATAGAGAAGCCAATGACGTAAAAGTGTACTCTAAAACGATGCATCATTACCCATCTGGATGACAGTGATGACGCCTGATATTCCGTGGGTTCCCCTAATGACATCAGGCGTGTGCCGACGAGGCTCCTTAAAAAAATGTCCTTAAAAAATGACCGATTGTTTTCCACCATCTGCCTCGCTGGTGACTGCCTGCGGGGGGCCGAGGTTCGATTCGCGGTCCTGTCAGTGATTTTTTCTTGGTGGGAAGAGTGGTAGTGGGTGTACTCAGCCTCGTGAAGACAACTGAGGAATTACTCGACCGATTAGAAGCGGTTCCAAAACCCGACAGCCACAGTGAGGACGGTGTGCTGACCACACGCTTCTCAATACTGCATTCGATGACATCATTGGCAGAGGATGGCATGACACTCGGTAGGGTCTGATTGGCCCCTCTAGTGCTATAACGCGGAGGTTTACGTATCTTACTTTACCTTTCCTAACATTGTCCTAGCCGAGCTAGGAGTTGTAGCAGTTGTGCGAAAAAACACTTGTGCGGAGATGGAATGTGTTGATATTTCTTCGGAGCCCAAGGAATATCAGGTAGTTTCGCTTTTTTTACATTCGTTAGCTTCGTCAGATCAGAACAAAACTGTCACATCCCAACCTAATTTAGAACTCGGGCTAAGCTACAGATAAGTCTGTCACCACAACTAGATTTTTTTGTTTTCACAGTCATTGGCTTCGCCATCTCACAATCACCCTCCAACCTAACCAAGACTTCGGGCTGAAATACAGTGTGTAACCACAACCAGATTTTTAGCTTATTTGGCTTTGACTCAGCAACAGACTACTTGCAAAAAGCCCCATATCCCAGCAGGAGCCTCAGACTCGGCAGGTATATTTTGCCGCACGAGTGTTAGTGTTCCAACCCCCAGCTACTTCTTCACCTATAACTGACTGAGGGTCTCGTTAAACAATTATTTATATAGCAGAATTTGAAGAAACAGTGCTAAATCGCGTGGGAGAATGTTCATCTACATCTGCGTACGTACTCCACAAACCACGGTACCGTATGTGGCATAGGACACCTTGTACCACTATTAGTCACTTTCTTATTCGTGGTGCTTACGCGGCACTCCTTGGCGGCAGTAGAATCGTTACGCTCTCAGCTTCAAATGACGGTTCTCCAAATTTTCTCATTTATCTTCCTCCAAAAGAGCGTCGTCGTCTTCCCTGCAGGTATCCTCACTTTCGTTTGCCAAGCATCTCCGTAATACTCGCGTGTCGACTGAACTTACCGGTAAAAAATCTAGCAGCCCGCCTCTGGATTGCTTCGTTATCTTCCTTTGATCCTACATCGTGGTGATCCCAAACAGTCGAGCATTACACAAGGATGGATCACACTAGTGTTCTATATGCGATCTCCTTGCGGATGAACCCCACTTCACTAAAAATTCTCCCGATAAACCGAAGTCGACCTTCCGCCAGGTCATATCACTTTGCAACTTTAGGCCCAGATATTTAATCGACGTGACCGTGTCAAGCTGTGCACAATTAATTGCTGTATTCCAGCATTACGAGGTATTCCTTCTCATCCACATTACATTACATTTTTCTACATTTAGAGCAACCTGTCATTCATCAAACCAATTTTCTTCAGTAAGCTTCCGTCAACTTGCACGCGAAGTGCACACTTAGAAGAAATCAGTATGGATAATACTGGAGGATCAGTAATGTTTAGTTTCTATCATACACAACGTGAGCAAGCAATGGGATCAGATCATTTCAAACCCAGACTTGCGATCTATGATGCATTAGATTTTAATGCATTCTTTGAGCCTAGCGATCATCACTTTGAGCGCTTACTTTGAGTTAAAGCTGTTGCCGAAGGTGTTATTCGTTTGCGTCAGAAAAACTAATTATTCATTTGCGACCATTGGCTTCTTATCTAAAAATACTTAGTTTGTAACCCCACTGGCAGCATTTCTCTCAGACTACTCGTGAATGACGCTGATGTGTACAATGAGGTTGGAGCAGCAGAAAATTGTTATGAAATGTTTGAAAGACGGCAGATAATTAACGCTTGGCTAAAGACTAACACCTTATCCTCATTCAAAACAAATGAAGACTTGCTCAGAGAGAGAAGATAACAATTCGCATTTGTTTGTTAGTAACATATTTTCCGCATATTAGGTTGTTATCCGGTAACAACTTATTAGTGTCCAAAAAGACAGTAGTGTGCAATACCAAATATTCCGTACAATTGTTAATATCATTAGTAATCAAAGTTCATTAGTAATGAAAGTTTGCTTTCCCGCAAAATAGTGGTTTTGTGGACACCAGGCAGTTGTTACTTGATGATGGACTTATAAGGCGAAAGATAGTTAATAATAAACATATATTAGTGTGACAAATCGCAAATTGTCTCCAATTCATCACTGAAATTTGATTTTTTCTGCCAAATGCAAAGGAAGAAACCATTCAGAAATGAAACACTCGGCATGTTGGTCGGTGAAAATCCCCGGTGTTGCTTGATATATTATCGACCATTAGTCACTGCAATCAAGTCTCTACGGGTAACTATCCGCTGAGATTTAATATAACCAGTGAATCAATTCTGGTTCTATGGAGGGCAGGGGTTCTTTATAAGAGTATTGCGGAAATGTAATTCATCGACGAAGGAAGTTCCGTCTCTAATGACCTAGTTATTGGCGGGCCGCTCAACCCTAATCTTGCTTCCTTCCTTTGCCAAAGAGGTCCTTTACAAAATTCACGGGTAACAGGTTCTTCATTATTGTTCGTTATTGGTGGATCCTCACAAAGCTGGATTAACGGAAGATACCGAGAAGAGCCAAAGTATTATTGAACTATTTCTCAAATCTCTAGTGACACGTGTTACATAGTATACATTCGAGCCGTATGTGAATACTTTTTAAATGTAATAGACATAAGATCTAATACAGGTGAGGAAATATATTATATTTTCACATGTACGCCACACGTAATGTTCTTGATATTATAACTACAGGAATTCAGACTTTCACGAAGACGTATTGATAGCCGTTCTTTCCGCGAATGGAACAAGAAGGAGATATTGGTGTTCATTGTATCGTCCACTATTCCATGCGGACCGCTCATCTAAATGTACGTTATACTGAGAAGGCGTAGTTAAATTCTCAGCGGAATGTTAGATATTAAATAATTAGCATAATGAATCTCTATGCATTCTTGAGGGCAGACTGTCAAAGTTTAATTTTATAGCTAGTTACGTCAAGAGTTTGCAGTACACCAAGTACTCTCTGATAGAAAACATTTTTAATAGTATTTTGTAACAACAAGGAGCTTGGAAGTGTACTAACGTGGAATAATTTTCGGACGAAGACAGTAGTGCAAACTTCTAAAAAATGTGTTTTCTTTTTCTGTTCCTTATTAGATATCCTTTTATACTACTGATCACGCCTCACATTTTAAATAATTCTACAATGTTCAAAAGAGTAATAAGTTGAGTGCAAGGAAATGCAGTTCCTGTATTACGAAATGTGAACAAAAGGGATCTCTCCTCAGACAGGATCAGCTCTCTCGCCTCGCTTGCATCCGGAAAAAAGTGGGCTAGATAATTAGTGACGAGAGTTATAAAATAAAATGTCCGTGGGTCGTATAAGACCGGCGGCTAGCACACACGGAAACAGCCCCGGAATACCTTATTGGACCATCGTGGAATGTCGGCAGGGAATTCATTTCCATTATACACCTTTACAACTATGCTAATGATTCAGCTATTGTAATGTATTATTTCAGCGCTCATGGTTTTGTTTCTTACAGATATTCGTTTTATTTTTAGGAAAGTGGCGTTACAGGAAGCAGTCAATCTATATTATGCAGCAGTTGTCCAAGGTCAGTATAAAAATTAGGGTCAATACTGTGCAAGTCGTTGCGCTAAACAGTAAAAGCGGGTATCAAGTGTAAAATGTAGCTGTAGGCTTGCCAGAGTGAAAACTGTGAGGAGCTAATACAACGTTATATACTGTTGCAAGCAAGTAACACAGTAATAGTGCTATCGCAGTGCGAGTGCTGAAGTAAGAATCTAACATTCAACCTGCAACACTTAAAATTACGGCACTGGAAGTTTACAACCCTCCTACCTCCAGGCAGGTTTGTATTTCACTAGTTCAGTAAATCCATTTTGAACAAGAACTTACGAAAAATTGAAGGCAGACAGTTATGTCAATATTGCTAACTGGCCTAGGGGGCAGTATTATCACCTTTTTAACAACGGGTTTCTTATTATCTTCGACTCCGATCCGCATAGTCGTGACAAAGTAGTTCTTGTCATATTTCATGAACAATTTAAGATGTGAAAAGGAACACTAACGATAATATCAAAAACTGCATATATTGTGCAGTATAGGTAATACTTATAATTTTCTTATTCATCAGTGTATTGAAGCTATTATGGTATTCCTGAGACTGATATACGTATGTACGTTTTAAAGATATTCTACAGCTTTTGAAAAGACGTACAACGTTCGCAACAAAATGTTTAACAAAGCGCGAAATGTAGTAAACCTGTTGCTGAGATTTGCCGGATCAGTAGAATTTTACTTTAATTACCAGGACAACATACAATTTCTGACATTAAAATGCATTATAGAACCGTTTTATAAGTATTGTGACAGATGAGAGTCCAAAAGAGCTTGTTAAATACTACTACCATCTGTATTTAATGAAAATTTTTTCTCAGTTTCGAATTTTGCAAATTTTGTTACAACTCCTTATGAAAAATAATGTCATCCTCTAATGTATTAATACCGTTTCTGAAATTTTAAGCCGATACTTGAACTGAATTCAAGGATTTTTTATTGATCGACTTGCATGCAGCTTAAAGATAATTCTAAGAGGACATTATTTTGCACATTATGCACCAATTGTTTACCTTAGAATAGTAACATGAAATGTCTCAACCTGGTCACTATCTACTCAGAATTAGCTTATTTAAAGACTAAATAGTGGAAAATATAATAATTAATTCCAGAAGTAGGACGAACGTATTGTAGTCAAATCGTGAAAGAATCTGCAACTTTGAATATTCCAAGATGTACTAAATTTATCGCATTGAAAGACATTTTTCAGATAGTTTTCGAAAAGTTAGATTTCTTATCACCCATAATTACGCAAGCAGTAATACGTCACATTTTATTCCTATCCTGTCATCTTATCAGCAAATTTATTGACTTGGCGTACCATCTCTTTCGTATTTATTTGTTAATACAGCCGGAGGTAGATAATCTGTCGTTGTGTAAGTGTTAGGATCAGGAACAATCCGCTTACGACGAACGACTTTTGACAAGGGACAACATGTAAGTACGAAGTCAGAATTCTTAGTTGTAAATGTCTTGTGGAATTAAAACAACAGTCAGTACATTTTATTCACTTAGCACATGGTCAGTTCATTAATTACCTACAGGTATAGGAGGCTCTTCCGCCGTAAGACTTATTTCATCGTTGATATTATCTTCAAATTATTTTTTAGAAAGCTACGCAGTTGAGAATATTGTCTTCCCTTGCTAACATTAATAATTTAGTAAGCCCGAATTTCAATTCAGTGGGATTACATGATTGATGCTGCTTTTCCCACTAACATTTACCAAATTTTAGAAGCATTAAATAATTAAATAGCACCAGTTGGTGTTTTTCTGTGATCTGCTCTAGGTACTTCACTGAGTAAATCACAATATTTTGCTTGAAAACCTAATATTTACGGAATTCCGTTGTTGCTTACAAATGTGTCACGCGATGTTTAACGAAAAATGCAGACAGTTGTGCTGTGTAATTCAACATGCGATCATTTTCTGTGCGTGGATTTCCACAGAATAATGGAGCTCTGAAGAAACATAGTTCAGATAACTTGGCACTTAGAGTCCTTGCTAGCTTTAGAGAGGAATTAAACCGTACCGTTAACGAACTTTAAATATTTTCATCAAATTATCTCCTGTGCTCCTGCAGAAATTGTATTCCATTTCCCCAGAGCTTGCAGGAAGAACTAACACGTTGCCCATTCGTGATTTTACTGTAGATTTTCATTTGTTTACAGTTCGTGTATTAAAGATTAAAATCACATAGACAACCATTTCAGAAGCCAGGCATTTTGACTATACAGGAGTCCACCCCGATAGCTGAATGCGCAGCGTGACGGATTGCCGTCCTACGGGCCCGGGTTCGATTCCCGTCTGGGTCGGGTGTCAGGGACTGGGTGTTGTGTTGTCTTCATCATCATTTCATCCCCATCCGGCGCCCAGGTCGCCCAATGTGGCGTCAAATGTAATAATACCTGCACCAAGGCGGCCGGATCAGTTCCGTAAGGGGCCTCCCGGCCAATGACGCCAAACGCTCATTTCATTTCGTTACTATACAGGAGTAGGAAAAAAATATGGAAACACCGTGAGAAATACATGTTTGAACATAAATGTAGATGCTAACCAAGCCTGCTGGTGGTGCTGTTGTATTACACCCTGCAGTGTCCTCAATGCGTTGCAGCTGTTACTCTTGAGCAGAACAATGTTCTGTGTAATTCTGAGTGCATTATGAATGGGAACGTGGCCAAGTTTTTGGTGCTGGTATGGTCGGTGCTTACGTAACCAAGATAACCGTAGTGTCTGGTGGTTCAAGAAGCACCATCATGAAGGATTATACTGCATACAGGGAAAACGGGAAACATCATCCTCTACGTCACAAAGCGGACGACAGATCGTATTGAGTGATCGTGACAGACGGCCATTGAAGAGGATTGTGACGAAAAATAAGAGAACTACAGCTGCTAAAATCACTGCAGAGCTGAATGCAGCACTTGCAAACCCTGTCAGCACCAAAACAACACCAAGGGAGCATCATAATTAGGGAATTGCAGGGCCAGCTGGAATTCCAAAACGACTCTTCAGTGGTGCTAATCCCCATAACAGAAAAACATGGTGTCGAAGACATAAAACCTTGGTTATGATGCAACTGGAGAAATACGTTTGGTCGGATGAGTCTTGTTTCACACTGTTCAAACTTCTGGTGGAGTTTACGTGCCAAGAGTGAAACATGGCGGGGATTTCGGTGAGATTTGGGCAACCGTATCATGATATGCCGTGGGCCCCATAGGCACTCTTTAAGGTCATATTACTCCTAAGGATTGCGTAATCATCTTGGCTGATCAGGTCCATCCCATAGTAAAATGTTTGTTCCCCAGCGGTGATGCTGTGTTTTAAGACGACATGGCCCTTGTTCACACAGCTCCGGTTTTGTGCGTAGGAGGATGAACTATTGCTTATCTCCTGGCCACCAGTCACTACTGAGTATCAGTACTGAGCCTCTGTGATCTACTTTGGAGAGAAGGTCGATAGTTACCTGAACTTGCCATTATTTTGCAGGAAGGATGGTATAAGATTCAGTTTAAAATCATACGAGACTTGTAGTTATCCATTCAGAGACGACTGGAATGTGATTTGAATGCCAATGGGTTTGCTACACCGTATTAGGCGTGGTAATCTGTCGTACTTTTGGTGTTTCCATATATTTTGTCAACCCATGTAGCACCACAGTATCTTACTTCCTGTGTCAAATTTCCTCTGCAAAAATTCATTACAATTCAGAAGGAATAATGATGTCCGTATGTACAATATGAAATGAACAAAATTACTTTTTGTTATTATCAAATTTAGCTAGGAAACTGGTGATAAATAGTACCACCAATTTTTTTATACCGATGTAACAGTAAAGAGTGCGTAGTGATTTCTGCAAATAGCACTTATTTATCTTCAGGAAAGTATACAGAAAATGGAAAGATCATATCGAATAACTACGTGCAGTTTCAACTTAAAGTGTATTTCAAAACATAAGAAATATTGCTTTCCATCAAGATAGTGAGAACAGAATAGCTTAGGCAAACGAGAGCCTTCCACTGAATTATAAATTAGACAAAGCAGAAATTTTGGAGAGCAGAAGTAAGAAGAAAATAATAGGTCAGATAAGAAGCATATAAGCCTGGAAATTAAGAAGACACGATGAAATATATATGAAAATATGGAAAAAGTATGGAAATTAAGACTGGAAAATATATTTATTGGTTCTGTTCTACAAACCTCATCAACTTTAGAAATGGTAGTATATAATGCCATAAGGTGCTGTATAAATTATTCTTTAATGTAGGACCGGTTTCAGTCAAAGACCATTATCCGGCATCTGTTACAAAAAAGACACTGACAGAGAAAAAATTTAGTTGGAAAGGATGTTTCACAATTGTAATAAAAGTACACGCAAATTTACAGTCCGCATTAGGAGCAGTGTGGAAACATGCTTTTCATCCCTAATTTTTCTGGATTCATTACGTTGTACAACTGATACTAGATAGTGGTCTTTGACCGGCCGAGGTGTAAAAAATTAACGACATGCCGGATTTGAGAAGTTGAAAAGATTTGAAACATTGAAGAAAGAGCAACAAGAATAATTATTTGGGAAGGAATGTGTTTAAATTAGAAAGATTGATATAAGCAAGAAGAGAAAAAGTGTAAAGTAGTCCGAAGAAAGAAAAAGGCGCAGTGTAAAAAGATAAGAACATTGGATGAAAATAAAATAAATGGAAGGGAGCTGAAATTTTCACGTTATTCCCAGCTGGCCGAAACGAACAGAAAAAAACGCGCAACAAGTAGCAAATTTAAATTTCGGCGCAATGTAAGACATTTCTTTTGAGTTTGTCCTACAACTCCGCATAAGACTTTGGTTCGAAACATGTAGTGTAAAATAATTACGTATTTGCCCCTGTCATCAAACAAAAACGTTAATGCGGCAAAAATCATCTGTAAATGGACAGTATGCATCCATACTTAAACATGAATTGTGTTAAATATCCTGTAAACTATCTCGTAATACCATACATACCATCCGTGAAACAGGTGACTAACTTAAGTTCACAAGCAACATATGGTAACCGGTCTGAAACTGCACTGTTTCACTAGATCCTAGCACCACAATTAAGTCATTTCCTTGCCATTTTTTCCAAAAGTGAGAGTGTGAAGTTTGGCTCGTTTTCAGTCGCTGTACCCACTTTCCATAAGTTACCGAATCCAGTTAAAGATTAGCATATGGTTTCATTTAACAACTTGTTGTTTTTACTAAAGTTGTTGATAAAGGCGCTACTGTGACTACTCACAAAGATTAGAAAGCTTTCATACGTGTTTTAGATGTCATATGACGTTTTAGAAGTGTAGGGGCCGTCATTGTTACTCTTTACAATTAAAAGCATAGAGTATTTACAGCGTAAATTTGGAATTCAGTTTGTTGAGATGTTCTACGAAAAAGCAATAGCGAATTAAGAAATTCTATTTTTTAATAGGAGTAGAATATCTCGTAGACGTCGCTGTCATTAGGCGCAGTTCTCACTGAGGCGATGTAATATGCGATACAACACGTTGCAATGAAGGTTGCACGACGTTACGCTTATCGGTACACCACTCGAGTTCCCACAGGGGCGGGCAATGCAAACTGCAGTAAAATACGCGATGTGAAATGAGATACGACAAGCAACAAGAGAGCACGAATCACCTTTTTGTTTCAGTTTCAGTTGCATTCGTGAGCTCTTCGGAAGAGGTCGTTATTGGGGCTTATTATTTAAAGCCCATAAAACGGAAAAAGAAAAGGAAGTACTGGAAGCACCCATACATTGCTATAAACATCATAGTTCGGCTATGGTTTCTCGTGAGGTCTCTCAGCACGAACACAAATTCCGCGAATTCTACAGAATGAGTCCAGACAGTTTCCACTTTTAGGAGCAATTAGTATCAGCTACCCTGAGAAAACAGGGCACAAATTTTCGACTTGTTATTTCTCCTACTAAGAAACTACTCATTACAATAAGGTAAGTAGGTGAAAAAATTAAAAATGCTACCACGAAACATTAACTTTGTAAGACCATCTAGTATGATACTTTATTCAATGTGGTACACATATACATCTACACCTACCAAATTGTTCTGCAGTTCACAATTAAGTGCCTGACAGAGGGTTCATCGAACCTCCTTCAGACTATTTCTCTACCGTTCCACTCTCCAGTAGCGCGTGGAAAAAATGAACACTTAAATATTACTGCTCGTGCTCTGAGTTCTGTAATTTTATTACGATGATCCCTATGTAGGTTGGCGACAATAAAATATTTTCACATTCAGAGGAAAAAGTTGGTGACTGAAATTTCGTGAAAACATCTCACCGCGACGAAAAACGCCTTTGTATTAATGATTGCTGCCCAAACTCTCTTTTCATATCCCTGACACTCTCTCCATTATTTCGCGATGATACAGAACGAGCTGTACTTTTTCAATGCACTTTGTCAGTGCCCTCTTGTAATGCTCCCGTACCGCACAACAGTATTCTAAAGGAAGCCTCGCGTGTTCAATAATATTTTTAAAATTGTCAATATATTGATCGTCTGAGAGCGTGTATTGACATATTACCAGCACCAAAAATACTGAAGAGCAGTATCGATGTCCTTCAAAATATTCTCAGTACTGTCAATACACACTGAACGTGTAGGTGGCGTATTGATGGTTTGGCAATATTCCTCGTTCAGATGTTCACAGAGCTTCATGAACCTTTCACACGGCACTAGTGTGCAATGATTATGTTTTCAATTCGCCTTTGTGCACATCATACTTCAGGTTCAATTTTCCGAGTAGTTTAGCAAAAAAATTTCTACTATGAGTATACGAGGGTAATCATTGTATTTATCAATTTAGGACAGTCAGCGGAGGATTCCCTATGACACTGCGTACTTTATATATTTGAAAATGTAGTAGAGGTTGGTGAATTACGTAGAAGCTTGGATAAAGTCTCCCACTTTTAAAAATACGTCACATATCTGCTAGTGAGAGGTCTCGAAATGAATGTCAGTTTGACCAAATTCTCACAAAATGTAAAACCAAAAAAGTTTACTTAAGCATATTCTTGCCAGGCAGATATGATAGCTTCACAGGTTCCATACAGTGTTACTAACTGTGTTTGCTGATATTACAGAAATGAGCTTCAAGTACTCGAATGACCTGCCTGTTGCCATAAATCTCGTCGACGGCGGATGAGCTCTCGTCAATACAATTTCCTTTCTATTTTATTATTTATAAATGTTAATAATCCATCGTACGACGCAGGACTGATGCGAAAATAGTTTACGAAATCTTTCGGGAACTTGAGTATGACAAGTCACTCCTTTTTTTCGGCCATTTTCCCACTGATTTTCTGTTTTCCTTTATTTTCTGCTGTTAAGGACGATATAATTGCGGTACACGCTTTCTTTTAGGTGTTCGACAACTTAATCCTGTAAAATCGTGTTTCCAACTCACAATATTGACAACACTATTGATGGTGTGTGGGCTGCTTCAGTATGTTAAAGGTTTGACAAACCAGTATTATCAATAAATATTGAACGTGTACAGGCCTTTTAAGAGAAGACGAACAAGGGTAGTGTAGGCAGTCTCTTCAGTACACCTGTTGCGTCTTCAAGTAATCTGCTGATAAAACGCAGTCTTTGGTTTCCTTCCCCACAACATTATGTATGTGATCGTTCCAATTTAAGTTGTTCGTAATTGTTATCCTCAAGTATCTAGTCGATTTGATAGCCTTTAAATTTGTGTAATTTATCATGTAAACCACAATTTAACGGATTTCTGTTCGTACTCATGTGTATGACTTCACACTTTTCCTTATTCGGAGACGATTGCCACTATTCGCACCATACAGATATTTTGTCTAAATCATTTTGCAAAAATGGTTCAAATGGCTCTGAGCACTATGGGACTCAGCATCTGAGGTCATCAGTCCCCTAGAACTTAGAACTACATAAACCTAACTAACCTAGGGACATCACACACATCCATGCCCGAGGCAGGATTCGAACCTGCGACCGTAGCGGTCGCGCGGTTCCAGACTGTAGCGCCTAGAACCGCTCGGGCTCTCCGGCCGGCAAATCATTTTGCAATTGGTTTTGCTCTTCTGATGACTTGACTATACGATAAATGACATTATCAACAGCAAACAATATAAGACGGCTGATTCTCTCCTAAATCATCGGAGTCGCAGAGGGCCTCTAACATGTCCTTGAGGAACGGCGGATATCATATTTTCTGTTTTACTCAATTATTTTCCGTCAGTCACTTCGCACTGTAACTTTTCCGAGAGGAAATCACGGACCAGTTGCACAAATCAAGTGATTCTCCATAGGCACGCAATTTGATCAGAAGTCTCTTGTCAGGAACAGTGTCAAAAGCCTTCTGGAAATCCATAAACATGGAACCAATGTAAGATCCTCTTTCGACAGAACTCATTACTTCATGCGAATAAAGAGCTAGTTCTGTTTACAAGAACGGTATTTTCTAAATCCGTGCTATACGCCAATAGACCCTTGTCTTCAAGGTAATTCACAATGCTCGAACACACTTCATGTTCCACAATCCTACTGTAAACTGGCGTCAATGATGTGAGTCTGCAATTCATCGGATTGCACCTACTTCTTTTCTTGAGAGTTCGTGTGATCTGTGCAAATTTCCAGTCTTTTGGTGCGTATCTTTCGTCGAGACAGCAGTTGTATACGATTGCTAAGTATGAGGCTATTGTATCAGCATACTCTGAAAGGAAGCTAGTTGGTGTACAATCTCGACGCGAAGACTCGCGTTTATTAAATGATTAAAACTTCTTCGCTACACCGGTGATATCGACTTCTAAGGTACTCACGTTGGCAGTTGTTTTTGATTCGAATTCTGGGATATTTGTTTCGTCTTCTTTGGTGAAGGAATTACAAGAAAAAGTATGTTTAATAACTCCGCCTTAGTGAAGCTGTCATCGGTAATATTACCATTGCTATCGCACACTGAAGGAAGAGAGTGATTGTGTCCTGCCGCTAGTGCACCTTATATACTACCGAAATCTCTGTAGATTTTCTATCAGATTTCGAGTTTTGTTGTGGAAGCTATTAAAAGCATCTCAGATTGATGTCGGCGCTAAATTTTTGAGCCTCAGTAAAACATCGCCAATATTGGATACATTGTGTTCTTTTAAATTTGACATGTTTTTTTCGTTGCTTCTGACCTGTTTTGCGATCGTGGGGGATTAATATCAACTTCTACTAATTTCTTTGGTATAAATCTCTCCATTGCCTCAGATACTATTTCCTTGAATTATACCACATGTGGTCATACTTACATAGCTAGGAAGGAGTGGAGACTGTATCACAGGAAGGTGTCAAGCGAATTTTCATCTGCTTTTTTAAGTAGATATACTCTGCGTTTAATTTTGATGTTATAGTGGACAATCTTGCTACATCTACCTGTATTCGCCGTAATGCTCGCTATTTACTTTGGATTATTTGTTACTAAGACGTCAAGTATGCTTTTGCCATATTTGCGCTTCGAGAGGGCTCCTGAACTAATTGCTCAAAATCATTTTCGAAGGAAGCATTTAGTACAATTTCGGTCGGTATTTTACACCTACCACCGGCTTTGAACATGTATTTTCGCCCACATATCGAGTGGAGATTGAATTCACCATCAATTATAATTGTATGAGTGGGGTACCTAGTTGAGATAGTACTCAAGTTTTGTTTCAACTAGTTAGCAACTGAATCATCTGAATCGAGGGGAGGGGGGGGGGCGTAAAAGCGCTACATAGTACACTACTTTCAACTGCAACAAACACGTCGCCATCAACTATATATAATCTATCCTTCCTGAACAACGCGTAGTCATTTGTAAAAATTTCGGCAGAACTTATCTCCGGCTTTAGCCATCTTTCGTTACCTATAACGATATGAGTTTCATTGCTTTCTATTAGGTTTTGGAGTTTAGGTTCTTTCCCAACACAGCTACGACAATTTACAACTACACTATTTATTTTTGCTATTCTTCCCTCGTCCGTATTCGTCCCGCACCCTTTAAGACTGAAGCCCTTTCTCTATTTTTCCGAGATCCTCTAACCCAAAAAGCCCGCACAGCCCATCCCACACAGCCCTCGCTATCTGTGTAGCCTCCACCTGTGTATAGTGGACTCCTGATCTATTAAACAGAACCAGATGGGGAGCTCCGCCTTCATCTCGCAAGGAAGACTGGCAGTCCTCACCATTTCAGCTAGCCACCGAAGACCAGAGAGAATCTCTCCCAGTTCAAAGTGACACACATCGTTAGAGACGACAAGTGCCACCACTTGCAGTTGACTACATACTGTGCTCTTCATGACACCTGGAAGCACTCGCTCCATATCTGGAGTATGCACACAGAGTGCACACTGTATTTCTTCCCCCCCGTGGCAACCCTATCCCTAAGTGGCCCCATTACATGCCTGACATTTGAGCTCCCAACTACCAGTAATCCCACATCTGTGAAAGCCCAGATCGTGGCAGGCGAGAGGCTTCCTCTGCAACAGGGTGAGCGAATGCATTTGGCCCAGGGTCCTTGTCAGCCACAGATAGCGTCCGAAACTTGTCCTTAAGACTAACGGGCGAAGCCCTTCGATTGGCCCCCTGGAAAGTCTTTCGTTAACTGTCACACCTTGAAACGACCTCCCATTGGTGTGGGGTCATCCTCAATGCGGGCAGCAACTGGTGTGGTCAAAGTAGTGGGCGAAAATACATGTTCAAAGCCGGTGGTAGGTACAAAATACCGTCCGAAATTGTGCTAGACATACCTTATATCCACACCTCCAGCCCCCCACCCCACCCCCCACCCCCCACAGCGACACCCATTGGCAAAAGGCTCAAGCAATGAGACTGAAGCCATCACCACGTGGAGCTGTGAGCGAAGGGTCAACAACTCAATTCGCATATGAACGCAACAGTCCCTATCCATACTAAACACAGCGGAAATATACAAAGGGCGTTCAAAAAGTTTTGCACAGCCGTCTCTAATTTTTTTATTTTTTGCACGAGGAGAGTGATATTTTTTGTGGACATACTTGGAACATTTAGCTATAAGTTTGTTTATAAAAGTATTTTCTTTTATTTACTGGTGAGCCATAATGGACCATGTTATAGATGTGAGGTTGCGACAGCGATCGGTGATGGAGTCCCTCTTCACGACTGGCGATGACTCTGTCATATCGATTCACAGGAAGTTGCTCACTGTTTACAGGGAGGACACAGTGGATCACAGCAGCATCCAGCGGTCGTTGAAGAGGTTTAAAGAAGGTAATTTCTCTCTATTGGACGATCCACACGATCCACAATGCGGTAGACTATCGACGGCAGTGAGTGATGTGAATAAGGAAAACAAATCATCCAAAATGACAGATGTGTGACGACACGGCAGCTTTCTGAAATGACTCGTTTGTCATTGGGTAGTGTGGTATCACTGGTGCAGTCACTGGGGTACCTAGGGTACAGAAAAATCTGTGCACGTTGCGTGCCTAAATTATTGACAAGAGAAATGAAAACGATGAGGAAGAATGTGTGCGAGGCTCTCATGAAGACCTTTACTAAAGAGTGGAAACAGTATTTTGACGGACTCATTACCCAGGATGAAACACGGTTGTTTTTGTCCGAACCTGAGGGCAAAACTCAATCCATGGAGTGGTGTCATCCGGGTTCCTCTCGGAAGAAGAAACCAACACTTTCAAGAACAGCAGGGCAAAAGGTGATGGCCTCCTTCTTCTGGGATTAGTGTGGTGTCATTTTCATTGACTTTTTGAACCCTGGCTCCACAATTAACCGGGACCATTACTGTTTGTCATTGGACAAGCTGCGACATGCCATCAAGATCCACAGACCATAGCTTCAGGGTCAGCTCATCAGACTACACTATGACAATGCCAAACCCCATACAGCCCTTATGATGCAGGAGAAAATCAGGAAAATGGGTTGGAAAATTGTTCCTCATCCTCCCTACAGTCGTGACTTGGATCCGTCTGATTTTTACCTCTTTGATCGTCTGAAGGCCCGCCTGTGCGGTAAAACATTTGATAGTGAGAAATACCTTATTTGCTGTGTCAAGCGATGGTGTAAAAGTCAATCCCCAGAATTTTACCAAAGTGAATTTACATCACGTTGGGCCAGATGCGTCACATTGAGTAGGCTCAATGTATAGATAAATTTTCCAAATATGTTCACAAAAAATTTCATTCTCCTCCTGCAAAAAATAAAAAAAATAGAGACGACTGTACAAAACGTTTTGAGCGCCCTTTGTACACTAAACAATTATAAAGACGCGGAACTGTGGCTACTAGATACACAAATACATGAGAAATTTAAGAATTCAGACTAAAGTGCGCACATTAAATAAAAAATAAATCGCTTCTTGTTGTTAGAAGCTCGCTACAACTCACAAACGAGAAGGTGTGTTCTGACATGCTGCTGCCTAGACGGGAGTTGCTTCCAAGTTAAAATGATAGTTACGAATTGATAAAGCTAGGATAGGAATTGCACAACTGTTCAGCTTTGCAAAGTAGTATGTTATTCAGCTTGAGGAATATTCAGACGAAACAATGATGGTTTTTAAGTGAGATCAGTCGCCACCGATGGTGTAGCAATGGGTGGTGAACTTTGTGTAGAGGTAAACAATCTGCTTGACGAAATGGAAGAAGCCCATGATGTTAAGGAAAATTCCGACGTGTCCTCGGCTTCTTCCAGCTGCTTCATTCGGAAGTAACGTGAATTTAGCTTTCAGATTTGTTTCATGCCTCTCACAAAATCTGAAAGCAGGGAACATAGACTGAAAAATATCCAATCAGCGTCATCAGCTGACGACTCCCAGTGTCTTTTCACTTCAGTATGTCTTTTTTTCATTTCCAGCTTCGGCTTTTATCGTCAGCATACTAAAAAGAGAAACACAAGGGAGCTCCAAACCCCCCATAGCAGAAACCAATAGTCTCATGTGTGGTGCGTGGCTGCCAATTTCGTCGCGGACAAACTCCAATACATCTCATATACTTTCTCGAGCATGGAAAGATATATCGCTCTCCTTCCACAGAAAAAAATCGATATGTTAGCTATCTTTCATTGCAGCAATATATGACCTAAAACCCACCACACGTAAACTGGCCAAGCACTACAATCCTCACTGCAAACTTGTAAAAATATGCTCGGTGGTTTACTTCTTTGTAAAATATCACAATAACTATGTGCAATAGCGAAATGAAAACAAGTTCATTATGAATCAGTGACGTGGGGTTATAAGACGCGAGAAAATTAATGTTTTTGCAGAATATTTGCCTTAGAATCGAATGAAAAAGCCTGTATAGTGGAGTTGTGATATATGAGAACAGACGTGTGTTTGCCTAACGCGAAACATCACCAACATGACATGATATTTTAAGGAGAAAAATGTACACTACCAACAAATCAGCCCCGCTATTCGATTCCCCGCGGAAATTTGGGCCATAATTCTGATAGCATGTGATCATGATGTTTTCACGCACCATTTATTTGTCATTCTCTCTGGCGAATTGCAGCCGCCTAATGCCCAAGTCTGAATTAGTGTTAAGTGGAGTGAGTTAGAGTTTTCTAAAATACCATTTTGACATCGGTAACGCGCTTTGTTTATTGTGTAAAGGTGTGTGGTTTCTAACCCGCAGCTAGTGCCAGAAATTTCTTTGCTTTGAACACATTTATGTTGCATTTCACTAATGCAGTGAAAATGAATGAAACGAATGAGTGTGTAATTAAGGAAGTAGCGTAACGCTATTTAACTACTAACATTGCTGTCGTGCTTCACGTTCTTTGGATTCTAAAATGGTTCAAATGGCTCTGAGCACTATGGGACTTAACTGCTGAGGTCATCAGTCCCATAGAACTTAGAGCTACTTAAACCTAACTAAACTAAGGACATCACATACATCCATGCCCGAGGCAGGATTCGAACCTGCGACCGCAGTGGTCACACGGTTCCAGACTGTAACGCCTAGAACCGCTCGGCCACTCCGGCCGGCTTGGACTCTAAAGCTGGCATTGTTAAAGTGAAGTATATTTGCAAGAGATGCACTATTCTTCATTTCATAATAATTCTTCAGTTGCTTAGGTTTTTCATTTTGATTTTGAGGCATATAAATGGCACGGAAAGTCCATACGAGAAGACTGCTAAAACAATACTGAACGTATATGTCTATGAAGTCAACATATTACGTACTTACACTACCTACTATTTTTCGCGTAAAGTAATATACGTTATCAAAAAAGATTTCAAAACACGTAGGGCAGTTGTGCCCACCTCCACACTCCTTTTCCCTAGCCTTCAACATCCCGCAAATAGCAGAGCTCTGGTTAGATTAGATCAGATTAGATTAGTACTTGTTCCACAGATCATGAATACGACACTTTGTAATGAAGTGGAACGTGTCAGGTCAATAAAAGGTGTCTATACAAGATATTACATTACACAAAATATTAAAATATTACATGACACTTAATTTTTTCTTTTTTTTTGTGTCACTCCGGTGTCCAATGTCCAGTACTTCGCGCCCGGGCATGAGGCGTCTGAAAAGGGGCGGAGCGACCGATAAATACACGGTGCGCGCGAAATTTCAAAGCTGCACCTGCAAAAGGTCATAACTACCTACTGTCAGAATTATGATCCAAACTTTCATGCGGAATCGATTGGCGGAGCTGATATCTTGCGTGTGTTCGGTTCTCAACTTAAAATATTAGGTCAGTCTGGTGACGTTTCCTGATAATAGTAGAATTCTTCGTGCTGCCTAATTTAGTTAGGTGATTAGCATGGTAGTCATAATGCAGTTCATGACACACGCAATCTTTAGACAAATTAATTTAAATGGATCCGGAACGGGTTCTGCTTCATGATATACAGGGTGACTCCGTTATCATGTTTCAAGCTTTCAGGAATTGTGAAGAAGGGTAAATGTATCAACGGGACCCTGGCCTGAAAATGACCAAGTCATAGTTATACGCGAAATTCGTTCTGATACTTCTGACGGTGGATCTCTTCTACTGCAAGCTATTTGCTTTCCGTGTTTTGGGAGAAGACACTAGGGCCCAAAGCAATAAAAAATAGTCTAGCAAACATGGTCCTGAAATGCTTACTTTTAAGACCAATGAGCACTTGTTCAGTAGAAGAGATGTGTTTCACAGTAGCAAAGTTGAACAAGACGTCATACAAGGTAACACTGTGGAGCCCATGTTGCTGGATTTTTTTTCTTGTTTCGGTCCATACTACCACCTCCCAAAATATGAAAAACAAAGAACTTGCAGCAGAGGAAATCCACTCTCCGAGGTATCGATTTCAGATTGAAACTTTCGATTCGGTCGTTTCCGGACCAGCTTACCTCAAATCGATACATTTACGGTTCTCCATCACCCCAGAAAGGTTGTAACATCATCACGGAATCACCCTGGCGTTGTCTACTGTTTTCCCGTTTGTTACAACATCTATGACGTTGTGGTGTTGTGTCGATATTTTCAGTGTCCGTTTAGTCGGTGAATCTGTGGCAACTGTCCCCAACCTGCTGTTGATACATCTAGCGTCATCACGGCACTAAACTTATTGATAGAGATGGAAGAGCTTTAAATATCATTATTACCTGTAATAAGAAGTCAGAATAAGCATAACGTGCACTTAGAGAATCCAGTGACAATGGAAATAATACGACAGACAATGCATAGTCCAAAATATTCACAGTAGACCACTTTTTGTTAAAGCAACTGGAAACCGTAGGAATGAGAAGAAGAGATTTCACTAGCGCAAGGAGCGAAGCCTCTGGACTATAGAGCAATGGAATCATGTAGTGTGGCTCGATACGTCTACTTTACATTTCTTGCCTCCAACGGGGCGTGCTTGCATACGGAAAATACTTGCGTAAGGGTACAAGCAAAATGGTCTTTTTCCAGCTCTGAAACGTCGTGGGTATTCTGCGGATAACAGTTTGCGTGAATTTCAGTGTCCTGTGCTCACACCAAAAGTAACTGGTAAAGTCTATAAACTGTTAAAGGTATACTTGTTTACTTAACTAGCGTTTATTTAACAAGCGTCTTCTAACCAATCTGCGTGCGGATCAGTTGTGCGACTGGATTCGTGATTTCCTGTCAGAAAGGTCACAGTTCGTAGTAATAGACGGAGAGTCATCGAGTAAAATAGAAGTAATATCCGGCGTTCCCCAAGGAAATGCTATAGACCCTCTATTGTTCCTGACCTACATTAACGACATTATACCACCTGAAGTATTAATTCCAACGAATGTATTCAACACCTCAAACAACACCCCCAAATCCCTTAAAAAATTTATTCTGTAATAATGTTGTTAGGTCGTATATTCTTTGTACTTTGTGATAATGTTTTGTCTTCTGCTGTACCATCCATGCACCGAATAGTTTCCGACACCATATTTGTTTACAAAATATGACAGTATACATGTGATGTGTTACGACAGTGAAAGGAACCTGTGACCACTGGAGGTACTTTATTTTACTTATTTTTATGTTTACCATTACATACACGTTTAATTTTTTGTCAAAAGAAACTCAAAACCATGTTCTGAAATAGTGTTTTGTTTCTCCACTAGACAGTGCCACAAGTTCCTCCAAAATACCGTAACACAACACACACACAAATGTCATATTAACAAATGTAAATCCACCTTATGATGGAGGTTTAAACATTTGAAACGCGTTGTGGGGATAAATAAACAGTGACTGGTAACAGTAAACTTGTTGTTTCATTTAAGGTAGAGAGACAGCTTGAAGGTGGTTCATTGAACCCTCTGCCAGGCACTTTATTGTGAATAGCAGAGTAATCACGTAGATGTAGATTTTGTTACTACTAGAAGATTAATTTTTCAAAATGTCAGTGCCACCAATGGTAAATGTCCAAGGCTAGTTTTTTGGGCGTGAGGAGAAATTGAAGGTCTTCCATTAGTCCTACACTCACTGAATTTGAATATCACAGATCAGTTTTGGACCATAGGTATTTAAACAACATGCAACCACCTCTTACCCACCTTCAGCATCTCTCTAGGAAGTGGAACGTCTTCTTTGCGAGAACTACTGCAAAATCACACTCACACCGTATACTATTCTCAACTATTTTGCGTCGATGCCCAGAAAAGTTCAGGCTGATTGACACGCAAAGTGTCAACTTAATCCTCTTTAACTGATTATCTACATTATTCTTCAACCTCTACAACTATTTGTGATGGAAAAGTAAGCTGCTTTAGATATGTAAATACGCAGATAAATGTCAGTTTTTTTTGATAGAACAGAGTTCCTTCTTGCCTCGAACTCAAATCTACTGATGTGGACTGAGCAAGAATAGTCCTAAAAAGCTAAGTGACGTTGCAACGTGGTATTTATGTTTGGATAAGCAATAGACCATCTTGGAGCTGATACAGATGTAAAAGTAACGGCACGCTCCGTCTACAGACCACAAGTGGCCCATCGGGACCATCCGGCCGCCGTGTCATCCTCAGATGAGGATTCGGATAGGAGGGGCGTGTGGTCAGCACACTGCTCTCCCGGTCGTTATGATGGTTTTCTTTGAGCGGAGCCGCTACTATTCGGTCGAGTAGCTCCTCAGTTGGCATCACGAGGCTGAGTGCACCCCGAAAAATGGCAACAGCGCATGTCGACCCGGATGGTCACCCATCCAAGTGCCGGCCACGCCCGACGGCGCTTAACTTCGGTGATCTGACGGGAACCGGTGTATCCACTGCGGCAAGGCCGTTGCCATAAAAAAAACGGGGGACGACAAATATATGAAAACACCAAAAGCAAAACAAATTATCATGCCTAATATGGTGTAGGAAAACGGGTGGCATTCAATACAGATTACAGCTGTCTCGAAATGGATAAATACGGGCCCTGTATGGATTTCAAGGAAATCTTATGTCATTCTTCCTACAAAACAGTGACAAGTTCAGGTAACGATGATGGAGGTGGATAGTGATCACGCACCCATCACTCAAAAGTAAATCATAAAGGCTTAGTAATATTGAGATCCAGTGACTGTTGTGGCCAGAGGAGGTGTGACAATTCATCCTTGTGCTCAATCCGCCCCGATAGCTGAGTGGTTAGCGTGACGGATTGCGGTTCTCTGGGCCCTGGTTCGATTCCCGGCTGGGTCGGGGATTTTCTCCGCTCAGGGACTGGATGTTGTGCTGTCTTCATCATCAATTCATCCCCATCCGGCGCGCAGGTCGCCCAATGTGGCGTCGAATGTAATAAGACATGCACCAAGGCGGTCGGACCTGCCCCGCAAGGGGCCTCCCGGCCAATGACACCAAACGCTCATTTTCATTTTTCTATCCTTGTGCTCACAAAACCAGACTTGGACAGTGCGAGCTGTGTGAACAGGGGCCCTGCCGTCCTGGAATACGGCATCATCATTGAGGAACAAGCATTGTACCATGGGATGGACCTGATCAGTCAAAATGCTCACATAATTCTTGGCAGTACTGTGACCTTGCAGAGTGGCCATGGGACCCATGGAATAACACGATATGGCAGCCCAAACCATAACCGAAACCCCCGTCATGTTTCATTCTTGAGAAGTAAACTCGGCCAGACGTTAGTAACAGTGTGCAACCTACCAAATGACTTCTTTACATTGCTCAATAGTCCAAGTTTTGTGGCTCCGGCACCGCCGTTTCCTGTTACAGGAATTTGCATCACTAATGTATGGTTTTGGAATTCAAGCTCTCCCTGAAATTCCTAGAATATGGAGCTACTTTAGTGTTCTTTTGGTGCTGACATGGTTGGCGAGTGCGTCATTCAGTTCTGCAGTGATTTTTGCAGTTGTCATCCTATTATTTTTCCCCACAATCCTCTTTAGTGACCGTGTGTCACGATCACCAATACAAGCTGTGCTCCGCGTTACGACGTTGCGGGCGATGTTTTCCTCTTTCCCTGAATACGATATAAATCTTCGATATGGTGCCTCTTGAAACACCAAAACTTCGTCTACCTTGGTTACGGAAGCATCCATCATACGAACACCAAGAATTTTCTCACTTCGAAGTCCTTTAGTTCCGACATGATGCACTCACAACTACACTGACACTGTTCTGACGAAGACTGACACTTGCAATGTGTTAAGGATATTACACAGCTGCCGTGCGTGGTGAGATACAATATTCCAAACTGCGGGCTTGGCTACCATTTGCATTTATGTTCACGCAGGCATTTCTTATAATGTTTCCATATTTTTGTCCAATACCTGTATTTTCTTTATTTACCAGTTACACACGCTTTCAAATCATTGCTGTTATAGGTTAACCAGAGGTGCAATAAAATTCTTAGTTTCCTTCACTGCTACGATTTTATTTATGTAGTTGTTGTTGCGTCTTTAGTTCGAAGATTAGTTTAACAAAGTTCCCCACGCTAGTATATCTTGAGAAAACTTCTTCAGCTCCGAGTATCTATTGCAGCCAACATCTATATGAACCTGCTTATTTTATTCATAACAGCGCCTACCTCTAGAATTTATTTTCCTCACAAATTCAAATGGTTCAAATGGCTCTGAGCACTATGGGACTTAACATCTGAGGTCATCAGTCCCCTAGAACTTAGAACTACTTAAACCTAACTAACCTAAGGACATCACACACAAGCATGCCCGAGGCAGGATTCGAACCTGGGACCGTAGCGGTCACGTGGTTCCAGACTGAAGCGCCTAGAACCGCTCGGCCACAGCGGCCGGCTATACCCCTCACACTTCCGGCCATTATCAAATTAGCAATTCCTCGATACCTCAAGACGTATTTACCAACCACTTCCTTCTTTTAGTCTATTTGTGCCATAAATTTCTTTATTTCCCTGTTGTATCCAGGACTTCTTCATTAATTATTCGGCTGCTAACTTAATCACCAGCGTTCTTCTATAGCGCCACTTTTCAAAAGCTTCTGTTCGCGTATTGTCTGAACTGCTTATGGTTCACGTCTCTCTGCCATACAAGGCTAAACCCTAGAAAATACCTTCAAAAAAGACTTCCTAGCACTTAAATTGGTATTATATGTTGATAAATTCCTCTTTTTCAGAAATTTTTCCCTGCTATCGGCATTCTGATTTTATATCCTCTCTACTTCGACCAGCATCCGTTATTTCGCTGTCCAGATATTAAAACTAACGTAATGCCTTTAGTGACTCATCTTCTAATCTAATTCCCTCGGCACCACCTCACTAACTTCGATTATATTCCACTACACTTTTTATACTGTTTTTAAAGTTCTTCTTGTAAGCTCTATTCCGTTCAACTGCTCTTCCAAGTCCTTTGCCGTCTTTACAGGAATTACAAAGGCATCGGCAAACTGCAAAGCTTTTACTTATTCTCCCTGAAATTTACACTGACGTGACAAAAGTCATGGGATAGTGATATGCACATATACAGATGGCGGTGGTATCGAGTACACATCGTATAAAAGGCAAGCGCATTGGCAGAGCTGTCATCTGTATCAGGTGATCCATGTGAAAAGTTTTCCGATGTAATTACGGCCGCATTATGGAAATTAATACACTTTCAACGCGGAATGGTAGTTTGAGAGAAAGGCAGGGGACTTTCTATTTCGGAAATCGTTAGAGAAATCAATATTCCGAGATCCACAGTGTCAACAGTGTGCAGAGAATACCAAATTTCAGGCATTACCTCACACCACGGACAGCGCAGTGGTCGACAGCCTTCACTTAATTACCGAGAGCAGCAGCGTTTACGGAGAGTTGTCACTGGTAACAGAAAAGCAACACTGAATAAAATAACCGCGGAAATCAATGCGGGACGTACGACTAACGTATCGGTTTGAACAGTGCGGCGAAATTTGGCGTTAAAGGCAGCAGAATGTCGACGCGAGTGTCTTGGCCAACAGCACGACATCGTATGCAGCTTCTCTCCTGGGCTCTTGATCATATAGGATGGACCCCAGATGAGTGGAAAACCGTGTCCTGGTCATACGAGTCCCGATTTCATTTGGTAAGAGCTGATGGTAGGTTTCGAGTGCGGTGCCGACCCTACGAAGCCATGGACCCAATGCCGACCGCTGTGGCCGAGCGGTTCTAGGCACTTCAGTCCGTTCCATGTGTTATGAACTGCAATGTCCCAACAGGAAATCATATAGCGCTCTTAGAAAAAAGTGTTCCGAGACTGTTACCTGAAATGCTTCTCCATGATACTGACAAGAGGGAGATTGAGTTAATAATTAAATCACTAAAGACCAAGAACTCTCATGGATATGACGGGGTATCTAGCAGAATACTGAAGTATTGTTCTATGTATGTTAGCCCAGTTCTCAGTCATATCTGTAACTTTTCCTTTAGGAGTGGTCAGTTTCCTGACCGATTAAAGTACTCGGTAGTGAAGCCACTTTATAAAAAGGACGACATTGATAATGTTGACAATTTTAGACCCATTTCTATGCCATCGGTGTTTGCTAAAGTTATCGAGAATGTTGTATATACGAGGTTGCTGGAGCATTTAAATTCACATAATTTGCTGTCAAATGTTCAGTTTGGTTTTAGAAATGGCTTAACAACTGAAAATGCTATATTCTCTTTTCTCTGTGAGGTTTTGGACGGATTAAATAAAAGGTTGCGAACGCTAGGTGTTTTCTTTGATTTAACGAAGGCTTTTGACTGTGTTGACCACAAAATATTACTGCAGAAGTTGGACCATTATGGAGTAAGGGGAGTAGCTTACAATTGGTTCGCCTCTTACTTTAAGAACAGAAAGCAGAGGGTAATTCTCCGCAATATTGAGAGTAGTAGTGATGTTCAGTCCCAATGGGGCACTGTTAAGTGGGGCGTTCCCCAAGGGTCGGTGCTGGGGCCACTGCTGTTTCTTATTTATATAAATGATATGCCTTCTAGTATTACAGGTGATTCAAAAATATTTCTGTTTGCTGATGACACCAGCTTGATAGTGAAGGATCTTGTGTGTAATATTGAAACAGTAACAAATAATGTAGTTCATGAAATAAGTTCGTGGCTTGTGGAAAATAATTTGATGCTAAATCACAGTAAGACTCAGTTTTTACAGTTTCTAACTCACAATTCAACAAGAACCGATATTTTGATCAGACAGAATAGGCTTATTATAAGCGATACGGAACAGTTCAAGTTCCTAGGCGTTCGGATAGATAGTAAGCTGTTGTGGAAAGCCCATGTCCAGGATCTTGTTCAGAAGCTAAATGCTGCTTTATTTACCATTAGAACAGTATCTGAAATAAGTGACACTTCAACACGAAAAGTAGTCTACTTCGCATATTCTCATTCGCTTATGTCGTATGGTATTATTTTTTGGGGTAATTCTTCGGATTCAAAAAGGGTATTTTTGGTTCAAAAACGGGCTGCTCGAGCTATATGTGGTGTAAGTTCGAGAACCTCTTGTCGACCCCTATTCAAAAATCTGGGAATTCTGACATTGCCCTCACAGTATATATTTTCTTTAATGTCGTTTGTTGCTAGCAATATTAGCCTATTCCCAAGAGTTAGCAGCTTTCACTCAGTTAGTACTAGGCAGAAATCAAATCTGCATGTAGAATGCACTTCCTTGACTCTTGTGCAGAAAGGAGTGCAGTATTCTGCTGCATCCATTTTCAATAAGCTACCACAAGAACTCAAAAATCTTAGCAGTGGCCCAAACTCTTTTAAGTCTAAACTGAAGAGTTTCCTCATGGCTCACTCCTTCTATTCTGTCGAGGAGCTCCTGGAAGAGCTAAAAAATTAAGCAGATTCCAGTGTTACATTGTTGATTTTCTTCATTTAAACTTACGACTTGTCACCTGAATATGTTTTTTTATATTTCATTTTATCTGTTTCTAATATCGTGTTATAATTTCATGTACTGACTCGTTCCATTACTTGGAGACCATTTGCAGTCATTCATGGACTCCATGTTTTCAAATAACAATGGAATTTTTGTGGACGACAGTGCGCTATGTCGCCGGGCCACAGTAGTCCGCGATTGGTTTGGAGAACATTCTGGACAAATCAAGTGAATGATTAGGCCACCCAGAGCGCCCAACATGAATTACATCGAAAATTTATGGGACATATCCGACAGGTCGGTTCGTGCACAAAATCCTGCGTCGCAACACTTTCGCAGATATGCATGCAGGATGGCTCAATATTCTGCAGAAAACTTCAAACTACTTGTTAAGTCCATTCCACGTCGAGTTGCTGCACTATGTCAGGCAAAAGGAGGTCCGGCGTGATGTTATGTGTCTTTTTTCGCCTTAGTGTACATTCCTTTCAAATGTCTTCTTAATTTTCTTTATCGCTTGCTCAGAGTACTGATTGATTAGCATTCGGAATAGGCTACAATAGTGTCTCACTTCCTTCTCAAGCACTGCTCCCTTTCCAAGTCCTTCAACCTTTAATTCAGTAGCTTCTAAATCCGCAGTGTAATAATTTCTTCATTGTCTTCACATCATAAAAATTTATGCCAGTTCACTCAAGTTTCATCTCGATTCCATATGGCTCAGGGTGCCATGGAATAGTACCACATCGCTGTCCTGTGCAGTATCCTTCCACACGATGGTTTACCATTGCATCCTTTACACGTATTTTGAAGCGACATGTCTGTAAATTCGTCCTGTATAATGTAGAACATTTTGATGAGTACTTGTTCATTTTGTAGCCATATCAAGCGAAATGTTTGCGAAGAAGGGTAACGTTTTGTCCAAGAATTACAAGGGCCGATCGAAAAGTTTCCTTTTTGTGGGCGTTGCTGCAGCGTATCTGCCACGTAGTGCGACTCCGGTGTGGCAATGTAAGCACCGACATGAAGACAAGGCATCGGTGTCGTATTCATGTCTTTCCCAAGTGCGTGCGCTAAATTGGGAAACGTGAACTATGGCGATGTCATTACCAAATGCGACAAACAGGACCAAGGTGCTGTTATTATTTTCTTGGCTGCCCGAGAACGAACACCGGCAGAAACCCATCGCAGAATGAAGACTGTGTACGAGGCAGCATGTCTGTCGGAAACCACCACTGTGGACAAGGGGTTCCGCTGCTTCGTGAAAACGCATGTCACATGATCGCAAATGTCGTAGCACCAAAGTTACGTTATCTCAAGTGGGAGACAATCGAGCACCCGCCACATAGTCTTGATCTCTGCCCATGTGATTATCACGTCTGGGGTCCCTTAGAAAAGAGTCGACGACTCCTGACGGATGAGGATATGCAGGAGGTAATTACGGACTTCTTCAAGCAACAGGACACGATGGCTCAAATTCAAAGATATAGTAGCAACAGCAATTGAGAGATTCATACCTCATAAACTGGTAAGAGATGGAACTGATCCCTCATGGTACACAAAACAGGTCCGAACGCTGTTGCAGAGGCAACGGAAAAAGCATGCAAAGTTCAGAAGAACGCGAAATCCCGAAGATTGGCTAAAATTTACAGACGCGCGAAATTTGGCACGGACTTCAATGCGAGATGCCTTTAATAGGTTCCACAACGGAACGTTGTCTCGAAATTTGGTAGAAAATCCGAAGAAATTCTGGTCGTATGTAAAGTACAGAAGCGGCAAGACGCAGTCAATACCTTCGCTGTGCAGTGCCGATGGTACTGTTACCGACGACTGTGCCGCTAAAGCGGAGTTATTGAACGCAGTTTTCCGAAATTCCTTCACCAGGGAAGACGAATGGAATATTCCTGAATTTGAAACACGAACAGATGCTGGCATGAGTTTCTTAGAAGTAGATACCTTAGGGGTTGCGAAGCAACTCAAATCGCTTGATACGGGCAAGTCTTCAGGTTCAGATTGTATACCGATTAGGTTCCTTTCAGATTACGCTGATACAATAGCTCCCTACTTAGCAATCATATACAACCGCTCGCTCACCGATAGATCTGTCCCTACAGATTGGAAAATTGCGCAGGTCGCACCAGTGTTTAAGAAGGGTAGCAGGAGTAATCCATTGAACTACAGCCCTATATCATTGACGTCGGTTTGCAATAGGGCTTTTGGAGCATATACTATATTCAAACATTATGAATCACCTCGAAGGGAACGATCTATTGATACGTAATCAGCATGGTTTCAGAAAACATCGTTCTTGTGCAACGCAGCCAGCTATTTATTCGCACGAAGTAATGGCCGCTATCGGCGGGGGATCTCAAGTTGATTCCGTACTTCTAGATTTCCGGAAAGCTTTTGACACCGTTCCTCACAAGCGACTTCTAATGAAGCTGCGGGCCTACGGGGTATCGTCTCAGTTGTGCGACTGGATTCGTGATTTCATGTCAGGAAAGTCGCAGTTCGTAGTAATAGACGGCAAATCATCGAGTAAAACTGAAGTGATATCAGGTGTTCCCCAGGGAAGCGTCTTGGGACCTCTGCTGTTCCTGATCTATATAAATGACCTGGGTGACAATCGGAGCAGTTGTCTCAGGTTGTTCGCAGATGCTGCTGTAATTTACCGTCTAGTAAGGTCATCCGAAGACCAGTATCTGTTGCAAAACGATTTAGAAAAGATTGCTGTATGGTGTGGCAGGTGGCAGTTGACGCTAAATAACGAAAAGTGTGAGGTGATCCACATGAGTTCCAAAATCTCGTTTTGTATTATCACGTAATAGGGGAGAGAGTGTGGCAGATATGATACGCGAGCTGGGATGGAAGTCATTAAAGCAAAGACGTTTTTCGTCGCGGCGAGATCTATTTACGAAATTTCAGTCACCAACTTTCTCTTCCGAATGCGAAAATATTTTTTTGAGCCCAAGCTACATAGGTAGGAATGATCATCAAAATAAAATAAGAGAAATCAGAGCTCGCACAGAAAGGTTTAGGTGTTTGTCTTTCCCGCGCGCTGTTCGGGAGTGGAATGGTAGAGAGATAGTAAGATTGTGGTTCGAAGAACCCTCCGCCAAGCACTTAAATTGCAGAGTAATCATGTAGATGTAGATGTAGATCTTTTACCACGGGGATATCTTCATCCTGGTGCGTCGGTGGGATGATAGCCTTCATGCTCACGGCGCTTTTGCCTGATTCGCTTACCAACTCTGGACTGTACGGATCTCGAACGGAAGCCTTTTGATCGCCCCTTAAATTTAATATCCAATGCGCTGTGGGTATGCTTTCTCCTTATTCTTTTGTATTCTTTCTTCATTGATGAAATTAATGCGGACTTAGTGTCCTTAGTCCCACAGGCCCTACGTACCCTGTTACATGCACCTGTCATTTGTTTTAAGCACAAAATGGTGCAGTACTGCACTCATTGACAGGCACCCAGTCCGAGTTGTAATGTTGCCTTTAAGTGTTGTGGATGATTAGGAGAATATAGAAATGGATAGGACAGGCACTGCATATTTTTCTCTTGTAGTACGTTACCAAGGGGCAAACGAACTTAACGTCTGCTTCCGACGGATGAACATTATCAAGTTTCACATGTAATCCATAACACCCTGAGGACAGGTTCGGAATTTAATGTTGGAAGTCGGTAAAATGTCTGTATATCAATCATTTGCCAATCAAACAGTGGTGATGAAAGTTTCTCTCACCATCGGGATTCAAACCACCTACATCACACTAAAGTATTCTAATGACCTCAACTACGTTGTTTTATAGACTACTGGCTATTAAAATTGCTACACCAAGAAGAAATGCAGAAGATAAACAGATATTCATTGGACAAATATATTATGCTAGAAGTGACATCTGATTCCATTCTCACGCAATTTGGGTGCATAGATGCTGAGAAATCATTACACAGAACAACCACCTCTGGCCGTAATAACGGCCTTGATTCGCCTGGGCATTGAGTCAAACAGAGCTTGGATGGCGTGTACAGGTACAGCTGCCCATGCAGCTTCAACACGATACCACGGTTCATCAAGAGTAGTGACTGGCGTATTGTGACGAGCCAGTAGCTCGGCCATCATTGACCAGACGTTTTCAATTGGTGAGAGATCTGAAGAATGTGCTGGCCAGGGCAGCAGTCGAACATTTTCTGTATCCAGAAAGGCCCGTGCAGGACCTGCAACATGCGGTCGTGCATTATCCTGTCGAAATGTAGGGTTTCGCAGGGATCGAATGAAGGGTAGAGCCACGGGTCGTAACACATCTGAAATGTAACGTCCACTTTTCAAAGTGCCGTCAATGCGAACAAGATGTGACCGAGACGTGTAACCAATGGCACCCCATACCATCACGCAGGGTGATACGCCAGTATGGCGATGACGAATACACGCTTCCAATGTGCGTTCACCGCGATGTCACCAAACACGGATGCGACCGTCATGAAGCTGTAAACAGAACCTGGATTCATCCGAAAAAATGACGTTTTGCCATTCGTGCACCCAGGTTCGTCGTTGAGTACACCGTAGCAGACGCTCCTGTCTGTGATGCAGCGTCAACGGTAACCGCAGTCACGGTCTCCGAGATGATAGTCCATGCTGCTGCAAACGTCTTAGAACTCTTCGTGCAGATGGTTGTTGTCTTGCAAACGTCCCCACCTGTTGACTCAAGGATCGAGACGTGGCTGCACGATCCGTTTCAGCCATACGGATAAGATGCCTGTCATCTCTACTGCTAGTGATACGAGGCCGTTAGGATCCAACACGGCGTTCCGTATTACCATCCTGAACCCACCAATTCCATATTCTGCTAACAGTCATTGGATCTCGACCAACGCGAGCAGTAATCTCGCGATACGACAAACCGCAATCGCGATAGGCTATAATCCGACCTTCATCAAAGTCGGAAACGTGATGGTTCGCATTTCTTCTCCTTATACGAGGCTTCACAACAACGTTTCACCAGGCAACGCCGGTCAACTGCTGTTCGTGTATGCGAAATCGGTTGGAATCTTTCCCCATGTCAGCAAGCTGTAGGTGTCGCCACTGGCGCCAACCTTGTGTGAATGCTCTGAAAAGCTAATCATTTGCATATCACAGCATCTCCTTCCTGTCGGTTAAATTTCGCGTCTGTAGCACGTCATCTTCGTTGTGTAGCAATTTTAATGGCCAGTAGTGTAGTTTTGCACAGCACTACATAATAGAGAATGTATTGTCTTAATTACATCATTTGGTTTATCATACAGAAATCTAATACAATTAAATAATTTAATTCGGTGAAGGGATTTTGTGTATGTTGTAATGGCTTTTGAAGCTTAATTCGGGAGGTATTCAGTTAGATGATAAGCTTATTTCGGCTGCATTGTAATTTTCAAGCGATCTGCAATTATATAGCGCTATTAGTATACAAAATTTTTACGTTATATATCTGGTTGGTGTTTGTTGTGTACATAGTTCCGCGTAGTCAGCGCGTACACAACTTTCCCACTAGAGCGCGCCCCGCTAAGCACAACAGCGCAGGCGCAGCGCTCGTCCGTCTCCGCACAACGAGATGGCGCAGCCTTAGAGACGGACCACATTCTGCTTCCGCCGATCCGTGTATTAATATGTAACGCAGCCAATGAGATTGCTGCTAACGTAGAACCTTTTCTCCTCGTGGATCACACTCGCACAGTGATACCTGAACACGCAAGGTATTATAACGGGTGTACAGAACTCCGATTAGTCAGTCTACATTAGTCTGTACGAGTCTGCATCTGTGTGCACTAGCCTGTACCAGCCTATAGTCAAGTTTCAGTCCGCACCTAAGAAGATTGTCATATTCCTGTACATAGCCATGAAGATAAATGTAGAGACACTTTTGTCAAGTATCAGAGATATGTGAGAATAAGATTAACGTACCAAGACCAAAGGAACTTCAGATTGCCAATTGTAAATGGCATCCAGAATCAAGTTACGTAAGGTTTATGCTTGTTACTATTTTAATAAATGTGTGTGAAAATTAATCAAGTTCTGTTTAAACTTGGTCACCGTCAATCTGCTACTCTAAGCATGCATGTGGAATTTCTATCGTCTGACCCAACGGCAGAAGACAAACACGCCACGATAAGACCACGAGACATATTGCTGACACTCACCTACTTCGTAAGAGCGACAAGTCAAATAATCTGGTGGTGTGTGGACCAAAGGTCTTACAGTACGCACACCACAGTTTTGTAACGATGTGTCGAGAACTTTCCTCCATATCTCATCGTCGATGTTGTAGCTGTCAAATATTTCTGCATGTTGTATTTGTAGCGCAGATTGAGTTGTTTTTGTTCATATATATATTTTCACAGCAGTAGATGCTGTTGTTGACAAACTTTTGTCGAAATTTTCGTTTTCTTTAAATTACTCAACAATAATATCTACTGTTGAAATATATATATATATATATATATATATATATATATATATATATATAATCAACTCAATCTGTGCTACAAACACAATACGCATAAATATTTGAAGACTACAAAAAGTGTCAGGATATCTTTTCTGAAAGTATTTGTGTGGTGTGTAACCATGTGTGGAAGTTAAACATGGACCATAAGTGGTTTAGACAATCAGAGATTAGAAGCTTTCGAAATGTAGTGCTACAGAAGAATGCTGAAGATTAGATGGGTAGATCATGTAACTAATGAAGAGGTACTGAATAGAATTGGGGAGAAGAGGAATTTGTGGCACAGCTTGACTAAAAGAAAGGATAGGTCGGTAGGACACGTTCTGAGGCATCAAGGGATCATCAGTTTAGTACTGGAGGGAAGCGCGGAGCGTAAAAATCGTAGAGGGAGACCAAGGCATGCATGTACTAAACAGATTCAGAAGGATGTAGGCTGCAGTAGGTACTGGGAGATGAAGAAGCTTGCACAGCATAAGTAGCATGGAGAGCTGCATCAAACCAGTCTCAGGACTGAAGACCACAACAATAACAACAACAACAAAACGTCAATGATGAGATATGGAAGTAAGCACTCAACACACGGTTACAAAACCAGTCAGATCTATAAAGTAAAATTGTTTATACTAATACGGTTATATACCTGCAGATTGCTTGAAAATGATAATGCAGCCTAAACAAGCTTGTCGCCTAATAGTTCAGCAATCTACTATGCAGCTGGCCATGATGAATACAAAAAGATTTAATTAGGATTAAACGGGATATTTATTGAGTTAAACAGTTACAATACAATACACACTCAGCAACATAAAACGTTATCTATACATATTACAATTAAAAATACCCCGCCACGTTTTTCTGTCTGTATGTGAAGGCTTACTTAAGGAGCTCCGGAAAGCCCTATACTTGCAATGTTAAAATAACGCTTATAAATTACATCTTTCCTCACAAAGTATTTGAGGTAGGAAGTTGAACTTTTTACAGATTATTTATTGGAATATGGGCTACAACTTAACACAGGGATTTTACAAAATTTTAGTTCAGTTATTATAGATGATTTTTTTTCAATTGTAATGAAAATTCACAACATTTTTTTGCAATTTTTTATTTATATATTCAAAAATATACAGTTTTTTGGAAAAAGGCTGTGTTAAATTATGCAGAAGGTACTGTGCAACATTTACTGAAAGTTTGAAACAAATATGTTTGGAAGATCCTTAGAAAACATGTAATTAGTATGAGAAAATAAAAGTTTTGGGAATCGAGCGACAAAGATTGGATTAACTTTTTAGTGCATTCCAGGTCCATAGGATGGATTATCTTCATCCTCTGCAAACTCCTCCTCCAGCTTCCTCTTGTTCCTCCTCCTGTTTACTCTTGCTTGTATTTCTAGACTCTTTACAGCCCTGTCTGCAGCCCGAAGGCGTTCCTTGTCTAAAGCAAGCATCGCTCGTTGTTGTGTTCGTACATTTTGCTACCATTTTCTTCAGTTGCAGTTACTGCAACACTGTTCCAAAAGGTGGTCATGTATGAACACTTATCACATTTCAGTTGTATTTCACTAGCAAGTCCTACGTGCTTTATTATGGAGAGTTCCAGACCAACTTCACTACAATGAATACATCTTACACAGTTTGAAAAAATTCCTTTGAGAACCGACATATCAAATATTTCATTCACATCCGATTCGCCCATAAAACATTCATAGTTTTCACTTATTGAACCAAGCTTCTTCTGTGAAGTATTTTCTTTCCCACTTTGACTGCTATGGGCAGGTGTACTTGAGAGGTTAGGTTCACTTACTTGGTTATCGTCTTTATTGTTTACAGTAATAACACATACCTTTGGCTTTCCAACATTTCTCCTTTTCTTAAAAGCCTTCAGAGGATTTCTAATAACTTTACTTTTACTCATTATTATACTTCAACAAAACAGAGACTCAAGAAACAGAATTAATTACGAATATTTTCGAGAGAACGACGGAGTAAATAAACATGAAACAATCGACAATCACACCAGCGATATATATTGAACCATCACAGGTTAGCCACAACACATACTTTATCTCACATCAGTAAAATGTACCTGATGAACACGGACGTTAATAATAACACCATTTGACAGCAGTTTAACAGCGCCGCAGTGGGTCACGCCCATGTAGAACACATTTCAAAAAAAATTTAAAAATAGTTGTAGTCTTCGGAATTGAATAAATTGTACATCTATTAAAAGGTAATAGTCTGCAGATTCAGAAAACGCAAAAAAGTAAAAATTGAACTTTTCATGATTTTGAGCCTTTCCGGAGCCCCTGTCTCTGTAGATAGGGTGATTCATGACCTAGGTTTGTGTAATATATAATCTCTTACCGCTACACCAGACGAGTGGTAAGTGCTAACAGTGCAAAGCGGGGTGGGGAGCAGTCAAATGAAAATGAAACACATGGAGAAAAGTAAGTAAATTATTACATCAAAAGTTATCGCCATATTTGTTCATACATTTATCCCACTGTGAGACAAGACGTCCAATTCCCTCATGAAAGAAAATGTTTGCTCTTGCTTACGGCGCCATGATTGTATCCAGTCGAGCACTTCTTCGTCCGAAGCAAACTGACGGCCACGAGTGTCTTTCTTCAGGGCTCCAAAATCATTTAAATAGACTGCAGGGAGGGGGGGGGGGAAGGGGGGGACTGTATGGAAGATGTGTAAGGGCTTCCAAGTGATTTGTTGTTTGGTTTGGGAGAGGGGACCAAACAGCGAAGTCATCGGTCCCATCGGATTAGGAAAGGAGGGGAAGGAAATCGGTCGTGCCCTTTCAAAGGAACCATCCCGGAAGTTGCCTGAAGCGATTTTTGAAATCACGGCAAACCGAAATTATGATGGCCGGACACGGGTCTGAACCGTCGTCTCCCCGAATGAGAGTCCAGTGTGCTAACCAGTACGCTACCTCGTTCGGTGCTTCCCATTGAAATTTCTGCAGCGTACTCGAAACAACTTTGTCAACACGTCTGGAATAATACCACGAACTGCTCGAACAGTATCGGAAAACGGTGTGCGTTGATTCATGTGCTTTCGACGTAATCATTCCCTATTATCGGCGTGTGACAATGTGCACCGCAGCCCATCGGTGCAGGCGAATTTATTTCATGGTTCTGGAGTCCAGTTCTTAGCACAGGTTATCGCTGTTGAGAGCAGAACTACACGTAGAGGAAGCGTTGGCCGCTGCACCCAATTAACGACGAGATGTGTGTGGGGTTAGCTATCCAGTGTTACACTCAGAGATTGCTGAACGCTACAAATAATTCAATACCTTCTCTTGCTGACAGTACGGGTAATGTAACGGATTATGATAAACAGAAGGCCGAAATTCTAAACCTAGCTTTCAAAAACTCGTTTACGGTAGAAGACTGCAGCGCCATTCCCCCTTTCAATTATCGAACAAAGGCAAGGATGGCTGACATAGTGGTTAGTGTATCTGGGCTTGTAAAACAGTTAAGATACTTAGACGCGAGGAAGGCATCTGCCCCAACGGTATCCCCGTAAGATTATATGTTGACTATGCTGCAAATATAGCACCATTCTTATCCATCATCTATCAGAGATCATTGGAACAGCGGAATGTTCCACGGGACTGGAAGAACGCCCAGGTCATAGCAATCCATAAAATGGGTAGAAAATCGGATGCACATAATTGCCGACCAATTTCACTGACGTCGATTTGTAGTAGAAGCATGGAAAATATTTAGTGTTCAGACATAATGACCATAATGACCTTTTTAGTCTCTGAGAACCTCATCTGCCGAAACCGGCACGGTTTTAGGAAACAGTGGTCATGCGAGACACAGCTGGCCCTCTTTGTGCATGATATACAACAGGCTCTAGATACCGGCTCCCAAGCTGATGCCATATTCCTCGACTTTCGAAAGGCGTTCGACTAGTTCCGCACTGTCGCTTGCTCCAAAAAGTGCGCGCTTACGGTCTATCCGATGACATATGCGGTTGGATAGAAAGTTTTCTAACAGACAGAGAGCAGTATGTCGTCCTGAATGGGGTGACTTCAACAGAAACAACAGTAATTTCAGGTGTGTCCCAGGGCAGCGTAACAGGTCCGCTGCTTTTTACGATTTACATAAACGATCTGGTTGATGGTATTGACAGTGGCATTAGACTGTTTGCCGATGATGCTGTAGGGGACTGATGACCTCAGCAGTTAAGTCCCATAGTGCTCAGAGTCATTTGAACCATTTTTTGAAACCGTCGTAGAACGCCAACGGTACGTTTCGGGACATGGGTTCCTATTCAAAATCTTGTGTTCTCACTCCCCTCTACAATTACTATAAGTTTACAACGGGAATTTTCGAACACCTTGTATATAAGCGTCAAATTAAATTTTTAAAAAGAAGAAAAATCATGACATGAATACTAATTTGAGATGAAGATTGGGATATTGTTACAACGACATGTTAAGGCGTAAAGTCAAGCGCCGGCACGTCAGTCGGGGAAGATAGAGAAGAGATGGCTGTGAGAAGACGTCAGCCAATCCAGGCTGACTGGATCTCCCTCCAGGACGACAACGTGACAGCAGTGGCCCCTATGTGAAGAGGACATAAACGCCGCGATCGACCGGCGACGCCCCAGTAGAATAGTAGCCTCAAGATTAGCCACTTTTATAGAAGCGTCAACGCTCGTTACTTTGCTTGTACACACTATGTAACACAGGCTTGGGAACTCTTATACTGAAGAGATTGCTTATTTTGTATGTCGCCCTTTTACTTGCGGCGCATCTGTCTAATTGACAAAGTTAAGTATTGTAATCTTTTCCTTTTTGTAATAAAACTTATTAATACGATTTGTTTGAATTGTTTGTCTAACGTTCCGATAAGCAGGTTTCCTAGGTACCCCACATTTGACGACTAGCATGGAGACAAAATAGGACATGATAGTATTTATTGTATACATGGCTCAAGAGGTACACGACAAGAGATCCCCAACCACAGAGGCACATCACTTGGCAGACATCCTTTCAGTTCCGAGCAGTGGACTGCAGACAACACTCACTATTCGCGACCACTCTCTACTTTCACAACCCCGCGTCCATCAGAGCGTCGTATTCGTCCAGTGATAGTGTTACCAGCCGCCAGAGGGAGCACTTTCAAGTGGGGACTACTGTGCTTCCGCCTAGTACTGGCGCAGGTGTAGATCCTTCCGTCGACAAGCAGAAAAGACGAAGTGCCACGGACAATTTCTCAGTTCAGGACCTGCAGACAGTTCAGTTTCTGTAGCGCCAGCAGAAAATTCCTGCAGTTCAGCTAATCCGTCGAGTGCCACCATTTCTCGCACGTGCTACGGAGTACAGCTCCGTGAGTTCTGTTCAGTCCGCCTCCATAGCTGGGTGGATGCCGGCACGGTAGCTCAGCTTGTTCGGTCAGAGAGCTGGCTGGCCTCTGTAATAAAAAAACTGAGTGAAGGGATCAACAACGAACTTCAGCGGATATCATGCGACGTCAGCTACGAGCAAATACAACGAATAACATCGAATAAAATGCAAAAAAAGTGGTCAGCGAGGTAGGATGCCAAGCAATGGGCGCGAGTTCGATTCCCGGCAGGGTTGGAGATTTTCTACGCTCAGGGGCTGGGTGTTATGTTGTCTTCATCATCAAATCATCCCCATCAACACGCAAGTCGCCGAAGTGACGTCACCTAAAAAGACTTGCACCAGGCGACGGGTCTACCCGACGGGAGGCCCTCGCCGCTCAACCTTTCATTTCAGTTCTGTTCAGACGAAAATAGTTCCTTCTTAGCAGTCGCTATTTACAAAGTAATGGATACTGTCAAACTAGTGTCTGCATAATACTTTCTCATAGTGACAATAATGTAGAATGCCAAGAGACAGCAAAGTTTTTTGGATTTCATTATATTAGGTACAGGACACCAAGTACTATTCATGTAACAGTTACCAAAGTTAAGTACCATATTGTATCATAGCTACTAATAAATATTATTCGTATGCCGCGCTGGATTAGCCGAGCGGTCTAGGCGCTGCAGTCATGAACTGTACGGCTGGCCCCGGCGGAGGTTCGAGTCCTCCCTCGGGCATGGGTGTGTGTGCTTGTCCTTAGGATAATTTAGCTTAAGTAGTGTGTAAGCTTAAGGACTGATGACCTTACCAGTTAAGTCCCATAAGATTACACACACATTTGAACATTTTTTTGTTATTCGTTATTTCTTATTGTGTTGACACATTTCTGTTCTAGTGCCGCCGTGACAAGCCAGTTCCTAATTTGTTAGTAATAGCTTGAAAACTATCACCAATTTTATAGAAACATAGTAGGAAATAAATTTTTTGATGCCGTGTTGTTTGGGCTTAATTAATAGTATCTTTCAGGTATAACATCTCAACACTGGCGACGAGGAAAAGTGGAAAGTTTTCACTAATTTTCGTCAGTTAACAACGCTGTCAATGAGCAAAGGTGAAAAATTTCGATCAATATCTAATACTGAAAGTGAGTTAAGTCAATATTAATGTTTTAGTCAGCTCCCAACACTGACAACAAGGCAGCGTACACCCACAGTATTCTCGTCTATAAGCGCGACTAGAAAAACGAACCACTAAGGAAGCGAATTACAGAATTATACAGACAATTTTATTTTGAATTATTCCTTTGAGTGCATGTTTTATTTAATTGATACTTGTGGTTATAGTGACCGGCTTAAAATTATCTGAGCACACTAGATTCTAGGATTATTAATCTGTTTCCTTTCCAGGAAGATTTCTGCAAATTTTATAAACTGTTATGAGTATTTTTTCAGACATGGCTCAACCGAAGATGCAGCCACCACCCTTTCCGTCATATAGTAGCAAAGGTGAAGCCTGGAACAAATATATACAGAGTCTGTAGCAGCATTTCCTAGCGCATCAGATATCAGGTGATATGGAACGGAATCATTTTTACTCACTTATTCAGGCCCCACTGCATTTCAACTACTCCAGAAATTGTCACCTACATGTGAACCTGTGACTCTCTCGTATTCTGTCATTAAAGAAATCCCCAACAAACACACTACAGGCCATTAAAATTGCTACACCACAAACATGACGTGCTACAGACGCGAAATTTAACCGACGGGAATAAGATGCTGTGATATGCAAATGATTAGCTTTTCAGAGCATTCACACAAGGTTGGCGCCGGTGGTGACACCTACAACGTGCTGACATGAGGAAAGTTTCCAACCGATTTCTCTGGCCGTGCGGTTAAAGGCGCTGCAGTCTGGAACCGCAAGACCGCTACGGTCGCAGGTTCGAATCCTGCCTCGGGCATGGATGTTTGTGATGTCCTTAGGTTAGTTAGGTTTAACTAGTTCTAAGTTCTAGGGGACTAATGACCTCGGCAGTTGAGTCCCATAGTGCTCAGAGCCATATGAACCGATTTCTCATACACAAACAGCAGTTGACCTGCGTTGCCTGGTGAAACGTTTTTGTGATGTCTCGTGTAGGGGGGAGAAATGCGTACCATCGCGTTTCAGACTTTGATAAAGGTCGGATTGTAGCCTATCGCGATTGCGGTTTATCGTATCGCGACATTGCTGCTCGCGTTGGTCGAGATCCAATGACTGTTAGCAGAATATGGAATCGGTGGGTTCAGGAGGGTAATACGGAACGCCGTGCTGGATCCCAACGGCCTCGTATCACTATCAGTCGAGATGACAGGCATCTTATCTGCATGGCTGTCACGGATCGTGCAGCCACATCTCGATCCCTGAGTCAACAGATGGGGACGTTTGCAAGACAACAACCATCTGCACGAAGAGTTCCACGACGTTTGCAGTAGCATGGACTATCAGCTCGGAGACCACGGCTGCGCTTACCCTTGACGCTGCATCACAGACAGGAGCGCCTGAGATGGTTTACTCAACGACGAACCTTGGTGCTCGAATGGCAAAACGTCATTTTTTCGGATGAATCCAGGTTCTGTTTACAGCATCATGATGGCCGCATCCGTGTTTGGCGACATCGCGGTGCACGCACATTGGAAGCGTGTATTTGTCATTGCCATACTGGCGTCTCCCCCTGTGTGATGGTATGGGGTACCATTAGTTACACGTCTCGGTCACCTCTTGTTCGCATTGACGGCACTTTGAACAGTGGACGTTACATTTCAGATGTGTTACAACCCGTGGCTCTACCCTTCATTCGATCCCTGCGAAACCCTACATTTCAGCAGGATAATGCACGACCGCATGTTGCACGTCCTGTTCGGGCCTTTCTGGACACAGAAAATGTTCGACTGCTGCCCTGGCCAGCACATTCTCCAGATCTCTCACCAACTGAAAACGTCTGGTAAATGGTGGCCGAGCAACTAGCTCGTCACAATACGCCAGTCACTACTCTTGATGAACTGTGAGGTCGTGTTGAAGCTGCATGGGCAGCTGTACCTGTACACGCCATCCAAGCTCTGTTTGACTATATGCCCAGGCGTATCAAGGCCGTTATTACGACCAGAGATGGTTGTTCTGAGTACTGATTTCTCAGGATCTGTGCACCCAATTTGCGTGAAAATGTAATCACATGTCAGTTCTAGTATAATATATTTGTCCAATGAATACCCGTTTATCATCTGCATTTCTTCTTGGTGTAGCAATTTTAGTGGCCAGTAATGTATTACGAGACGCAAATGCATGATACTGCTCCCAGACATAGATTTTTTTTATCGTTTCAAGAAGTTAAATCAAAGCTATAAAGAGTGGATTACTCAAATACGAGGCCTGAACTACGAACGTAAATTTCATTGTGAAAATGTCCAGTGTAAGAAATCTTGCAGACCTACCAATTCGCGTTATCCTTATCGTGCATTCCCCTGACAGTAAATTAATGATTGACCTTCTTAATCTAACAAACGCATCTTTACAATATTATCTGCCATTGGATTGGGTATTTGAACAAATTCATGTATCTGCTGAACCAATACATTGTGAGGACGTTGACATATTCACTACTTGGAAACAGCCGAAATGGCCTAGCGACCGTTACAGCCAAACCCGGAAAAGATGGCTCGGACACTGTGCTCGACTGAAGCAGTCAGTAAAGAGATTCAGGAATGCTAAATTACAATCTTGTTTACTACGTGGCGTAAATCACAAAAGAGACAATTATGTCTATCGGAACGCACTTTGAAACTATTGTACAAAGACCGGCCATAGGTCTGAGTGATCAGAAAGCTGGTCAGCCGACAACAAACTAGATATTCAAACATACTGCAGTGGTTAATAATTAAAGTAAATTAATGTTCATAACGAAGATGTAGAAATTCTAAAACGTTCACGGCCGAAACGTCACGTCAATGCGATCATTTCTATCAAGAACAAGTCGTTACTGGTAACTGTTCGACTTAACAATGTGCCGATAAATTTTCAAACTGACACAGAGTCGTCAATTTCAATCGTTAACCTACAAGTGTTCCGAAAATTAGAACCACCGAAGACAGCAGAGTTTCCGAGTTCGCTGCTCAGTTACAGAAATCAGGAGATTCCAGTAAAAGACAACTTTCAATAAATGTTACTTATTAACAATATGCCAGACAGACTACATTTTTGGTGGTAAGTTCAAATAAAGCAACTAATTTACTAGGACTGGACCTCTTAAATGCTTTGGGCTTCACTATTCATGAAGGAGATAGACAAATTCCAACTGACGTTCAGCTGGCCGATGTGAACGAGCGGTTCTAGGCGCTTTAGTCTGGAACCGCGCGACCGCTACGGTCGCAGGTTCGAATCCTTCCTCGGGCATTGATGTGTGTGATGTCCTTAGGTTAGTTAGGTTTAAGTAGTTCTAAGCTCTAGGGGACACCTCAGATGTTGAGTCCCATAGTGCTCAGAGGCATTTGAACCAACTGACGTTCCAAATGGAAAGATAAAACAGCTGTTGCAAAATATGGTGATTATTTTCCGAAACAACAAGTAAGATCAAAAGTTACGAGGCACACGTTATATTGAAGCCGAGGGCGGCACCGAAATTTTGCAAAGCACGCAACATTCCTTTTGCGTTCAAGCTAAAGTAAAGCAGGAACTCGACCGTCTTGTTGAGAATGATGTTATGGTAGCAATAACAAGTAACCGACGGGCAACACTGATCATTGTTGCACAGAAACTGAACGGCTCACCACGCATCTTCGATGGTTAATGCTCAATCTGTTACTGACTCATATTCTATTGCCAAGCCGGAAGATCTGATGTCAGTGGTGTGTACTTTGTAAACTGGACATTAAAGGAGGATATTTACAGATCCCTCTGAACAAAGATACGAGGAGATTTTTGCCGACAAATACTCCATTTTGTCTCTCTTACAAAAGGTTACCCTTTGGAATAGCCAGTGCATCGGGTTTTTTCCAGCGGTATTTCCAACAATTAATTCGGAAAACTCTGAACGCTGTCTACTATTTTGATGACGTAACTGTCTCACGTTGAACTCCACAGAAACTCTTACAGAATTTGGAATCTGTTTTCAAAATTCTACAGGTGGCAAATCTGAAATGCAACAAAACAAGTGCTGGCCGGTGTGGCCGAGCGGTTCTAGGCGCTTCAGTCTGGAACCGCGCGACCGCTACGGTCGCAGGTTCGAATCCTGCCTCGGGCATGGGCGTGTGTGATGTCCTTATGTTAGTTAGGTTTATGTAGTTCTAAGTCCTAGGGGACTGATGACCTCAGATATTAAGTCCCATGGTGCTCAGAGCCATTTGAGGCATTTTGAACAAAACAAGTGCAAATGAAATGACACAATTTCAGAGGCTTTCCTGGTATCATACAGATATGATTTTATGTGTATAGTCTGAAGCGGCGAGTGAAAATTAGTATCAAGGCCGAGGATCGAACTCAGGTCTCTTTCTGAGCAGGTGCGCTGGCCACTATGTCACCTTGGCACAGCCGTTCAGACAACTGCACGGATTACCGTGACACGCCTCCCTCCTCGATCCAAGTTCTCACTGCCACCCCATTCTACATAGATGCTGATGTGCTATTCCAGAACACGGAGAACCTCGGAAATTCTGTTTGTGTGTAAGAGGAAATTTGAAGTAGATTGGGGCGGCAGTGAGAATTTCGACCGAGGAGGGAGATGTGCCAGGGTAACCCATCCAGCCAATGTGGCTTCTTGGCTTACTCACCTGCCTAGTAAGCAGGAGGCTCGGGTTCGATTCCCGACCTTCGTACAAATTTTCACTCGCCGCTTCAGTCTATATACACAAAAACAAGTGCATCTTCTTTCAACGCGAAGCGCAATACGTAGGACACTAGAGTCTGCACACAGCATCAAGCCGACACCGTAATATATTGACGCCTTTAAAAACCTTCCGGCTCCCAAGGACGCTAAGCAGTTATATCCCGTATTGGGACAAATAAATCGTTATGAAAGGTTTATCTTTCACACGGCTTCTGTCAGTGAAACACTACAAAAGCTGTTAAGTAAAGGCATCAAATGGGTCTGAATCAGTGAATGCCAACAAGTCTTTCTTTCTTTCTTTTGCTTGTGCCTTTTGTCCCGCGGATACACAGGGTCGGCATGGTTAATCGGATGTGGCAATGTTAGTTGAGCGAATGCCCTTCCTGCCGCCACCCTGTACTCCCCAGGAAGGAATTAGTGTACCCCAACTGTCTGCGACTAGTGGAATCCATGGAATAGTGCGAAAGTGTTCAGATGTCTGCGATCCGTGTAACCGAGGTGAGACGTGGGGACCAGCCCGGTATTCACCTAGGGGGATGTGGAAAACCGCCTAAAAACCACATCCAGGCTGGCCGGCACACCGGCCGTCGTCGTTAATCCGCCGGGCGGATTCGATCCGGGGCTGGCGCGCCTACCCGACTCCAGGAAGCAGCGCGTTAGCGCTCTCGGCTAACCTGGCGGGTAGTGAATGCCAACAAGTATTTAACAAATTAAAATAATGTTTCCTTGACGCCAAATGTCTTACGACGTATGATCCGAACAAAATGTTCACAGTTGCAGATGCTTCAGACTATGGAATTTCTCTGTTCTGTCGCATCAGCATATGGTTTTGAAATATTAGTTGCGTTAGTTTCTATGATTCTGACAGTGGCACGAAGAAATTATAATCAGATCAAGAAGGGGGCTCTCACGATTATATTTGCAGTCCAAAAATTTCATGATTGCATTCGCGGATGTAAGTTTATCCTCCTCACAGACTACAAACTTTTAGTGGCTATCTTTGGACTGAACAATACTGTTCCGACATGGACAGCTGAACGTTTGCAACGCTGGGCACTACTACTGTCGAATTACGATGATCAAATTGTACTCAAATCCACAGCACAACGTGCGATAGCGGATTTGGTTTCACGCATGCCAATAGTGCAAGACAAGTAGTTTGATTCATCAGCTGATGTTTGTTTCTCAATAGATATCATCAGTGAAGATACCATGGAAAATTTCCCAGTAGACTCAGACTTAATTGCCAGACTTGTACCTCAAAGTGCTGTTTTGTCTAAGACCAAACATCATACTCAGGCAGAATGGCCTACTGATGAGAAGTTAAGTTTTACTGGAATGCGAGGAATGGCCTTCGTCTGCACTGTTGTGACTTGGCAAGACAGCCAAGTCACAATGAGAGGAAGCCGAAAGGCACGCGTTAAGCTCACGCAGATTGGCGTGAGGTCTGGAACAGTTAAAGGAATTAATAGTAGCAAATACAGTACGTAGTTGATGTAATACTTAACTTTAATCCACAATTGTAGAACATCTCTCTTGACGGTACATGTTATAACCACAATATAAAATAATATCAAATGCTATGGCGCCTTGCTAGGTCGTAGCAAATGACGTAGCTGAAGGCTATGCTAACTATCGTCTCGGCAAATGAGAGCGTAGTTGTCAGTGATCCACCTCTGGCTAAGTCGGCTGTACAACTGGGGCGAGTGCTAGTAAGTCTCTCTAGACCTGCCGTGTGGTGGCGCTCGGTCTGCAATCACTGACAGTGGCGACACGCGGGTCCGACGTATACTAATGGACCGCGGCCGATTTAAAGGCTACCACCTAGCAAGTGTGGTGTCTGGTGGTGACACCACATGCACAAAGACGTCATACTGGTACACTCATAATCGGCCATGACACCAGTGGTTATCCCTGCGATGTTTAAATCTACGGTACTACAGACGCTACATCAATGCCATTGGAGCATTGCTCGTACCAAGTGAACTACCAGAGAACATTATTACTGCAAAAACATTGACAAAGACATTGAAACGATGCTGGATAAATGCCACTTATGTCAAAAATACCAGTCCTCTTCGCCTCGACAATATTTTCCATGCCAGCAGGCATTGGAACCCAGGGCCACATCTGCATAATGATTTGACAGAACCGTTTATGGAAGCTATTGGCTCATCCTCGTTGACGCATTCTAAAAATTTCCATTTGTGTTACCGCTGTCGTCGGTATCTTCAACAAAGGTTATTCAGACTTCTCTACTGAAGTATTGCCGAAATATATTATCACTAATAATGGCACACAATTTTCTTCTCAGGAATTTATACTACTGCGTGAAACGATCGGCATTATACACTTCAGAACTCCACCGTTTCATCCTGAGGCCCACGACCTCACTGAAAGGATCACACAAACTTTCAAGTCGCACGAAGCTTGTTCAGCTGTAAATAAAGGCAGTGTTTTAATGATCTTCTCAGTACAGAGTCACTTCACCTGAGGCACAATCTCCATCTGATAAACTCCAAGGAAGACTACAGGGAACATTAACGTCAATTTTAAAGCCGGTCATGCATCCACAAGACGAACTTAGATAGCAGTAAAACCAAAATTTTGAGGCTTAATCACCCTGCATTTATTTCAGTGTAGCCGGCTGTGGTGGGCGAGAGGTTCTAGGCGCTTCGGTCTGGAACCGCGCGACCGCTACGGTCTCAGGTTCGAATCCCGCCTCGGTCATGGATGTGTGTGATGTCCTTAGGTTAGTTAGGTTTAAGTAGTTCTAAGTTCTAGGGGACTGATGACCTCAGAAGTTAAGTCCCATAGTGCTCAGAGCCATTTCAACCATTTATTTTAGTGTACAAGGATGGGAAAAAACATGCGTACCAGCTATAGTCACAGAGCAGCTCGGCAATGTCATGTATAAAGTTACATGTTCAAAAGGAGTCGCAATGCGCAATAATAATGAAATCAAGCTGCACTGGGCTGTTTTCTTTTACAGAGTCAGAAGATATAACCAGCCGTGTGAGGACCCTCGAACGCAGCTGGCAGCCACCCCCGTCATCACATCCAACAGCAGGCCCAGCTGCAGCCAATCAGCAACGAACCGATGGAAGGGGATGTCATGCTTCACACCCCATACTAGCCTACGGACATCGAAATGGCAACTGCTTGACTGGCCGCCTCACCGTAGTTTTGTGAGGGATTACCACAGTGCTGCTGGTGAATGACAAGGGGAGCAAGATATGTGCACAAACCAAATACGCACGTCGGCAAGCGTGGAAGCTAATCAAACCAGCTGGCCTCATAACTTGTCCCCCTGCCCGCTCCCTCGCCGGCCGGGGTGGCCGAGCGGTTCTAGGAGCTACAGTCTGGAACAGCGCGACCGCTACGGTCGTAGGTTCGATTCCTGCCTCGGGCATCGATGTTTATGATGTCCTTAGGTTAGTTAGGTTTAAGTAGTTCTAAGTTCTACGGGACTGATGACCTCAGATGTTAAGTCCCAAAGTGCTCAGAGCCATTTGAATCATTTGAACCCGCTCCCCCCCCCCCTTCCCCTCGACTACCCCCCCCCTCCCCGGGGGGTGATGTTGTGTAAATGGCTCAAGAGATAATCAGAATCACTTTCTGCTTCCGTAGCCACATCCACCGCCGCGCTCTATTCGTCCGGCGATAGTGCTCCCAGCCTCCAGAAAGAGCAGTGTCAAATGGGGACCATTTTGCTTCCGCCTAGTACTGACGTAAATGAAGTTACTGCCGACAGGTAGAAAACACGACGTGCCGTGGACACACTCTTAGTTCAGTATCTGCAGTCATTTCAATTCCTTGAGCCCACAGTTCCCGCAGATCGGCTGTTCTGACAACTGCCAGCAGTTTCTGCACTAGGCTATGCAGCACAGCTGTTCAGAAGAGAACTTCGACTTAGCATTCGCTGTTTACGGAGTAATACAGACAGTCAAACGAGTGTCTGCATAATACATTGAGTAATAATGACAATAACATAGACTGCCAAGAGACAGCAGTGTTATTTAGATCTCATCACATTAGTTGTAGGCCGGCCGCTGTGGATGAGCGGTTCTAGGAGCTTCCGTCCGGAACCGCGCTGCTGCCATGATCGCAGGTTCGAATTCTGCCTCGGGCATGGATCTGTGTGATGTCCTTCGGTTAGTTAGGTTTAAGTAGTTCTACGTGTGGGGTACTGATGACCTCAGATTTTAAGTCCCATAGTGCTTAGAGCCTTTTGAACCATTTGAACCACATTAGTTGTAGGAGGACTACAGGTACGACACATCAAACTGTTACCGGAGTTAAATACCACATAATTAGTGTATTAGTAAATGTTATTTGTTATTTCTTATTGTGTTGCCACATTTCCATCCTAGTGTCGCTATGACAAGCAAGAGTCTAATTTGACAGTACTAGCGTGGAAACTACCACCCTATTGAACCACAGTAGGAAATACTTTTCTGCTACCGTTGATGTTTGGGCAGAAATGAACTTAACATTCAGTAAAAACCTTTTAACAGTATTCTTATGACAAATGGCAACGGCCAAAATGGTTGCAGTAGGACCTCCAGCTTCAACATGAATGAAAACTAGATTGCGAGCAGAACCGCATTTAGTCTAGAGTGGAGTGTTCCTTTCTTTCATCTGTCCACTTTTTACTGAGAATAATGCCTAAAATTTCCACTCTTTATACTTAGATTTTATTTTTATTTTATCGGTATTCATCTCAGCCAGAAGCCAAGATGTTGTGGCTTTATTTTAATGACTCAGCGACCTCGTCTGCGGGAACGGTTGCGTAGAAGAACAGAAATCTAGATGTGATGTTTCAGGAGAAGTAGTAAATATTTCAGGAGGTGGTAGCACAGACGTATTCGAATAAAACGTTCTATGTAAAATGTGTTAAATTTTTATTGGGTGTAGAGATACAAATGCTAGCAAGTAACTCAAACAAATACCCACAGAACGTGTTAAGCAAAGGCAAATGATTAAATTCGATGTTAATTTTCGTACATTCCACCGGCGACCTCAATTCACTTTCGAACTATCTTGACACCACCACTTGTAGATTTTCTGAGGTCACCTTGGCTATCTTTTATGAGGCAGCACTATTCATAAACTAGCCAACGGCCTTGCCGCAGTGGTAACACCGGTTCCCGTCAGATACAGGAGTTAAGAGCTGTGTGGCTTGGCTAGCACTTGGATGGGTCACCGTCCGCGTCTGCCTAGCGCTATTGGCAAGCGGGGCGCGCTAAGCCCTTGTGAGGCTAATTGAGGAGCTATTTGATTGAGAAGTAGCGGCCCTGGTCACGAAAACTGACAACGGCCGGGAGAGCAGTGAGATGACCATATGGCTCTCCATATCCGCATCCAGTGGCGCCTATCGGCAGAGGACGACACGGCGATCAGTCGGTACCCTTGGCCTTCCGAGGTCTGTTACAATTCATAATCTGAATAATCAATTGGTCAACAAGAGCGGAAATCTTGCGTGTACTTATTGAAGTACTGCCTTACAGAAACCAAATAATGTCTTCCACAAGATCCACACTATGTTTATATGCACGTTCAGATGACATGTCACAAATGCACGGCCGGCCGTAGGTCGCAGGTCGCGGGTTCGAATCCTGCCTCGGGCATGAATGTGTGTGATGTCCTTAGGTTAGTTAGGTTTAAGTAGTTCTAGGTTCTAGGGGACTGATGACCTCAGAAGTTAAGTCCCATAGTGCTCAGAGCCGTTTCAACCATTTTGAACAGCTGGACGTTGAACCAGTCCCGCGCATGTATTGAAAACACGAGGACTCTCGTACTCTGCGGTTAGAAAATCATTTACCGTATTGTCTACTAGCAGCAGCAGCGTTCCCATTGCAAAACTCGCACACAAATACCGTACTGGCACACTAGGCATTTTAAATACGTGCTTTATGCTTAAACTATACAGCAGAACTGGCCAAAATATCACAACCACAGTTAAAAAATTCATGAAATGATAATTAAATGGACACCCTAGCTGCAAACAGGCGTTGATGTACTTCATTGGGGACATGTTCGATGCCCGGTCGGGGCACACATTTTCAACATATCCCCAATGAAGTGCATCAACGCCTGTTTGCAGCTAGGGTGTCCATTTAATTATCATTTCATTTCTAGCAAAGCTGCATGGTCATCCACGGTAACTGTTCTTTCGGGAATAGATACTACCGTCATATATAGTTAAAAAATTCAGTTGTGAGAACTCAAGCACAACTTCAAGACTTGCACTTCAAAATAAAACTGACAATCGATAACTAAACCCACAGCAGTTAGAGTACCAAGACGCGAAACGAAAGGTTATCTTTGTGATATGTGTGTCTCTGTATCCAATAAAGATTATACACGTGTTATATGCAATGTATCATTCGAATTGATCTATACTACCACTTCCTAAAATATTTAGTATTCCTTTTGGAATATGATGTATAACATGAAGAGGACAAGCTACTGACTTACAGTAAGATGGCCAATTCCCTAGGGAACTCTATAAGACATTTTTGTCGAATGCTGCATACCTCCTTTAGTTCATCCAGTTCTTATTGGATAGGACAGTGCTATCGTGGCAGGGTTTGTCTTGGGGTCAATGTCTTCAAATTTTTGTACGGTTTGAATAATGTCTAGCTGTGAAAATTTTCAGTACTTATCGCAAGCAAGGGAAAGAGGAATATTACATACGACGAGCCATTAGAGACAGAGCACAAACTCGAATTGGATAAGAATGGAGAAGGAAGAATTCGGCCACGTTCTTTTTAAAGAAACAATCGCTGTATTCACCTTCATGACTTCAGATAAACAGCGGACACACTAAATTTTGCTGGCGTACGGTGATTTGAACCCCCATTTTCTCGAATACGTACCGCTGGTCTCGGTGTTATTGTCGATTAGTACCAACGCCGATGGGTGAAAACTGAAATGAATAAAATTATTTAAGTCGCAGCATATTGTGAGTGAAGACATATACATTAACCCAAACTTCCCATAATGTCTGTCCCGTCACCTTAACATGCGTTACGAGTTCAAGAGTACGTATCCCATGTCCTCATCTTCTTTCGCTCTTTCGAGTCTAAATTAATACAACAGTAATTTATGTTCGGCGGCTATTCAATGTTCTAACCACAGTACGAGTTCCTTTTTCATTATCACACTCAAAAAAGTTTCTTAATATTATATATAGCTAATATTAAGAATTTTTTTTTAGTCAGATAATGAAAAAGGAATCCGTACTGTGGTTAAACATGAAATAGCCGCCATATACAGGGTGGTCCATTGATAGTGACCGGGCCAAATATCTCACGAAATAAGCATCAAACGGAAAAATTACAAAGAACGAAACTCGTCTAGCTTGAAGGGGAAAATCAGATAGCGCTATGGTTGGTCCCCTAGATGGCGCTGCCATAGGTCAAACGGATATCAACTGCGTTTTTTTAAAATAAGAACCCCCATTTTTAATTACAATTCGTGTAGTACGTAAAGAAATATGAATGTTTCAGTTGGATCACTTTCTTCGCTTTGTGATAGATAGCGCTGTAATAGTCACAAACGTATAAGGACGTGGTATCACGTAACATTCCGCCAGTGCGGACGGTATTTGCTTCGTGGTACATTACCCGTGTTAAAATGGACCGTTTACCAATTGCGGAAAAGGTCGATATCGTGTTAATGTATGGCTATTGTGAAAAAAATATGCCCAACGGGCGTGTGCTATGTATGCTGCTCGGTATCCTGGACGACATCATCGAAGTGTCCGGACCGTTCGCCGGATAATTACGTCAACAGGAAGTGTTCGCCGGCAGAGTGGCCGAGCGGTTCTATGCGCTACTGTCGCAGGTTCGAACGGTGCCATGGGCATGGATGTGTGTGATGTCCTTAGGTTAGTTAGGTTTGAGTAGTCCTAAGTTCTAGGGGAGTGATGACCTCAGAAGTTAAGTCCCATAGTGCTCAGAGCCAGGAAGTGTTCAGCCACATGTGAAACGTCAACCACGACATGCAGCAAATGATGATACTCAAGTAGGTGTTCTAGCTGCTGTAGCGGCTAATCCGCACACCGGTAGCAGAAAATTGCGCGAGAATCGGGAATCTCAAAAACTTCGGTGTTGAAAATGCTACATTAACATCGATTGCACCCGTACGATATTTCTATGCACCAAAATTGCATGGCGACGACTTTGAACGTCGTGTACAGTTCTGCCACTGGGCACAAGAGAAATTACGGGACGATCACAGATTTTTTGCACGCGTTCTATTTAGCGACGAAGCATCATTCACCAACAGCGGTAACGTAAACCGGCATAATATGCACTACTGGGCAACGGAAAATCCACGATGGCTGCGACAAGTGGAACATCAGCGACCTTGGCGGGTTAATAAATGGTGCGGCATTATTGGAGGAAGGATAATTGGCCCCCGTTTTATCGATGGTAATCTAAACGGTGCAATGTATGCTGTTATCCTACGTAATGTTCTACCGATGTTAGTACAAGATGTTTCACTGCATGACAGAATGGCGATGTACTTCCAACATGATGGATGTCCGGCACATAGCTCGCGTGCGGTTGAAGCGGTATTGAACAGCATATTTCATGACAAGTGGATTGGTCGTCGAAGCACCATACCATGGCCCGCACGTTCACCGGATCTAACGTCCCCGGATTTCTTTCTGTAGGGAAAGTTGAAGGATATTTGCTATCGTGATCCACCGACAACGCCTGACAACATGCGTCAGCGCATTGTCAATGCATGTGCGAACATTACGGGAGGTGAACTACTTGCTGTTTGAGAGGAATGTCGTTGCACGTATTGCCAAATGTATTGAGATTGACGGACATCATTTCGAGCATTTATTGCATTAATGTGGTATTTACAGGTGAATACGCTGAACAGCATGCGTTTTCAGAAATGATAAGTTCACAAAGGTACATGTATCACATTAGAACAACCGAAATAAAATGTTCAAACATACCTGCGTTCTGTATTTTAATTTAAAAAACCTACCTGCTACCAACTGTTTGTCTAAAATTGTGAGCCATATGTTTGCGACTATTACAGCGCCATCCATCACAAAGCGAAAAAAGTGGTACAACTAAAATATTCATATTTCTTTATGTTCTACACGAATATGTAATAAAGAATGGGGGTTCCTATTTTAAAAAACGCAGTTGATATCCGTTTGACCTATGCCAACGCCATCTAGCGGTCCAACCATAGCGCCATCTGGTTTCCGCCTTCAAGCTAGGTAAGTTTCGTTCTTTGTAGTTTTTTCGTTTGACGCTTATTTCGTGAGATATTTGGCCCGGTCACGATCAATGGACCACCCTGTATAGCTTCCTCTGCTACAGAAACTTCGGAAAAACGGAAGTTTTTGTGCTCCAAACCGCTGAATCGAAAAGTGCTGCGTGTTTAACCAATAGACTCTCCACTCAGTAGCAGCTGGCAACAGTCGGCTGTCAGCACTTTGCGGCGATCAGCTTCACTTCTTATCAAGCTCAGGTAAGGAATGCCGAGGCTGGTAAAGTATACTAGCGGGCTACTGTATACAAGTGCGACTTAAAGATGGTCTCTCTATTCTTTTTTTATGGCGGGCGCCACCTCGCATTATGCTTCTGTGGAGGGCGAAGACATGTCCGTATCCAACATAACTGGAGGAGAAAATGCTAAAGGTTCATGTGGCTTTAGAGCGGCGATGCAGCTCGGTCATTTGAAGTTTATGTTGTATGGCCTGTTTGGGCGCCAGTTCTTCGAATGCGGAACAGTTGGTTTTCCTAAGTGCTGGTGTGCCCTCTAATCATGTTTGAACGTAACAGCTCCAACTTTAAGAAAACTTGCTATCTTGATTGATTTTATATTAACTGAATAGTGAACGGTGAAAATGTTTAGTCCTCTCTACTCGATAGTCCCCCATTCAGGCATGGCATTGGTGGTGTTTTTTGTTCGGAAAAAGTTAGTTTTTATACCTGAACTGATTGATTTAATTACGAAGGTCTTTAATTACGCAGTTGATAGGTCTGTGATTAGTACAAATAAACTCTTCATCTCGTTAGCAGCATGAATCTGTAATCGGTTTTTCTGGATTATTTTTATATCACTCTCTCTCTCTCTCTCTCTCTCTCTCTCTCTCTGTTTTCTGGCACATGAAAGGATACTCTCGTAGGCTTCGCCACATGTTGCGTCTGCCCACGGAAAATCTATGGGCTACAGAATCAGTGGTGCTGCAATAAACTTTCGTTCGTGTGGGTTGTCACCATCTTTGTGTTTGAGAGTAGGATGGCAGTGGTTACTGTGAGACCGGAGAAGTGGGATAGCGTCAAGTCATCGCTTACTCGACAAATGAAGGTGGAGGGTCATTGGTGTATTGGCGGCTGTTCAGACGTAGACCCAGGTGACCAGGTGGTTAAATTTAGTCCTTGTGTTGTGATTATGTTTCAGCAATGGTTTACTGTTACAGGTTATACATACTGAAGATTCTGCTAACGACAGCTAATGGCTTAAAACTGCACCGTAACCGGTATCTGGCGTTGTACATTCGAAGAAATAAGAACACGAATCGTTATCGATCACCACATACCATCACTGTACGAAATGTAAGGGTGACTTCATCAGTTCTATGGGCAAAAGACTTCATGGGGGTTGTTGTACGAATGCGACGCGACCAGCTGCGTGCATTCCGGACGCCGGCCGTCGTGTCAAAGTTCCGTATTCGTAGTAGGCATGTACACCGCACTGAATTTCGATGGAGAATTGGTGTCTTCGCATACCGAGCACGTTTATGTACATGGTTTACTGTTACAGGTTATACATACTGAAGATTCTGCTAACGACAGCTAATGGCTTAAAACTGCACCGTAACCGGTATCTGGCGTTGTACATTCGAAGAAATAAGAACACGAATCGTTATCGATCACCACATACCATCACTGTACGAAATGTAAGGGTGACTTCATCAGTTCTATGGGCAAAAGACTTCATGGGGGTTGTTGTACGAATGCGACGCGACCAGCTGCGTGCATTCCGGACGCCGGCCGTCGTGTCAAAGTTCCGTATTCGTAGTAGGCATGTACACCGCACTGAATTTCGATGGAGAATTGGTGTCTTCGCATACCGAGCACGTTTATGTACATCTATATGATTCTCTGCAATTCACAATTAAGTGCCTGGCAGAGGGTTCATCGAAACACCTTAAAGCTGCTTCTCCACCATTCCCCTCTCGAACAGTGCGGGAAAAACGAACACGTAATTCTTTCCGTCGAGCTCTTATTTCTCTTATTTTATAGTAATGACCATTTTTCCTTATGTAGTTGGGCGTCAACAAAATAGTTTTACCCTCTGAGGGGAAAGTTGGCGGTTGAAAGATCATGAGAAGGTCCTGCTGCAGCGAAAAATGCATTTGTTTTAGTCCGCCACCCTAATTCGTGTATCATATCCGTGGCACTCTCTTCGTCATTTCGCGATAACACTCGTAGAAAATGAGCTGCCCTTCTTTGAACTTTTTCGATGTCCTCCGCCAATCCTATCCGATGCGCAAAGCAATACTCCAGAAGAGAGCGGACAAGCGAAGTGTGCGGAGTCTATTTAGTAGACCTATTACCTTTTCTAAATGTCCTGCCCGTAAATCGCTGTCTTTGATTTGCTTTCTCCACAGCATTACGTATGTGATCGTTCCAATTTAAATTAGCCGGCCATTGTGGCCGAGCGGCTCTAGGCACTTCAGTCCGGACCCGCGCTGCTGCTACGGTCGCAGGTTCGAATCCTGCCTCGGGCATGGATGTGTGTGATGTCCTTAGGTTAGTTAGGTTTAAGTAGTTCTGAGTGTAGGGGACTGATGACCTCAGATGGTAAGTCCCATAGTGCTCAGAACCGTTTGAACCAATTCAAATTATTCGTAATTATAATCTCTAAACATTTAGTTGAGTTTACAGCCTTTAGATTTGTATGATTTATCGTGTAACTGAAATTTAGCGGATTCTTTTTATTGCTCATGCGGATTGGTTCACACTTTTCATGATTTAGACTCAATTTTCATTTTTTGCACCATACAGATATTTGGTCTAAATCGCTTTAGAGTTCGTTTTGATCATCTGATGACTTTACATGACGGTAAAAGACAGCATCATCTGCAGACAATCTAAGAGGGCTTCTCAGATTGTCTCCTAAATCTTTTATGTAGATCAGGAACAAGCTGCAACGCAACCTTGGCGAACTCCAGCTATATCTTCTCTTTTACTCGATGACTTTCCGTCAATTATTACGAACTGTAACCTTTCTAACAGGAAATCACGAATCCAGGCAAAAAGTTTCTGGGAATCAAAAAATTTGGAATCAATTTGACGTCCCCTGTCGACGAAACTCATTACCTCGTGGGAGTAAAGGGCTGATTGTGTTTCACAAGAACGACATTTTCTGCATCCGTGTTCCCTATTTGTCAATAAACCGTTTTCTCCGAGGTTATTCATAATGTTAGAGTAAAGTATATGTTCCAAAATCCTACTGCAAATCGACGTTAGTGATTGGGTGTCTAATTGAGCGGCTTACTCCTATTTCCTTTCTTGGATATTGATGTGACTTGCGCAACTTTCCAGTCTTTGGGTACTGTTCTTTCTACGAGTGAGAGGTTGTGTATGATTGCTAAGTATGGAGCTATTGTATGTATCAGCATACTCCGAAAGGAACCTCACTTGTATACAGTCTGGACCAGAAGCCTTGCCTTTCTCAAGTGTTTTAAGCTGCTTCGCTACACCGAGGACATCTACATCTAAATTCTCATGTTGGCAATTGTCCTAGATTCGAATTAGGGAATATTTACTTCGTCTTCTTTTGTGAAGGAACTTCGGAGAACCGTGTTTAGTAAGTCTGCGCCGGCCGGGTGGCCGAGCGGTTCTAGGCGCTACAGTCCGGAACCGCGCGACCCCTACAGAATCCCACCTCGGGCATGGATGTGTGTGACGTCCTTAGGTTAGTTAAGTTTAAGTAGTTCTACGTTCTAGGGGACTGATAATCTCAGATGTTAAGTCCCACAGTGCTCAGAGCCTTTTGAAGTAAATCTGATTTAGTAGTACAATGACAGTAGACAATGTTCTGAAGTTGATAGGAGTCTGAACTCATAATCATCTTCCAAACATTTGCGAAAGTGATGCAATCATACAAGACAATGTCTGTGTGTGGAGTGGTATCCGTTTAAATGAACTTACTTCCAAATGGAAGAGTGAATATATGTCTACAGATATGCACATTTTTATTGTTGGACGATAGGTGCTGATTTCAACGTACAAAACGAAAACGCTTGGATGCCTACTACCCGTCTCATTGAGGAATATCTCGACAGCAAAAAGCTCATCGGATAGAGTAACCCACTCGATCAGCCCATCTAGATCTACATCTACATTTATACTCCGCAAGCCATCTAACGGCATGTTATAGTCTTAGGTTGAGATTTCAATTTACCAGATATAAACTGGGACACTCAGATGTTTAGGACGGGTGTTAGGGACAGAGCATCGAGTGACATTATACTGAGTGCACTATCCGAAAATTACCTCGAGCAATTAAACAGAGAACCGACTCGTGCAGACAACATCTTGGGCCAACTGATAACAAACAGACCCGAACTTTTCGACTCTGTAAGCGCAGAACAGGGAATCATTGATCATAAGGCCGTTGCAGCATCCCTGAATATGGAAGTAAATAGGAATATAAAAAAAAGGGAGGAAGGTTTATCTGTTTAGCAAGAGTAATAGAAGGCAGATTTCAGACTACCTAACAGATCAAAACGAAAATTTCTGTTCCGACACTGACAGTGTTGAGTGTTTATGGCAGGCACAGGGCACAGGACATATTTGGAGCGCTCTCGGAAGGCCTGTAGCTTCTCACTGCCCACATGGTCAGACTATTGTTGCACCGAGGGCACAATTTCAAGGCGTATGGTATTCACTTCCTTAGAGAACCACTTATATCTGTGTATTTGATATTTCTTCTAGGAAAGATATCATTCGATAATCGTGTTAATTGAGCTGTAGCAAACAACCACAGCCATTATTTGGAGCCGTTGTGGTCATGCATGGGGTTGAGTGGCCGCCTCCTGAAACTACCGATTCCACAATCGCAAATACAGCCTTGGGATCCAGACGCAAGCGAGATGTAATATCAGGAACGATAAACCGCAGTCGCAGAAAGCCATGAATTCCGACACGTGTTTGTAGAATTCTCTCCGTGTTACAGGAGCATTACACGATCGTCTCGCAAAGAACCAACATTCAAATGCGATTTCTGAACGAGAAACTGGCTGTGTCTGTTATATACAGAATGTACAAGAGACGGCGATACTCCGACCTAACTCCTGCGATTGCTCTGAGATGCTAATCCTTTGCATATCCAAGCGTGTACTACACTTCATGCCAATTTGATGTTTGTTACACGCCGCCTTAATGGCGCTGCAGTTTTATTGTCGACCAGTATAGAAAATCGAAAGCAAAAGCTCGACTTGTGCGGACGACATCAGACAGATCGACCAAAGCGTGTGAACGGTATCTCAGAGCACCGAGCCGCGCGCGGTAACGTAGAGGACATTCGAATCCCAAGTGCTTTAGTTTGCTGAGTTTTGTTTTTGTTGAGCCGGCTGGCCGTCGGGCCGGTGAGTTGCTGGCGCGTGTATGGCGGCAGGGGGCGGCGTGGCGCCGTGTTCCTGTCTGTTCACGACTCCCGACTCCTGTTACACCGCATGACAAACGCGACCGGCCAGGAATATACCTCTCCTTTCACCTAGCCCACTGTCGAACTGCCCGCAGCCGGACCGGCATTTTAGGAACGATTTATAAGCTCTCGATTTATGGCCCGACTCGTATGTGGGACTTCCATTACCTTGTCAGAACTCATTGCGGCAGTACATGATAATATGCGGGGGCACTCTTGTGACGTCCGTAATACGAAAAATGTCTTACCGCAGACTGTATATTCCCGCAAACGGATGGGTGGATGCGATGCACAGAGTGAATGTGTTTATGTGCTTTCCAAGCCAGCAACGGATACTGAGTGTCAAAACAACTCGGAAAGCTCTATGTGAACGTGAGTCCCATTTGCTGAGTTTTTATTGTGATTTTTCTGCTTCAAAGGTACAGTTTCTTACCACGACCTATGATGGTTTAGTTGACACCTATTTCTCGATCATAATTTTGCAATTAGATCTATACAATCTAGATACACATTCCACTATTATGATAGCCGAGCTGATTGCCATTTTAGAAACCCTGCTATTCACACAGGCAGTCATCAACAATGATAGTACTTCAGCCCTACAACTGATTAGAAACCATTATACGAGGGCCACTCCAAAAGAAATGCACACTATTTTTGTAAACATACAGTTTTCATTCTGCATGTGTGAAAGTTTTGCAGTGTGTAGATACATCCTTCCCGCTAGTTTTCAAACTTAGTTCAACCTGTTCCCGTGAGTGGCGCCGTCACAGCATGTCTTCAAGATGCCTGCTACACTTGACGTTCGTCAGAAGCAACGTGCTGTCATAGAATTCCTGTGCTGTGAAAACGAGACAGTGGGAAACATCCACAAGAGGCTGAAAAAGGTGTATGGAGATGCTTCTGTCGATCGCAGTACAGTTAGTCGGTGGGCAAGCATGTTACGTGATGAAAGCGGGCACGGCAATATTGAGGATTGTCCTCGCAGCGGCAGGCCTCGTACTGCACACACTCCAGACAATGTGCAGAGAGTTAACGAATTGGTGACTGATGACAGACGCATCACAGAGAACGAATTGTCGCGCTACGTTGGGATAGGGGAAGGAAGTGTTTGCAGAATACTGAAAGTGTTGGCGTTAAAAAGGGTTTGTGCCAGGTGGGTTCCCAGTATGTTGACAGTGGCTCACAAAGAAACAAGAAAAACGGTATGCAGCGAACTTTTGGAACAATACGAGAATGGTGGAGATGAATTTCTTGGAAGAATTGTGACAGGTGATAAAACATGGCTCCATCATTTTTCACCAGAGACGAAGAGGCAATCAATGGAGTGGCATTTTGCAAATTCACCCAAGAAAAAAAAATTCACAACCACACCTTCTGCTGGAAAAGTTATGGCTACGGTGTTTTTCGATTCCGAAGGACTCTTGCTTGTGGACATCATACCAAGTGGAACCACCATAAATTCTGATGCATATGTGACGACACTGAAGAAACTTCAAGCTCGACTGAGTCGTGTTCGACCACATCGGCAAAAGCAGGATGTTTTGCTGTTGCACGACAATTTACGGTCACATGTCAGTCAAAAAACCATGGAAGCGATCACAAAACTCGGATGGACAACACTGAAACATCCGCCTTACAGTCCTGACCTGGCTCTATGTGACTATCAACACTTTGGGAAACTGAAAGACTCTCTTCGTGGAACAAGGTTTGAAGATGATGATGCCCTTGTGCACGCTGCCAAACAGTGGCTCTAACAGGTTTGTCCAGAATTTTACAGTGCGGATATATACAGACGCTGGTTCCAAGATGGCGTAAGGCAGTTGAGAGGGATGGAAATTATGTGGAGAAATGAAAATATTGTTCCTGTAGGATGTATCTACACACTGTAAAACTTTCAAACATGTAAAATAAGAGATGGATTCAAAAAGAAATAGTGTGCATTTCTTTTGGAGTGGCCCTCGTAATAGTTGTACTAACTCCATAATTGCAGCATTGATCAATGTTGTGTATCGGGTGCAGGGGAACTATCGCACCATCGTGACAGTATGGATGAAAGGCTACTCTGGGAAACCTACCAAAAGAAGCATCTCTACATGGGGCTATTAAGTATGATAAACTACCTCTCACAGATATAATACCCATTCTCAGAGAGCGGTTGCGTCGAGCTGGCAAGAGGGATGGTCGAGAACATCTAAAATCAAAAGCAATCACTACGCACTAATACATCACAAGATTCTAGGAGTACCATGGTGCAATAAGCACAAACATCGAGGAGTTTCACGACAGTTATACCACGGCTGAAGTTTAATCACCGGAAGTTCAACAAACATCACTATCGACTCAACCTAAGCCAAGCCATATGTTTCTACAGCTTCAAATGGCTCTGAGCATTATGGGACTTAAAATCTGAGGTCATCAGTCCCCTATAACTTAGAACTACTTATACCTAACTAACGTCACACACATCCATTCCCGAGGTAGAATTCGAACCTACGACTGTAGCGGTCGCGCGGTTCCAGACTGAAGCGCCTAGAACCGCTCGGCCATCTACAGCTTCCTTGGAACAGATATCGCATAAACATACTTGAAAGTAATCTCCGGGATCCTGCTCATCTGTCTCCAAGCAGCGTCAAAGCCTTGTTAACATCCAACGATATAGCGACGTATAAAATACTAAACGAATTCCTCTACAGTGGCAACGCCCCGGCATAGCTCCTACCATGCTCATCTAATGCTCTTGATAATTATAAAAGCAGGGGACGACTAAAGCACAATTAACTCACTATATTCCCATGTGCTACTCAGCACGATATGCAACACTCAGCCTATAAATGTACGTCACTACGTACCTCCTACACGTATGTGTCTGAATACTAGTGTATCTCTACGTATGGTTGTTGTAACCAACTCTGGTCCTTGTATACTGCTCTCGTGTTCTATCTAGATGGCACTTACTGACCTGCAGAGATATTCAATTCTCCATCCGCAGATTTTGAAACAGTACTTAAAGGATATACAAAGGAACATTTTACTGCTAATTTAGATGCGTAGTCACAAATATGGATTAATATGGATTGCATTGAGAATATACTCAACATGAACCAACACCGATTTAACATTTCTTATTGTGTTACCAGTAGGAGTATACGACTTAAACGTTTGTCTAAAGAAGCTGTAGTACTGCATAACATTTCCTATGTTGAGAGGACTTTATGAGCACGTTCCGAAAGGCAATAAACTAAACAAAATGTTTGCAATTCAACTACGGTTCTTTCCCCAGTTGGTATGCGAGGAACCCCACACTGCAAGAGCGACGATAGACCGGTGGCCTTTTCAGTCCTCAACAAGAAGAGTTCCTCGAGAACCTATTACTCAACCATGTCTCTCTTCCTGTATCCAGTGTCTTCCTTTTAGGCTCATCAGAAGTGTGTAAACACAAAATAATATCAAGGTACTTAATTTTTAGAAACTGGTGTATTTAAGTTGTAAGAGTCTAACGTACGTGATGATTAAATACTTTGTTCCTGTGCACCCAGCTTATATTATACATAAAGAACATTTTGTTATACAGAATAACAAGTTATACTCATTAAGTTTACGGAGATTTTTGTGGTGTTTAATACTCTGAAACTGTCACGATTGTCTACAAGAATCGTTTGGCTCTGGATGCTGAATAACTGGTTGGATTAATTTGGTTATCACGTTCTTTATTGCGATTAACGCTTCTAAATTGAGGAGGTTTTACATAAAGAGCATTTTGTGGATAGTGAATAATTTGTATTCTTAATAGTGATCACTATGTTCTTTACTGTGTTTGATACTCAAAACTTTTACACCAAAAGAGCATTTCGTTATGTGTATTACACAACTGTTTAAGTTAAACCTTAGCCATGCTGTGGGATTTAAGGTTCTCCTTGCAGAGAACAGCGTTCATGGGTCGTATTTTCAAGCTATGTGGCTTTAAGAGGACGTGGATAATACGACTAACGACAGGCGAAAGTTCTCATAAAAAATCTGGTGTCACTAATACATTTATTACGCAGGCAACACTATCTCTAAGATATACTGACACATTCCCACACATTTCTATACAATCCAGAAAGGTTGTTAATATGTCGCAGCTCGCAGCAGAAAAATCTCCGTTGATATCGTATCACTAACAGCATATCCAGACACTCCGGGATGATGATGGCATTGAAACAGAGGATGACACGCGTAAAGCTGACTTTGCATTCTTTTCATGTTTCGCACACTGAGTGGTTAATTGAATTGAAACTCATTGTAATCTTTATTTGCATTGTAGTGCTTTATAGCTGCTTTGGTCTGAAACATCACAAGACTTTTCCTTCTGAGTCCCTCAGCACGTAAGTGCATACTTTTTCTTTCCCAATCGTTACTAAGGTCAAGCTTATTTCAGTATGCAAAATCTTTCTTATATTTCATTGGTTTTTAATCCTACTACATAGCACTGTTGTCCGCTTCTGTAGCTCGGTGGTTCGCGTGTCTGGTTGATGTGCGGATGACCAGGTTTCGACTCCCGGTAGTGCCAGCGACTTTTCCTTGCTGGGAGAAATGGTGCGATGGGCACGCACCTCGTGAAACCAATTGAGCAGCCGCTTGAATGAGAAGCATGGGCTCCAAGATCAAGACAGTCGACTATGACCGTAGAAGAGTGTGCTAAGCCTCGCCCTACGTACCGCATCCAATGACGCCACTGGCAGCGAATGACACGGCGGTCTGTCGGTTCCGATTGACCCAGACGGGCCAGAACGCTAATCTTTGCTGCATAACCCGACTGAAGGAAATAATGTTCTACAATACTACTTCGCGATACAGACCTAAATAACCCTTTACAGACACTGGAATTGGTTCTCAGTCATCCGTACTTCTGTGATTCACACTATGAGTTTGATGCTGAATTATGTGATTACACTTAAAGTGATAATGAATCTAAATCTCATGTGCCCTCCGTTGGACTTCCTGAAGGGAGTGATGGCAAAACCAAATTTTACATTGTAAAAATCATATTTGAAAATGGTGTAACATACCGTGTGTAAGTCATGTATCTGAATTCTAGGTGAAAATATTATTGTTCATCTTTCAGGACTCAAAGGTGTTACCAGGAACGTTGAAACTGCAAGTACTTTGAAATCCTGGCGTTTGTTTGTTTCTGATGCCGCAAGCACAGAAACGTTCAGGGGACTACGCCCATGTTAGGCAAAATAGTTGGATTTATTGAGTGAAATGCTTTTACTTGACTTTTCTGTTTGTGAAGATGTGTGAAGTCAGGTCAAGAAGATGTGGCATTGTTTACTTCGAACGGGCCTGGCGGGGACATATCTTGTGTGAGCGAAGTCAGGCCAAGAAGATGTGGCATTGTTTACTTCGAAGGCGACTAGCAGGTTCAAATGGTGCAAATGGCTCTGAGCACTATGGGACTTAACATCTATGGTCATCAGTCCCCTAGAACTTAGAACTACTTAAACCTAACGAACCTAAGGACATCACACAACACCCAGTCATCACGAGGCAGAGAAAATCCCTGACCCCGCCGGGAATCGAACCCGGGAACCCGGGCGTGGGAAGCGAGAACGCTACCGCACGGCCACGAACTGCGAACGGACTGGTAGGGACATATCTTGTGTGACCATGAGCATTCGCTGATTGCTTCATAGTACCTCCTCTGAGATTAATAATATGATACTCTGTTCAAACGTTCCTAAATTTTTTTTTGCGATGCACCTGGATCAGGGAATGGAAAGCTTGACATGGTTAACGCAACTCCGGGAAGGTTGGGTTTGACAGCCGGATCACCCACGGAGCTATTATTCAGTACTCAGGTAAATCAGTAAGTGACCAATTGTAATGATTTCTGCCAGACTGAACATTCTGAGGTCAACAGTGTCATTATTCCGAGGTTCAGAGAGAAGATCTGATTCAGCAACATATGAGAGGCGGAGAGCTGATACGTGCGAGGAATGGTATGCACATTTGTTGAATAAGTAATTCGAAGCACATCTTCATTCAAGACGCACAGAAAATCAAGATCTGAAATGTTCGCAAATCATGCAGACAGCCTGATAACAACCAGAAACCTGTGCGAATAATGCGAGGAACCGAACGCACATTTACGGGGCAAGTAAATTTCAGCATATCCCCAGTCAACACGCATAAGGATCTGAAGCGTGCGCAACACATGCAGACAGATAAACCGAAAAAGGTGCCGAATGTGCCGCATTTTTTATTGTACCCGATATGTTCATTTTGTGGCTGGAAACTGCAGTTAGTTTGGTCCATTCAATAATTATATTTTACGTTTTTCTCATGTCTTCAAATAACAAATAATTTTATTGTATTTGCTATTATTTGATTTTGCATTTTTGAAGTCTGTGAAACCGCATAAGCGGGGTAGCGCAGTGGTTAGCACACTGGACTCACATTCTGGAGGACTACGGTTCAAACCAGAATCCAGGCATCGTGATTTAGGTTTTCGTTAGTTCCCTGAATTACTAAAGGCAAATGGCGAGATGGTTGCTTCGGAACGGCACGGCCGCTTAGCTTCGCCATCCATCCCTAATGCTAGCTTGTGCTCCGTCTCTTATAACCTCGATGTCGTCCGTTGTACACTACTCTTCTCCTCCTCCTCTGCTCGTCATCCACAGACCAAAGGACGCTACGGTCGCAGGTTCGAATCCTGCCTGGGGCATGGATGTGTGTGATGTCCTTAGGTTAGTTAGGTTTAAGTAGTTCTACGTTCTAGGGGACTGATGACCACAGTAGTTAAGTCCCATAGCGCTCAGAGCCATTTGAACCATTTTTGAACCAAAGGACAAAAACAAAACCATAACGTCCTAGTTCCATCGTCTTCTTTACAATTCCGCGAACATCTTAGTTTCGTACTCAGACGGGCATTTCGCACACCAAACCAAATTTAGTACTGAAGACAATAACAATAACAGCACTCAAACATGTCCTTATTATTCTTATATTGTTTCAGGAGCAGACCTGCAGTCGCCCTTTGCGACGGAGCTGCAACGGCGTTCCGTGGTATCAGAGAGAAGGTATCACTCAAATGAGAAATCACCTAGACATTATCCAGCGAGTTTGCGCGGAGGAAAAGATATTCAGTTTGTATTCGGGAGATGTAGTGCTCAAATTCCTGTGTGCCAGTCCTAGCATCCAGGTATTTGTGGTTTCCACAAATCTCTACAGGCGATTGCTTGCAATGTTCTTTTAGATATGCTACGACCGATGTCCTTTCCCTTCTTGTCCGTCCCGAGTTAGCACTGTATCTGTACTGGTCTCGATGTTAGAACTTCAACCTCTTATTTTTCATCGTCCTTTCTACACTTTAATTATTCCAATAAGGCAGAAACACGACCACTCCAAATGTGACAGTCCAATAGCAGTATTTACTTCAGCTCTGACAGAATCAGAGTATTTACTGCTGGATGCTGTTGCAGAATCGGCGACCTTATAAATACAGTCACAGTATGCCAGGACAGCAAAGATTAAGCATCGTGCAGCGCCTTGTCGCCCCACGAACATTCATTCCGGCGAGTCTGCCTCGGATTCCCCTAGAACGACCATTCATTACTGTGAGGTCACATGAATCACTAATCGCCGTCCGCGGCCCCTCTGCTGAAGGAAGCGACAAGAAACATTATAGTTTAACGTTCCGAGGTCGTTAGAGAAAGAGCACAAGCTCGGATCACGAGAGGATCGGGTAGAAAATCGGCCAAACCTAAATCGTGTTGACCTTAGGATGACCGGTCGCGGATTTGAACCGTCGCCCTCCTGAATCTACTTCCAGAGTGCAACCACTGCGGCATCTCGCTCGTTCCGTTGACTGATTCATGTTCGTAGCTGCTGGCCACGGAAGCTTATTTGCCCCTGGTAGTTCGTTTACGCTCTGTGGTAACAGTTTGTGTCTTGACGTCATTTAGACGTACTTCAATAGACTCCGGAAGACAGTCCTTACAAACGAAATATCTGACACTCGACTTGCTGTTAGCCGCCGCGCTGGCTTAGCATTCATTACCTATCTTCTACTAAGCCCCGTGCGTCATGTTACAGCCAAAAAAATTGATCTTTCGTGTCATCGACTTTTATCCTAAAAAATGAAAACTTCGTGCAGCACCTAGATGCTCTACGCCTTCTTCATACTAGGACGGGCTACAGTTTTATTTGTGACATTATTTGAAGCAACATTATTTTTAAGACTTTTTCTGCTTATTCAGTACTTCATCAATGATAAAAGAGAGACACAAATTCATCTAACAAAGAACTTGTAGTTTCTGAAACGTGTGACAAGCAGAGTGATAACTAGGAATTGAGATAAACCACCAGTGTAGGCTATTTGGTTGTACAGCCTCTTTCAAAACGATACCGGAAATATCGAGCTAGTGAAAATCTAGCCTTAAGGAACAAACTGAGTGGCACTAGTTACCATCGAAAACATGGGAACCGAAACGTACCAGCACGCAACCTGACCAATACTTGTCTCCCTCTTCTAGAAATGTACAGATTTTTATAGACGTATGGGCAGGCATGCGTATTTTCAGGCCCTTGATGAGAGGAATAATGCTGTAAGAATAGTGCAAGACGAGGTTGCAAAAATGACCAATACCTGGATAATAATTTTCTGTAACTCATAATTATCTCTAATCAGTCTCTTTTGTCCTTCTTTCACTGCTTCCCTTGCCGTTCCTTCCGTAATTCTCCTGTATTAAATCTCCTGATCTCTGCTAGACACGCCATCTTTATTGAAGTATCTTGTGAAGCTTAGTACTATTGGAAAGCTCACATAGCTTAACTTTCTATACCTGAGAACTGGGGATGGCCACTCGCAGAATTTTCAAGAAGCAAGGTTTCACTGTTTTCTCAAAATTTAAATCCACATATTTTTGATCCTCTAGAAGTCTAGAGTTTATCTCTTGCGAATTTTTGTTAAAAATTCTCTTGAGTCAGCATTTAGCTCAGTTTCGCCATTTACAGTGTCAGCAATTTCTCTTTTTCTCCTTGCAGAGAACAGCGTTCATGGGTCGTATTTTCAAGCTATGTGGCTTTAAGAGGACGTGGATAATACGACTAACGACAGGCGAAAGTTCTCATAAAAAATCTGGTGTCAAATGGCTCTGAGCACTATGGGACTTAATCTGGTGTCACTAATACGTTTATTACGCAGGCAACACTATCTCTAAGCTATACTGACACATTCCCACACATTTCTATACAATCCAGAAAGGTTGTTAATATGTCAAAGCTCGCAGCAGAAAAATCTCCGTTGATATCTTATCACTAGCAGCATATCCAGACACTCCGGGATGATGATGGCATTGAAACAGAGGATGACACGCGTAAAGTTGAAATACTAAACACCTTTTTCCAAAGCTGTTTCACAGAGGAAGACCGCACTGCAGTTCCTTCTCTAAATCCTCGCACAAACGAAAAAATGGCTGACATCGAAATAAGTGTCCAAGGAATAGAAAAGCAACTGGAATCACACAACAGAGGATAGTCCACTGGACCTGACGGGATACCAATTCGATTCTGCACAGAGTACGCGAAAGAACTTGCCCCCCTTCTAACAACCGTGTACCGCAAGTCTCTAGAGGAACGGAAGGTTCCAAATGGTTGAAAAGAGCACAGGTAGTCCCAGTCTTCAAGAAGGGTAGTCGAGCAGATGCACAAAACTATAGACCTATATCTCTGACGTCGATCTGTTGTAGAATTTTAGAACATGTTTTCTGCTCGAGTATCATGTCGTTTTTGGAAACTCAGAATCTACTCTGTAGGAATCAACATGGATTCCGGAAACAGCGATCGTGTGAGACCCAACTCGCTTTATTTGTTCATGAGACCCAGAAAATATTAGATACAGGCTCCCAGGTAGATGCTATTTTTCTTGACTTCCGGAAGGCGTTCGATACAGTTCCGCACTGTCGCCTGATAAACAAAGTAAGAGCCTACGGAATATCAGACCAGCTGTGTGGCTGGATTGAAGAGTTTTTAGCAAACAGAACACAGCATGTTGTTCTCAATGGAGAGACGTCTACAGACGTTAAAGCAACTTCTGGCGTGCCACAGGGGAGTGTTATGGGACCATTGCTTTTCACAATATATATAAATGACCTAGTAGATAGTGTCGGAAGTTCCATGCGGCTTTTCGCGGATGATGCTGTAGTATACAGAGAAGTTGCAGCATTAGAAAATTGTAGCGAAATGCAGGAAGATCTGCAGCGGATAGGCACTTGGTGCAGGGAGTGGCAACTGACCCTTAACATAGACAAATGTAATGTATTGCGAATACATAGAAAGAAGGATCCTTTATTGTATGATTATATAATAGCGGAACAAACACTGGTAGCAGTTACGTCTGTAAAATATCTGGGAGTATGCGTGCGGAACGATTTGAAGTGGGATGATCATATAAAATTAATCGTTGGTAAGGCGGGTACCAGGTTGAGATTCATTGGGAGAGTCCTTAGAAAATGTAGTCCATCAACAAAGGAGGTGGCTTACAAAACACTCGTTCGACCTATACTTGAGTATTGCTCATCAGTGTGGGATCCGTACCAGATCGGGTTGACGGAGGAGATAGAGAAGATCCAAAGATGAGCGGCGCGTTTCGTCACAGGGTTATTTGGTAACCGTGATAGCGTTACGGAGATGTTTAACAAACTCAAGTGGCAGACTCTGCAAGAGAGGCGCTGTGCATCGCGGTGTATCTTGCTGTCCAGGTTTCGAGAGGGTGCGTTTCTGGATGAGGTATCGAATATATTGCTTCCCCCTACTTATACCTCCCGAGGAGATCACGAATGTAAAATTAGAGAGATTAGAGCGCGCACGGAGGCTTTCAGACAGTCGTTCTTCCCGCGAACCATACGCGACTGTAACAGGAAAGGGAGGTAATGACAGTGGCACGTAAAGTGCCCTCCGCCACACACCGTTGGGTGGCTTGCGGAGTATAAATGTAGATGTAGAGGAAACTATGCTAATCTTAATTGATTTTGCAGTTTACAACACCTTGCTACCTACTGCCACGCGTAAGTGGTCTTATTGAGAATCGCGGGCCCACTGAAATACCTCATCGCACGGCGTCTTAAAATGATGTAATAGAGTTTGCTCGGCTTCACTTCGACGCCTTGGGACGTTATACATTTGGTCTTCCGTACGACTATAAATACTTTAAGTTATGACGAATTTAACAATCTACAGCTCTTCTGTTTGGAGGTTCTCCCGTATTTCCCATCAGCAAGCGATTCCGTTTTGCACAAAAATTTGTGATTAAGCTAAAGCGTTCTTTGCGCTTAATTTTAGGTGCCTCCCTTTACATGTATATGATTCACGAATCAGTATATTTCTACTGAACAAGACTACACAAATAATTCTGGAAAAAAAACTGATGTGACCAGAAACATTACAAATTTCGATCCTCAGACATTAGATACCGTCTACAATATCACGAAGTTTTTATTTTCATTTTGAAATACTTTGTATACAAGGAGCGCAAGAAGGGTTATACCATACAGTTGCGAGACTGAAAATGTAAAAGTCATGTTATCGTCCAGATAACTGCTTCTTCTGCAATCTTAGACTTAATAACATGGAAGATAAAACTTATGACTTGCTAGACCATGCTATAATGAGTAGGGAACGGATTTTTAGGTAAATAAATATTTTTGGCTTATAGATAAAAAACTGCGGCTAAGCCAGACGTTCCCTTAAGAGCAGACTTTAATCGTACACGAAAGTGTATTTCACATAAAAATACAAATTCTTGTAGTATTTTATGTAAATAAATATTTTAAGTAATTCTGCTAAGACACATAATTTGTCACTTTTATTTGTTATAATTTTCAAATTTAACAAAAGAATCTCGTATTGTCATATTATGAGAACGCAATTTGAATGAACTCCATTCGTAAATGTACTGCGTAGGGAGTGACCTCCACCATACGCGCTGCTCACTGTCTGAAAGGGGAGTCCCTTATGTATGATGTGGTCTGATGACGCAATGTATATAACAGTCTTCAATCAGCCCTCGTCTTCAGAACGAAATTTTCACTCTGCAGAGGAGTGTGCGCTGATATGAAACTTCCTGGCAGATTAAAACTTTGTGCCGGACCGAGAATCGAACTCGGGACCTTGGACCAGATGGTAGAGCACTAGCCCGTGAAATGCAAAGGTCCCGAGTTCAATTCTCGGTGCGGAACACAGTTTTAATCTGCCAGGAAGTTTTTTAACCCTCGTTTTGTTTAAAGCAGAGCGTTTATACAATATGGTATCTTAAGTGAAGTGATTGGCGATATAATGCCGAAAGTAAACTCAAGTGTTCGTTCTCGATTGCAACAATACGTTACTGAATTTAGTGGCGCCTTACAAATGATGGAATAATTCTATCGTGTCAAAAATGTGGGAAATCGATAAATGCAGCTCAGCGATCACACATTTTGCAGCATTCGCCAGGTAGTAACCATAGAATGGCCGCTTCACGAACAGCTCCTAGACATTTACACAGGTCTGCAACTAAAAAACTCCGTAGGATTTTTTAACATTTTCTTATAGATTTTGACCTCCCAAAAACAGGAAAAATATTCAAAAAATTTGATCACATAGGTTTTTATGTACATTGCAGTATTTATGTTCATTAGCAATAAACCTATGTGGTTTTTTTAATTTAATAACTATTAAAATTATATCAATTATAATTGATAAAATGAAATTAAATTTAAAAAAATTAGAATGTTAACTATTCTTTGTTACCACTTGCAGGTTTTACCGTGAAGTCCTGGGCGCCAGAAGCAAGTGCAAACAATCTTATTGTTCAGCTTTATCGTGTTGCGACAAGTCAAATGACGATTTGTATCTCGCATGAAATGAAGAGAAACTCTCAGTAGACATATTGCTATTCAAGTGAACAGTGCTGTTGTTTCTGTCTAGTCATGGCTACAAGAGGTTGTGTTATTTCTCCAAACAGTTTTTGTTATATCTGTGGTGAATACATCATTAAAAGTCAACAGAGAAACATCAGTGATTTCTTGAGGAAAGTTTATTTTGATTACTTTAAACTAAAACTTGGTGATCAAGATAAACCATGGGCCACGGATAAGGTGTGTAGAAGATGTGAAGAAGATCTTCGTTTGTGGTTTAAGGTTAAGAAAAATGCATTTAGATTTGGAATTCCTATGGTATGGCGTGAGCAGAAAAACCATACCACTGATTGCTACTTCTGTTCAGTTGACGTAAAGGGATTCAATTCAAAAAACAAAAGAAGCATCAGTTATCCTAACCTTGACGCAGCTATACGTCCAGTGCCCCATAGCTCTGAAATACCTATCCCACAACCACCTTCCACTTTGGATGAATACCCGAGTGAGTTGGAGGACGAAGTTACGTTACCTCCTCAGGGTGAATCAAGCTCAGATTTTTCTTCAGACGAAGATGAACGGCCTTAACTATTTTCTCAAAGTGAGCTCAATGATCTAGTAAGAGATTTAGGTCTTTCAAAAGATGAATCCGAACTGCTAGGTTCCAGATTAAAAAATAAAAACCTTTTATCATTTGGCACCTCATTTTCATGGTACAGACACCGAGAAAAAAAATTTACCCAGTTTTTCTCAAAAGAAGGAAATTTAGTTTTTTGCAATGATGTGGAAGGACTTCTGGATGGCCCCTATTCATTGAGTCATCCAAAGCTAGTCTTAAAGTAGTAGTATTGCACAATGGAAATAAATTTTCATCGCTTCCGATGAGACATTCTGTGCATATGGACGAAAATTATAATGATTTGGCCACTATCCTGGAAAAAATAAAATATCAGGACCGTCAATGGATGGTTTGAGGGGACTTCAAAACACTCATGATGCTTTTGGGTGAGTAGGCAGCCTATACTAAATACCCATGCTTCTTATGCTTGTGGAATAGTAGAGCCAGAGAACAGCACTGGACTAAAAGTGATCGCCCACCCCGAGAAACTTTAAAACCTGTAGAGAAAAATGTTATCAATACTACTTTGGTACCAGCAGAAAAGGTTTTGTTGCCCCTCTCCATATCAAATTGGGGTTGATGAAACAATTTTTAAATCGCTGGAAAAGGATTGGGACTGATTTAAATATCTATGTGCAAAGTCTCGAAGTTGTCAGAAGCAAAGTTGAAAGAGAGAGTTTTCACTGGCCCCGACACAAGAAAACTTTTAACCGACACCCTATTTGTGGAAAGTATGAAGGAGAAGGAAAAAGAAGCTTGGGTATCGTTCAAGGTAGTAGTCCGAAAGTGTTTGGGAAATACTAAGGATCTTGAATACAAAACCATTGTTCAACGGATGCTAGCAGCATACGAAGCTCAAGAGTGCAAGATGAGCTTGAAGGTCCATTTTTTACACTCCCACATAGACAGTTTTCCTGAAAAGTTGGGAGCTTAGGGTGAAGAACAGGGGGAACGGTTTCACCAGAATATCCGTGATGTCGAGAGACTGTACCAAGGAAGATGGGATGTCCTTATGCTTGCTGACTACTGTTGGATGCTTAAGCGGGAAACTAAAGAGGGAAATCGGAAAAGAACTCGGCGAAGTATCAAGGAAAAGAAGAAAAGGTTTCATAAAACCATGAAAAAGTATAATATTGATACTATATGTCAAAAATAAACGAGTGTTTTTACAAATTTTTTGTGTTTGAATTTGCAAAAATGCCTTATGTGATAGAAAAAATGGACATCACTTCTGAAATAAGCGCATTCTAAAACATATAAGTCAGTGAAAATATCTCACGCAGCTGACAAAAATTTTTTTTTGCATATCTGTATTATTTTTAGGAGAAGCAGCTTCCTCTTCACATACACTAGTTTCAAAATGTTACGAATATGCAGATTTATGAAACAGTTTTGTTTCCTGTGATGTTCCTTTATACAAACCGAGACGTCCAGCGCTCAGAAATGTTCTTACGAAGTACACAAGTTTTGGAACACCAGTAGAATCAATTGTATGTACCTGCCTATTAAGAAGAAATGCTAAGAGTGATTAGAGCAGAATGTGACAATAAAAAAAAATGCGTAAGCATTGACGAATTACCAGATTCGAGCGGTAAGAAAGTGGAAAATGCTGTGGTAGGTGTGTTCGAAACTGTTGAAACAGTTTCCAAGCGGTGTTTTCTAGTAGCATGTAAAGGAGTACCAGCATCGAATCTTGAAACAACGATTCGCTTATTCAATGAATCTCTGCAACTATTATGGCCGAATGGGATGAAATTTGATAGCGTTTATTCTTAGTTATGGATACTGCTCCATATATGAAGAAGGTATCGAAATGCCTTCCTTCAAGCTTCCCACACACGATATACTTATCTTGTACAGTATGTGGTTCACACAGATTATGTGGACAGATACTTGCATTGTAACCTTAAGAGGACAAATTGATCTCAAAAGGCTAAAAGGTCCTTATGAAAGCACCAAGAGCTGATTTGCTTAGCGCCAAAAATTCAAATCTTGCACTTACGTCTAGACCCGTAGTTACTAGTTGAGGGACATGAATGGAAACAACAGTGTATTATGCAAACAATTTTGAAAATTTTAAATCGGTGATTGATGAACTAAATAAGAATTACGTTTCTGCTATTCAAATTCTTCAGAACTTACTCAACGACACTACACTAAAAAGATGAACAGCCTTACATATCAGCAAGTTTGAAATTTTTGTTTCACTCTTTCAAAAAATAAGAAGCGTCAACCAGCTTTTTGACAGAGACAGTTAATGAAGTTCATGACGTTGTGGCTGTGCCCTGTTGTAATGTTTTGTAGTCCCAGGCTGGCTGCGGTGAGGGTAGGTGGCCGGTTTCCTCCCACTACAACACAAAATGCACACGTCGTTAAGATACACTTTACTACAGCAACCAATTGAGTACTTAACTTCATTGATGTCCAATCTAAAGATCTGTGGTTAACAGTAATCAAATAAGATGTACTAATTCTGCAATCTTACCCATATCCATATCACAACTACACCGAAGCACCAAAGAAACTGGTGTAGGCATGCGTATTCAAATACAGGGATATGTAAACAGGTAGAATACGGCGCTGCGGTCGGCAACGCCTGTATGCCTGTAAGACAACAAGTATCTGGTGCAGTTGTTAGATCGGTTACTGATGCTACAATGGGGGGTTATCAATATTTAAATAAGTTTGAACGTGGTCTTATAGTCGGCGCACGAGTGATGGGACACAGCATCTCCGAGGTAGCGATGAAGTGGGGATTTTCCCGTACGATCATTTCACGAGTGTACCGTGAATAATTTAGGAATCCGTTAAAATATCAAATCTCTGACATCGCTAGGGCCAGAAAAAGATCCTGCAAGAACGGGACCAACGACGACTGAAGAGAATTGTTCAACGTGATAGTAGTACAACCTTTCCGTAAACTGCTGCAGATTTCAATGTTGGGCCATCAACCAATGTCAGCGTGCGAAGAATCATCATCGATATGGGCTTTCGGAGCCGAAGGCACATGAGTGTACTCTTGATGACTGCACGATACAAAGCATTACGCCTCTCCTGGGCCCATCAACAGCGACATTGACCGGTTGATGACTGGGAACATGTTGTCTCGTTTCAAATTGCAGAGAGCGGATGGACGTGTACGGCTATGAAGACAACTTCATGTATCCATGGAGCCTGCATGTCAGCAGGGTACTGTTCAAGTTGGTGGAGGCTCCATAATGGTGTGGGCGTGTGCAGTTGGAGTGATATGGGACCGCTGATACGTCTAGATACGGCTCTGACAGGTGACACGTACGTAAGCATCCTGTGTGGTCATCCGTATCCATTCATGTCCATTGTGCATTCCGACAGACTTGGGCAATTCCAGCAGGACAATGCAACACCCCACACTTCCAGACTTGCTACAGAGTGGCTGCAGGAAAACTATTCTGAATTAAAGCACTTCCTCTGGCCACTAAACGCCCCAGCCATGAACATTATTGAGCATATCTGGCATGTCTTGCAACGATCTGTTCTACATATACATAAATACTCTGCAAATCACATTTAAGTGCCTGGTAGAGGCTTCATCGAACCACATTCCCAATAACTCTCTATTACATTTTGCAAAAACAGACATAATGTCTTATGGGATAACAGCAATCAGTGATTTTATGTTACTTTAAATCCGTCTTGATTGCAAATTTTTTTTTTATTATTCATATGACCGGTTTCGGTTCATTCAGAACCATCTTCAGATCTGATATTTAAGTTACAGGAGTAACCCGTCCAATTCAGCAACCTTCACATGTGACGTAGCATGTGAAAGTTGCTGAATTGGACGGGTTACTCCTGTAACTTAAATATCAGATCTGAAGATGGTTCTGAATGAACCGAAACCGGTCATATGAATAATAAAAAAAAAAAATTTGCAATCAAGACGGATTTAAAGTAACATAATTCTCTATTATTCCACTCTTTAACAGCGTGCGGAAGAAAACGAACACCTATATCTTTCCGTGCGAGCACTGATTTCCCTTATTTTATTATGATGATCGTGTATCCGTATGTAGGTCGGCATCAACAAAATATTTTCGCGTTAGGAGGAGAAAGCTGGTGATCGAAATCTCATGAGAGGATTCCGTCCAACGAAAAACGCCTTTGTTTTAATAATGTCCACCCCAAAATCTGCATCATTTCAGTGACACTCTCTACCCTATTTCTCTACAATACAAAACGTGCTGCCCTTCTTTGAGCTTCCTCAATGTAATCCCTCAATCCTATCTGGTAAGGATCGCACACCGCGCAACAGTACTCCAAAAGAGGACGGACAAGCGTAGGGTACGCGGTCTTCTTAGAAGGTCTGTTACATTTTCTAAGTGTCCTGCCAATAAAATTTTCTACGCGTTCCTTCCAGTTTAAGTTGTTCGTAATTGTAATACCTAGGTATTTATTTGAATTAACGGCTTTTAAATTAGACTGATTCATCGTGTAACCGAAGTTTAACGAGTTCCTTTTAGCACTCATGTGGATGACCTCACACTTTTCGTTATTTAGGGTCAATTGCCACTTTTCGCACCATTCAGATATCTTTTCTAAATCGTTTTTCAGTTTGTTTTGATCTTCTGATGACTTTATTAGTCGATAAACGACAGCGTCATCTGCAAACAACCGAAAAAGGCTGTTCAGATTGTCTCCTAAATCGCTTAGATGAATAAGGAACAGCAAAGGGCCTATAACATTACCTAGGGGAACGCCACAAATCACATCCGTTTTACTCGATGAATTTCCGTCAGTTACTACGAACTGTGACCTCCCTGACAGGAAATCACAAATCCAATCACATAGCTGAGGCGATATTCCATAAGCACGCAATTTCACTACTAACCGCTTGTGTGGTACAGTGTCAAAAGCCTTCCGGAAATCCAGAAATACGGAATCGATCTGAAATCCCTTGTCAACAGCACTCAACACTTCATGTGAATAGAGAGTTAGTTGTGTTTCACAGTAACATTGTTTTCTAAACCCATGTTAACTGTGTGTCAATAGACCGTTTTCTTTGAGGTAATTCATAATGTTCGAACACAACAGATGTTCTAAAATCCTGCTGCATATCGACGTTAACGAAATGGGCCTGTAGTTTAGTGGATTACCCCTACTACCTTTCTTGAACATTGGTGTGACCTGTGCAACTTTCCAGTCTTTGGGTACGGATCTTTCGTCAAGCGAACGGTTGTATATGATTGTTAAGTATGGAGCTAATGCATGAGCATACTCCGAAAGGAACCTAATTGGTATACAGTCTAGACCAGAAGACTTGCTTTTATTAAGTGATTAATTTGCTTCACTACTCTGAGCATATTTACTTCTACGTTACTCATTTTGGCAGCTGTTCTCGATTCGAATTCTGGAATATTTACTTCTTTTCTTTTGTGAAGGCATTTTGGAAGACTGTGTTTAGTAACTTTGCTTTGGCAGCACTGTCTTCGATAGTATCTCCATTGCTATCGCACAGAGAAGGCATTGATTGATTCTTGCCGCTAACATACTTTACATACGACCAGAATCTCTTTGGATTTTCTGCCAGGTTTCGAGACAAAAATTCGTTGTGGAAACTGTTATAGGCATCTCGCATTGAAGTCCGCGTTCAATTTCGAGCTTCTGTAAAAGAACGCCAATCTTGGGGATTTTTGCGTCTGTTTAAATTTGGCATGTTTGTTTCGTTGTTTCTGCAACAGTGTTCTCACCCGTTCTGTGTACCAAGGAGGATCAGCTCCGTCGTTTGTTAATTTGTTTGGTATAAATCTCTCAGTTGCTGCCGATACTATTCTTTGAATTTAAGCCACATCTGGTCTACACTGTATATTATTAATTTGGAATTAGTGGAGATTGTCTCTTAGGAAGGCGTCAAGTGAATTTTTATCTGCTTTTTTGCATAGGCATGTTTTTCGCTTATTTTTCGAGTATTTGGGGATTACAATATTCAATCTCACTGCGACAACTCTGTGTTCACTAATCCCTGAATCGGTTTTGATGCTGGTTATTAATTCAGGATTATTTGTTGCTAAGAGGTCAAATGTGTTTTCACAACCTTTACTATTCGTGTGGGCTCATGAACTAACTGCTCGAAATAATTTTCAGAGACTGCGTTCAGCACAATTTCGGATGATATTTTATGCGTACCTCCGGAATTAAACATGTATTTTCGCCAACATATCGAGGGTAAATTAAAGTCACCACCAACAATTATCGTATGAGTCGGGCACGTGTTTGAAATCAAACTCAAGATTTCTTTGAACCTTTCAGCAACTGTATCATCTGAATTGGGAGGTCGGTAAAAGGATCCAATTATTATTTTATTCCAGTTGCCAACAATGACCTCTGCCTATACTAACTCACAGGAACTATCTACTTCAATTTCTCGACAATATAAACTACTTCTAACAGCAACAAACACGCCACCGCCAACCGTGTTTGGCCTATCCTTTCGGAACACCGTTAGGTTCTTCGCAAAAATTTCGGCTGAGCTTATATCGGGCTTTAGCCAGCTTTCAGTGCCTATAACGATTTGAGCATCAGTGCTTTCTATTAACGCTTGGAGCTCTGGTACTTTTCCAACACAGCTACGGCAATTTACAACTATTATACCAATGGTTCCTTTATCTACGTTCTTCCTGTGTTCAGCCTGCACCCTTTATGACTGAAGCCCTTCTTGTCTTTTCCTGAGATCCTCTAACCTAAAAAACCGCCCAGTCCACGCCACACAGCTCCTGCTACCTGTGTAGCCGCCTCCCGCGAATAGTGGACACCTGACGTATTCAGTGGAACCCGAAACCCAACCACCCTTTCGCGCAAGTCGAGGAATCTGCAGCCTACACGGTCGCAGAACCTTCTGAGCCTCTGATCCAAACCCTCCACTCGGCTCTGTACCAGAGGTCCACAATCGGTCCTGTCGACTATGCTGCAAATGGTCAGCTCTGCTTTCATCTTGCAAGCAAGACTGGCAGCCTATACCACCTCTGTTAGCCGCTCGAATCCAGAGAGAATCTCTTCTGATCCAAAGTGACACACATCATTGGTACCGACGTGAGCAACCACCTGCAGTTGGCTGCACCCTGTGCTCTTCATGGCATCCGGGAGGACCCTTTCCACATCTGGAATGACTCCACCCGGGATGCACACGGAGTGCACATTGGTTTTCTTACCCTTCTTGTCAACCAACTTCCGAAGGGGCCCCACAACGCGCCTAACGTTGGAGCTCCCAACTACCAATAATCCCATCGTCTGCGATTGCCGGGATGCTGCAGGCTGAGTGGTTTCCTCTGAAACAGGACAGGCGACAGCATCTGGCTCAGCGACAGTGTCAGCCACAGACAGCACCTGGAACTTGTTTGTCAGACAAACCGGGGAGGCCTTACGTGCGGCCGCCTGGGAAGTCTTCCGCTGCCTGCTTCGCCCAGGGCGACCTTCCACTCGACCACAGGTGAATGGTCAGCCTCAGTGCGAGTAGTAACTGGGTTAGCCACCTGTGAGGACTCGGACGTGCTGGACGTCCGCTGGATCCCCAAGGCCAGCCCACAACAGTGGTGCCCATCCACTGCAACCTCAAGCTGTGTGACCGAAGCCATCACATCCTGAAGCTGAGAGCGAAGTGTCACCAACTCGGTTCGCATCCGCACACAACAATCGCGGTCCCTGTCCATACTAAAGATCGTGGAAAACTAAACTATGCAGATAAACGGACTATCGGCACGTGCTGCTCAACTCTACTCGAGACCCTGACGGAAACGCACGAACTATGTCTAGTATTACGCAGATATTCGGAAACCTAACTACCGAAACACTCAGGTGAAACTAAATAATTTGCCCCTGATCAGGAACTTGTAAAGTGTCACAAAATCGGTTTACTTTCCGACACAAACTAAAACATGACAACTGTGGCTATTAGATATTAAATTTACACGCAGAAACTCAAGAAACTAAACTGTTAAAGCACACAGATGATACAATAAAATTCCCTCCTGGTTAGGAACTCGTAAATGACACAAAAGCGGTTACTTCCCTGTTGCTCCGTCTGTCTCTGTCGGCTACTGCTGCCTGACTGTTCAGAAGAGATCTGCACCCCCTCGTACTCTCACGGATTTATGAACAGCCCTGCAGTATTCGTGGTGTCAGTTCCGCCCAGCACTACTTCAGACATTAGTCGAGTCCACGCCACGTCGTGTTGCAGCACTTCTACGTGCTCGCGGGAGCCCTACACGATATTAGGCAGGTGTACCAGTTTCTTTGGCTCTTCAGTTCAAATACAATGACTAACGTTCCCTCACAGCTAGCTAAGATGAGAGGCGACGACTGTGGAAGGCTAGAGCACAGTGCGACGTATTGAGGTGCTACGCGAACTGTGTCCCGATGCGACGTACTAAGGTACTGAGATTGAGACAGCCGGCCAATGTGCACGCTTCCCAGGTGGCGTTATCGACTCGTAGCCTGGGGGCGTGTCTTGGTCTTCTGTTGTCATAGGCGAGCCTAGTTTACCACCTGCTAGACAATGTTTCCTAGTGCCAACCGGTGTGCGGACGAAGGCGTACGCCAGCACGCATGGCACTGAAAAAAAAAAAAATTACTCAAACCTCCAAAATTGGAACCTATTAAACTGAAATTTAAGAGTGTGTTCGAAAACAAATGGTGGATATCATGCTAGGTGTAAAAGTGCCATGGTTTTTGAAGGGAAAGCATGTGTGTGCCAGTGATATTCCTCCGATGAAATGTACAAGACTATCATCATGTGATATTGAAAGTTTCTTGCCACGGTATCGTGCATTTTTTTCGAGACAACCGACATCAGTTTGTGTTGGAAAATTTGGAGAAAACTTTCGTGCTTCACTGAAAAAGCGAGTTGTTTCAGTGCACCATTGCGTCAGCATAATTGGTGAATGAATTCTTAACACAAATACTTACGGTTTTGTAACTGAAAAAATATTTTGGCATTTTTTACATAATTTTTTGTGTTTCCTACATAACAAATAAAATATTTTAAAGTTTTATAGCACATAAAAATCCGTTCCCTCATAATGAGGAACCGATGATCATCCCTGGAAAAAGATCTGAAAACATTGGAACGTAATGTAAGTATCTAACGCAGATCAGGTGCAGTTTTCAAGTTTTATTCAAACCCATAGGCTATAATTAAAATTTCAGCTTGGAATCGAATAAAAATAGAACACACATTTATATAGAATTCTGAGTCTATTTTTGTATCAGCTACCAGCTGTTAATGCAAGTTGTACATATTAAGAAATGCGCCGTATACTTTCAGGTCAACAGTGGGATGGTTCCCTAAATCACGCCATGGCTGCAGTCTTCTCGCATCATTCCCTAATTGAGAAAGCCTTTAATAATCTCGACCTTAACTCTAATACGATTTTGTTCACTTTACCTGTATGCAGCATCTACCAGCTTGAAGTCTGGGAAAGTAGGCAGTGTAGGAAACACAAAAAATATGTAAAAAATGCAAAAATATTTTCTTTTCAGAATTACAAAACTGTAAGTATTTCTGTTAAAAATTCACTCACTAATTATGCTGACGCAATGGCGGACGGAAACAACTCGCTGTTCCAGTGAACCACGAAAGTTTTCTCCAAGTTTTCCGAGACAAACCGATGTCGGTTGTCTCGAAAAAATGCACGATGACGGGGTAAGGACCTTTCAGTATCGCCGGCTGAGGTGGCCGAGCGATTCTAGGCGCTACAGACTGGAACCGCACGACCGTACGGTCGCAGGTTCGAATCCTGCCTCGGGCATGGATGTGTGTGATGTCCTTACGTGAGTTAGGTTTAAGTAGTTCTAAGTTCTAGCGGACTGATGACCTCAGATGTTACGTCTCATAGTGCTCAGAGCCATTTGAACCATTTGACCTTTTCAGTATCACATGATGATACAGAATCAAAATGGTTCAAATGGCTCTGAGCACTATGGGACTTAAGATCTGACGTCATCAGTCCTCTAGAACTTAGGACTACTTAAACCTAACTAACCTAAGGACATCACACACATCCATGCCCGAGGCAGGATTCGAACCTGGGACCGTAGCGGTCGCGCGGTTCCAGACTGAAGCGCCTGGAACCGCTCGGCCACACCGGCCGGCTGATCAACGCAAGCATTCATCTATCCTTAGGGACTATGTCGACACCAACATGCAATTTATTTTTCTTCGGCACCATGGCATCTACCAACAGGACAATACAACATTTCACACAACTCGCAGTGCACGTGGGTGGTTCGAAGAACGCCAGAACGAGTTTACTGTAGGCCCATGGCCGCCAAATTCACAGAATTTAAGCCCAATCGAGAATCTGTGGGACCACCTGTATCGGGCTACTCGCGCCATGGATCCTCAATAGTAAAATCTAGCGCAGCTGTTCACGGGACTGTTGTCAGCATGACTCTACCCCAGTCGCTACCTCCCAGAAAATCCTTCGACTTTCTTCTTCCACGTGATGTAGCGGTCCGCGCTGCAAAAGATGGTTATTCAGGCTTTTCACAGGTGATCACATTATAGCGGGTGGACAGTGTATGAGAGTTCCTTCGTATGCGTATGGAAATGGAAATGATCGTTTGGCGTCATTGGCCGGGAGGCCCCTTACGGGGCAGGTCCGGCCGCCTTGGTGCAGGTCTTATTACATTCGACGCCACACTGGGCGACCTGTGAACGGAGGGGATGAAATGATGATGAAGACAACACAACACCCAGTCCCTGAGCGGAGAAAATCCCCGACCCAGCCGGGAATTGAACCCGGGCCCCTTAGGACGGCACTCCGTCAGGCTGACCATTTTTTTTCTTTTTTTTCCCTCCATTTTGTTCGATATAGTTCGTTGCGTTTGGTCTGGGCGGACATCACAAGACATCCGTTCAAGCTGATCGTTGATTTCTTGACTCAGTTTTTTTTTATTACAGAGAACACACAGCCCTCTGACCGAACACGCTGAGCTACCGTGCCGGCACCATTCAGCTATCTGGGCGGACGGTATGTGTATCCGTATCGCGTAGGTTGTAACACCATAGCTCTAATGCTGTACTGATTTATTTTGCTTTTGTTTCATTTAATGTTACATTGCTGTGCTTCTGTAAATGTGTGTGATTGAATCGATAACATAAAATTGTATACTGCTTTCTTTATACAAACTTTGATGTCATGGTTTGGTTCTATGCTGTGTAGCATCTCTTTCATTTAAACTCTTTGTCCCATTTGGAGGGAACAAAACTTACTGTATATAATTGTAATTTTGTGTGAATAATGTTTTGTAGAGATGTCAATATGTGTAAATGTTTTGTTTTATTTAATGCATTTGGTTGCTGTTACGTAAATTGCTGATCCTCGCTTAGGGTTCTTAGTTAGTTTGTATGTAAATGGTGTAGTGGTTCCCTCGGGAACGGAACTGCGTAACGCGCGCAATTTGTGGTTGGCCTAGGTGGAAAAGGTGGAACTGATAGTCAGTCGGGGACGAGCCGCCGGTCGGAGACGAGCTACGAGTCCGTGCACTGCCATGTAAAAGATGCATATTGTGCTGGTTCCGAGAGAGGCTTTTCCTGCCACTTTCCAATGCCTCGGATGGATGGATAAATAGCTGGAACTATTTTGGAATTTGTATCTATCATCGCCACCAAGAAATGACTAAGTCCTGCAATTCTACCTGCAATTCCACCTACCAACGTGCAGTTGCCACCACATTGCGCAATCATTGCATCGGAATGCTATAATGATGTACAGTGAAGGATCAGCTTAATGGATGTGTTATTGTGCTCAAATATAAGGTAATTTATATCTGAATTTATGTACCTACCTTGATTTTTCTCCTCATCATAACACCTCTCAGGTTCCTCTCCGTTTGAACTAAAGTGATATCCGAGTGTCCTTACTAAAAGAAATTAAAGCCTAGAGTTTTGCTAATTAATTCCTCTTGAACATAGTAAAAAGAAAGTTAAAGTTAATGTGGCAAGAGAGTGGGTTAAAGTTAATGATGCTTGCTGAAAATAATTTTCCTAGTAAAACTGCTTATTAATGTGTTGTTGCCTACTTCAAAATTAAAAGTTCTTAAGATTGAGGCTTATAAAGTTTTGCTTAGTGAATGATCACATTACTGGCTGTTGTAAATCGCAGAAGGTGAGTCAGTATCTTACGTATATGTTAATTTTGTGTTTCACTGTAGTAAAAATAGAAAACTGCAGTTGTGAAACGTTATATACTCATGTTTGCTAAGTGTATGTTTCTCTTGTGTATAGGAAGTGCATATTAATAATATAACAGGATCCACAGTTTGTTTATTGTATTAATGCTGGGTAATTAGTAACGGAAAGACCACTAATTATAAAAAACCATAATTCCTTTAAAGCCTGAAAGTAACAGGGTGTTTCGGTATCTCTTATAATTTTGCAAATAGTTTCTGCTGCTCTAACTGTTAGTTTCAATCTTACCGTAAACATATGTATGTGTCAGAGTTCATTGCACTTGCGTGTGACAAAGTATAGGTTGTGTTTATTCATTAAAATTACTAATAACTATTTTCTTAAACGAGAATTTTAATCATTCTCTTACCTAGTTAGGCTGGCGACCGTTTCCTTTATCAGTTGAACAGTACAGATAGGCAAAATTTTGTTTGTTACTGTTCAAACAATTACGTAATTCTGACTTTCACTTCCGATAAGCCACCTCCGTTAGGTACAATACGGTCAACATAGTAAAATTCCTCCCAGAGGGTAACACTGCTCTGATGCGTTATACCATAATTACTATAACAAAATAATTCTGTTTTGCAAACTGTCTCCAGCTTCGAGGTTATGGTATAGCAGTAGCAGACGGTAGTGTTATAAGGTGACTGTAATGGATGCGAGTATAGTGTAGCGTCATGTCTATGTTGTATGATGATGAGAGAAGGGTGGGAGTGCAACCCGGTGCTGGCACATAGCCTCTCGAATAGCACCAGCGGGTCCGCCCTGTTTAACGTCATCATCAAGGGTGTCACATACCCTTAGTTCATCAGACATTGCGGAGAGGTTTGAAATTTAGCCCAGGGCAGTGGGGCTAAGAGTTATGATCAGGAACGGTACACTACCACCTCTCTCCCCCTTACCAGCTGGATGCTGGCAGTCAAAACGTCATCCACTAGTGTGATTCCAACCGGCGTACCTCCGAATGAAGCGCTACAGCATAAGCAAACACTAGCATCCTCGGCTTCGCAGGCGGGTCCGGTGGGAGTGAACTAATAGCTTACTAATAAATCTTCTTGATTAGAGCGATAAAATATCACGTACGAGATCTGAGGCAAAACAAACAACTGGTGGTGGAAATCTGTGTAGTTACCAATCATTTTCCATTTACGTTGTCGCCTTCAAAATGTTACTCCTTTGGGTCCGCACAATTATTCGTTTGTTCCTTGCACTGCTTAAAACCAATTAGTTTTCCGTGAGACTGCGTGACAGATACCGTTTTTGCCTTGTACTGGAGTGTAAAATCACACTGTAGTAAACTGTCTATCGATGTTGTTGAAAGATATCACAATGTAAGGACAGAATTTACTAAAAAATAGTCGGGAACTAATATGCAGCGATACATTTTTGTTTGGTATTGCGAGCACATTTTTTCTGCTGTTGAAAAATGTACCTAGCGTTTCAGACAAGCCCACGCCCCAAAATCCAATGAAATTAGGAAGATTTATTTGGCAGACTGTGCAAAGCAACTACACCAGAAACTCTTGTGTGTTATCTGTTACATATAAATACCCAAACATCTCTTCACGTAGTCAGATTACAACGATAGGTGCACTTGAGAATCGTACACAAGAAATATCGACTGAGAACGTCCATCACAAGATTCAAGGTCAATGACTGGTTAGCCATACCGAACATTCACGGTAATTTTTGGCTGTTCCGCAGTCATTAACAGGATGCACTGGACAGATAAACTCTACAGAGTATGAATGGAAGATTTCTCCTTGTTATCAAAGTTTTATTTATTTATTTACTTATTTTTAATGCGGCATGACAGTCTATTCCTCTATAGTCAAGTGTGCTACTCATCCGCGTGGAGAGTATCATCCCAAGCCGGCCGAAGTGGCCGTGCGGTTAAAGGCGCTGCAGTCTGGAACCGCGCGACCGCTACGGTCGCAGGTTCGAATCCTGCCTCGGGCATGGATGTTTGTGATGTCCTTAGGTTAGTTAGGTTTAACTAGTTCTAAGTTCTAGGGGACTAATGACCTCAGCAGTTGAGTCCCATAGTGCTCAGAGCCATTTGAAGTATCATCCCAAACAAAACTTGTTGATGCAGCTGCCACTTTAGTGCCAGTATATCAACTCCATCGTCTCGCTGATATAGGAAGGAAAAAGGTTACCGGGGATACAGCAAAAAGAAAAAGACATAAACGAAAGGTTCAAGGTTCCATGTATATGGTGATCCATCAGCTAGAGCTATATCCACTCAGGTCACAGTTTCAGAGCGACATAAACACTCGTAGAAAATCGCGAAGCTAAAATGGAGAAATAGAGAGCCGAAAGTCAACACAATCGTGAAAGGAAGGTAAGAACCATCACCGTAACAGCACCTGCCTTGTCTTCATTTACAATCCTGCAGCGACTTTGAACAAACTTTCGAAGTGCTAGGTGAATGTAGAACGATATTAAATTATCACTGAAAGAGAAAATACCGCATGCTACTATGGAGATCCACAGAACGCACAAAACTTGCTGATGTGTACAAAAACAGAACAACTCTGCACAAACAAGTATTAGGGGGACCTGAAAGTAATGTCGTTTTGCGCACGTCGATATTCGTTTGTCATGTATTAGCTCCTTGTGCACATCAAAGTCCTGCCAAAGACATTTTAAGGTTAAAGTGACTTGTTTACTCGCAAATAATTGACTCTTAATTTTTTTTGCAATTAATGGTGATATGAACAGCTAAATACCATAATAACTACATACTCGGCGTCGAATGCTTTTTGAGTTTCTCAAGGGTAGCAACGGAACACTTGTTTCCAAAAATATTTGCGATGTTTATCCAAGTGCATTAGACGTTCGTAAATGCTAAAGGTGGTATTCTCAATTCATATCCGGTAATTTTGATCTTTCCGACTCGTATCGAACGGCAAGACCAGCAAGTTTAGACTATGACACATTAAGGGCGTAAGTCGAAGAAAACCCTTGTCAGACAATGGATGAACTGTCGAACATTCTTAACCAACCTTCTTCGACCATCCAAGAACATTTGCAGCAGATTGGTAAACGAAAACAAAGCTAAAGCATCCACCACATTCAAAGTATTGCTTCAGCAGCACGATACAGAATGGTTTTTTGATCGCTTAATCAGTGGAGATGAAAAATGGGTCCTCTATGATAATCCACAACGAAAAAGGCAGTGACTCTCTCAAGACGATTCGCCATGAAGTACAACTAACAAGGGGAGGCCGCCAATTGTGAAATTCAGATTCGATTCATACTGCGCATAATAAAAGCTCATGGCCAGAGGAGTAATGCGGCAAAGCACCAAGATGCACTTCTCAGCCGTTGTCGAGAAAATCGACAGTTAAAAGAAACCGTTGCGGTGAAATACTCTCTACGATTATTAATTTTCCAGAGCGTCCTGGCGCAGCGGTAAGCGCTCGGGTTCGTAATCTGACGGTCGCCGGATCGAATCCCGCGCCATGCAACTTTTTTTTATTATTAGTTTTTTGTAATTCAAATATATATATGAATTGCTTATGCATGTTGGTGAAGGCGGATCGCTCTCCAATTGTACCGCCTCCATTTTTCCGTTTGTTTAACAGGGTGTACCAAAGCTCTCCCGTCCGCACTGATTTTCGACGATGTTATAAGTTGCACTAGGGACCGCATCTACCTTCTTTCGAAGTTAGCAGGCAACTACGCTGTTATGCGGCGGCTCGTTTCGGCCCATTCAACATCTGTTCTTCAAGTGTAACGAGTGAGTAACGGAGTTTATATTTCATACCTGCCTCAGCAAATTTGTGTTCGTGGGGTCTCTATTCTAATTCGAACGTTTGACTTACGCTGTACGTATTCGTTTCGCAATATCGTTTCTACGTCTTCCGTTAACTATACGTGGTTAACATTATGAAGACAATTAATAACATTTATGAAATACAACTTTGTTTGCGGAAAACATAATGATGTTCGAAGTCGCCAGTTTTTCCACGACAAACGACTTTCAACAACTTATTATATGCATAATTGTTGCAACTGATTGCCGGGAATTATACATATATATATATATATATATATATATATATATATATATATATATATATATGAATTACAAAAAGCAAATACTAAAAAAAAAATTTTCATGGCGCGAGGTTCGAACCCGAGCGCTTACCGCTGCATCACAACGCTGTAGAAAATTATTAATCGTAGAGAGTATTTCATCGCAACGGTTTCTTTTAACTGTAGATTTTCTCGACAACGGCTGAGAAGTGCATCTTGGTGCTTTGCCACATTACACCTCTGGCCATGAGCTTTTATTATGCGCAGTATGAATCGAATCTGAATTTCACAATTGGCGGCCTCCCCTTGTAAGCCACACACCAAAACGCGCTTTTGTGAATTTGCTGGAGTATTCGACGGGTCGTTCACTTTGAAGTGCTGAAACCTGGACAAACTCTGAATATAGACCTTTCCCGTGAACAACTTGATCGGTAAATTAGTCTTTCATTGAAAATTGCCTAGTGATTGTCTACAGAAAAGGCGTTATTCTGCAACACGATAATGCAACACTGCACTGTGCAAGACGAGCCATGGGAAAAATTAGCTAGTTGGGGTGGGGAGATACTGCTTCACTCACCACACTCGCCCACTGGCGGGACATCGGATTTAGATTTATTCCAACCGCTACAACATTTTCTTAGTGTCAAAAAATGTGAAAAAGTGAATGATGTCCAAAATGCCATCTCCAGATATTTTGCTCGAAAACCAGTTGATCTTTATCGATCCGGCATCGAAAATTTGCACTCTAGATCGCAAAAGGTTTTTGATAACAAAGGTGTTTGCATCGCTGACTAAAAATAAAAACTTGTTAACAATTTATGTGTTTGGATTTAATGTAGAAATACATTACTTTACAGTCTCCCTAATAAAATATCGTGACGTCGACGGAGCAATTTAGGCAGAAGCACATTCCCGGATAGGAACGGAAATCACGTGTGGTATCTTCAAAAGCACCATCCTGGTGTGGGGCTTCATTGATTTAGAGAAAACATGGAAAACATTAATATGGATGTCCCGCCGCTCGAGCTGTCAACACAACTGGCACTTCGTAGAGTATCCTACGACTTCAACATCGCTGACAACGGATTATACACAATGCTGGTGACTACTTTGAAGGTCAGTAAAATTTTGAAACACGTATCTATTTTGTACGAACTGTAAATACATAGTTGCCACTATTAAAGTTCCAACTGACGTATAAGGTGCAGTCAACGGAAAATGAGGCAGATGGAAAAAGTAAGTAAACTGTTTATTATTTCAAAACTAATCGCCATAACTGTTGATACTATTATCCCCTTGTGAGCCAAGATGCTCAACGCCTTCATGGAGAAATGTATGCGATTACCCACGGAATCTTGATTCTACCAAAGCGTGTACCTCTTAGGCCGAAGCAAATCGAAGATCACGAATGTCTTTCCTCAGGGCTCCAAAAGGGATCCGGATTGTATGGAGAATGTATATGAGCTAAGAAGACCTTTCATATCCTCTGTTAAGTCCTGATCTCTCCCCATGGTATTTACATATTTCTGGAGCACTGAAGAAAAATATTCGTGGACGTCGAATTGCTTCGGACGTAGAGATGTACGGCTGGCTACAATCATCGTCCGTAGGCAACCGCAAACATTTTACCATGATGGCATTGACCATCTTGTCTCACAATGGGATTAAGGTTACGACAGTTACGGTGACTAACTTTTAAAATAATAAACAGTTTACTCAATTTTTCGAATCTGTCTCTTTTTCATTTGACTGGCCCGTATAAATAACTTCTTTTTACAAGAAAGTTAGGTATTTTGTGTCTTAATAACGTATATGGTTGCCATTACAACGGCATGTTCTCACATCTACGAGGGTTGGAACTTAAATAGTGGCAACTATTTATTCACAACCGCTACAAGAGATTTAAATGTTTTCACTTGTTGCTGTCCTTCAAAGTAGTCACCAGCGTTGTGTAGAACGAGTTGCCAGCAACGTGGAAGGCGTAGTATACCGTTAGCAGAGCCTGTTCTGTTGATGGTGCGAATGGAGCGGTCTACTGCCTGTCGAATCTCTGGAACAGTTCTGAAGCGAATGCCACGAAGCGGTTCCTTCATCTTCGGAATCAAATCAAAGTCACAAGGACTTACGTCCGGGGAGTATGGTGGATGGTACAGTATTTCTCAGTCCCATCGACCGAACAGAGCAGCCACATCTTGCGCTGTATGCGCCCGCGCATTGTCGTGCAAAATAATGGGTGGGTTGAGCAGAAAGTGTCACCGCTTCTTTCGCAAAGCTGGCCGCACGTGATGCTCCAAAAACGAACAGTAATTCCGTGCATTGACGGTCTGCCGTGGAGGAACGTAATACGTTAGGATAACACCAACACAGTCGTACACGAGAATCACCATAACTTTCATCGTTCTCGGGCTCTGACGCACTTTCGACTTTCGCGGCGACCCATACTGACGCCATTCATTGGATTGGCGTTTCAGTTTTGGCTCATACGATGTGGCCCATGTCTCATCCAGTGTTACGATACGGCGTAAGAAATCCTCTCCTTCGCGCTCATAGCTCTCCAAGTGCGTCTGAGCAGCGTCGTAACGCATCCATTTCTGCATTGCCGTGAAGTCATGCGGAACCCATCGTGATGCAGTTTTTCGCATGCCCAGGGGTTCCTTCAGGATGCGAAGCACAGTCGTATGCGCTAATCTGGTTTCGTGGGTGAGCTCACGAATCGTATGGCGTTGATCACTGTCCACTAACGCGGCAACAGCATGCACTTCTTCTTCAGAGACGCTAGGACGACCAGTCCGATGCATGTCTGCCACAGTTTGCCGACCTCCGTTGAAGGCTTTTACCCAACGTGCCACTCTTCCGTACGGCAATGCCGATTCCCTGCACGCCTCTTGAAGACCTTGATGACACTGTCGTGCTGTACGACCTCTGGCACATTCAGTCTTCATCCAGCTCCGTTGTTCCTGTTTTGAAAACATAGTGACACCGTTACGTTAGACCGCTCGCTGACAATTGACTGTTTTTCCCTCGATTAGGCACACGCCGGTGACGTGGGATGGGCGAGTCGTTTTCCTCGGAGGTAAGGTGGGTATGTCACCAACGTGTGCTATCAGCGACAATAGCAGATTCCATGGCATAGTGGTTCAAATGGCTCTGAGCACTATGGGACTTAACATCTATGGTCATCAGTCCCCTAGAACTTAGAACTACGTAAACCTAAGGACATCACACAACACCCAGCCATCACGAGGCAGAGAAAATCCCTGACCCCGCCGGGAATCGAACCCGGGCGTGGGAAGCGAGAACGCTACCGCACGACCACGAGCTGCGCATGGCATAGTGTCTCCACAGCAGTGTTGCCACTACGTAAGTTCCAACCTACGTATAATACAAAATTTGAATGAATGATTTCTCTCGTGGTTTTTAAGTATGAAGCAACATATACTCTATGGAGTAGAAAAAAAAACAAATCAATAAATAAAGGTCTTTTATTTCACAATAATGTAAAATCTTTACTTCAATTTCAATTTTAAATTTTTATTATCAGTTTTAAAACTACTAAGTGTGTGGCCACAACTTTCCATTTTACTGAAATGCCATTAAAAAGGGGCTGACACACTCAGAGGCAAGAAAATAGTAAACTAGTAATGGATATGAAATGAGAGCGGGCACTAGTAGGGTGGTTGTCAAATGTTGAAATTACCATGAAATTTAAATTTTTTTCGAACGGATACATATGCAAACCAATTACGAGAGAGTTATTTTACACATTTCTTCCCTGAACTTGTAATGGCAATCTATATTATTTCCCTTTCTGTTAAGTATCCGTTAAAATAATTGATTACCGCGCGACTACTACGGTCGCAGGTTCGAATCCTGCCTCGGGCATGGATGTGTGTGGTGTCCTTAGGTTAGATAGGTTAAAGTAGTTCTAAGTTCTAGGGGACTGATGACCACAGATGTTAAGTCCCATAGTGCTCAGAGCCATTTGAACCATTTGAAAATAATTGATTATGAAAACTGAAAACATTAGCACTTAGCAGTAGTAAGTAATTATTGTCGTTTGAGACGCTATTCATGCAAAGTAGTACTTCGTTATCTGCACTTTAAAATGTGTAGGTTTAGCAGTTTTTTAAACAGAAAGGAAAGCAACAGTCTTCGATAGAATTTGTCAACTTCATCCCCATCTTTGCTGTTGGTCAGATCTTAAAACTTTCCAGGCTGTTTTTCCTAGTAGTGCTTCGCGCCCTTAGTGATCACTACACATGCGTTTAAGGATAGCACATGGTTCCTTCCGAGCTAGGGGAGGTCCTTACGTCCGTTAAGCGTGTCAGAAACTCCCTTCTCCCCATGCACAGCACAAGCAACAAAGTTGGGGTTCCCTCAAGCTATGTCGTTCATGCAGAACCCATGTATATTCCTATACTGCGCCTATACAAACTCTAATTTAAATCCACATGCATTTTATTACGATACTTCCCGAATAAATCGAAGAACGTAATGCGTCACCTTTTAGATCAACATTTCAGTCATCTAGTCCGCCAGCTCTCTTAACCATGTGAATGAAATTCACCTGTGGCATTTACAAAGAATGGGGTACAATGGTCGAACAGCTGCCTATATACGACACATATCCGTAGTCGCTGCTAATCGACGTTTGAGGTGATGTAAACAGCGACGCCATTGGATCAAAATGGTTCAAATGACTCTGAGCACTATCGGACTTAACTTCTGAGGTCATCAGTCCCCTAGAACTTAGAACTACTTAAAACTAACTAACCTAAGGACATCACACACATCCATGCCCGAGGCAGGGTTCGAACCTGCGACCGTAGCGGTCGCGCGGTTCCACACTGAAGCACCTAGAACCGCTCGGCCACAGCGGTCGGCTGAGGTGGTGTAAAGAGCGTCATGACTGGACGATGGATGACTACAAACGAGTGATTTGGAATGATGAATCACGCCATACCATGTGGCAATTCGACGGAAGGGCTTACTGTGGTTAGTGTGTGGTCCACTTACTGCGCTTAAGAAAACGCCAGATGAGGAACGGTACAGTATTTTATCGTATTCCGTACCGCATGCGGTACAGGAACAGTTAGGAGGCGATAATTGTTTGTACCAGCATTTCAATGCATCCTATCAGAAAACAGCATCTGGGAGGCAATTGTTTGTGAATAATAACATTCCTTCAAATGTTCAAATGTGTGTGAAATCTTACGGGACTTAACTGCTAAGGTCATCAGTCCCCAAGCTTACACACTACTTAACCTAAATTATCCTAAGGACAAACACACACACCCATGCCCGAGGGAGGACTCGAACCTCCGCCGGGACCAGCCGCACACTCCATGACTGCAGCGCCCACGACCGCTCGGCTAATCCCGCGCGGCTAACATTCCTTAAATGGACTGGCATTCCCAGAATCTCGTGCTGGGACTCTTTAGCTTTCGTCCGCAGTCGTTCAGACACATCACTGGAAGTGTCCCCTGCACATTTCAAGCCGTCTGCATGACGGCTTCAACTTATTTAAGACCTGTTTTTTTTATATGTGGAGTGGATATCTCAGTAGTTGTTCGAAGTCGCTAATCCACACCAGAGGTGTGGTGCTCTAATAAAACGTGGATAAACCCCATATAAATGTCGACAAAAAGTAGTCGGGATACTTTTGATAAGACAGTATACCTTGCCGGCGTCACACACCTGCAAGGTAGGATATCAGGGTGGAATGGCTGAGCCGTAGTCTGAACTCTGGGTGACAGTCTCCAGAATGGATTTTTCACTCTGCAGAGAAGTGTGTGCTGCGAAAAACAGTTTTCGTGTTCATGCTCCGATCTGACGCACCTTTTTTAATCTGATAGGAAGTTTTAAAACAGCACTCTTTCCGCTAAATGAAAAACAAATGTCATCTTACATCGTCTCGAAAATCAATGTAAATTGCCCACTCAGCTTCTGTACTTTGGAAACGATGTGGAATTCTGTAATTTTTGTGGAATCCGCGATCGTAGCGTAACTGGATTGCCACTGCTATGACGTGTGAGTGAGTATCTGTATCGAGTGTATGACTATAACGAGTACTTTTTCAGTGACGTTTGATGCCTATATTGGCATGGATGAATATGTAATGCCAAGAAGGAAGGGGGTCCTCTATGGCACTGACACCTAATCTACACTCCTGGAAATGGAAAAAAGAACACATTGACACCGGTGTGTCAGACCCACCATACTTTCTCCGGACACTGCGAGAGGGCTGTACAAGCAATGATCACACGCACGGCACAGCGGACACACCAGGAACCGCGGTGTTGGCCGTCGAATGGCGCTAGCTGCGCAGCATTTGTGCACCGCCGCCGTCAGTGTCAGCCAGTTTGCCGTGGCATACGGAGCTCCATCGCAGTCTTTAACACTGGTAGCATGCCGCGACAGCGTGGACGTGAACCGTATGTGCAGTTGACGGACTTTGAGCGAGGGCGTATAGTGGGCATGCGGGAGGCCGGGTGGACGTACCGCCGAATTGCTCAACACGTGGGGCGTGAGGTCTCCACAGTACATCGATGTTGTCGCCAGTGGTCGGCGGAAGGTGCACATGCCCGTCGACCTGGGACCGGACCGCAGCGACGCACGGATGCACGCCAAGACCGTAGGATCCTACGCAGTGCCGTAGGGGACCGCACCGCCACTTCCCAGCAAATTAGGGACACTGTTGCTCCTGGGGTCTCCATGAAGCTGGGCTACGTCTCCATGAAGCTGGGCTACGGTCCCGCACACCGTTAGGCCGTCTTCCGCTCACGCCCCAACATCGTGCAGCCCGCCTCCAGTGGTGTCGCGACAGGCGTGAATGGAGGGACGAATGGAGACGTGTCGTCTTCAGCGATGAGAGTCGCTTCTGCCTTGGTGCCAATGATGGTCGTATGCGTGTTTGGCGCCGTGCAGGTGAGCGCCACAATCAGGACTGCATACGACCGAGGCACACAGGGCCAACACCCGGCATCATGGTGTGGGGAGCGATCTCCTACACTGGCCGTACACCACTGGTGATCGTCGAGGGGACACTGAATAGTGCACGGTACATCCAAACCGTCATCGAACCCATCGTTCTACCATTCCTAGACCGGCAAGGGAACTTGCTGTTCCAACAGGACAATGCACGTCCGCATGTATCCCGTGCCACCCAACGTGCTCTAGAAGGTGTAAGTCAACTACCCTGGCCAGCAAGATCTCCGGATCTGTCCCCCATTGAGCATGTTTGGGACTGGATGAAGCGTCGTCTCACGCGGTCTGCACGTCCAGCACGAACGCTGGTCCAACTGAGGCGCCAAGTGGAAATGGCATGGCAAGCCGTTCCACAGGACTACATCCAGCATCTCTACGATCGTCTCCATGGGAGAATAGCAGCCTGCATTGCTGCGAAAGGTGGATATACACTGTACTAGTGCCGACATTGTGCATGCTCTGTTGCCTGTGTCTATGTGCCTGTGGTTCTGTCAGTGTGATCATGTGATGTATCTGACCCCAGGAATGTGTCAATAAAGTTTCCCCTTCCTGGGACAATGAATTGACGGTGTTCTTATTTCAATTTCCAGGAGTGTATTTTCTCGAATACCACCAATAGACCACTACAGCTTATTGTTACCGTTCGACGGTGGGATTATCAACAATATTATAGCATTTCCTCAGCGCGTGAGCCCCTTGGTTGCCGTTTGTAATTTGATCTACAGCACTAACTCAAGATCTGGTGATGATAAACTTAACCTCTCCTTTTGCCGGCCAAACAACAGTGATTATAATTTGTTCCAACTCCTGGATTCGATCCCGCTACGTTCTATTAGAGTGCCACGCCTCTGGTGTGGATTAGCGACTTCGAACAACTACTGAGGCCTCCACTTCAAATATAAAAAGAGATCTTAGATAAATTAAACGCAGATTAGCTCTCTCGCGTCATAAGCGAATTACTACACGCTGGCAATACTGGAAGTTTTGTGTCTGTTACAGCTTTTGTCAGTTCCTCGTTCATTTTTCTGGCCCCGTAATGAATAGACCAGTTTTTGCGGCAGTTTCACTTTTGTTGTGCAGCGTCCCTCGCACAGAGCGGAGATAGCGCCACTGTTGTGTGCTCACATAGCGGAAATCGTGGCTACGCAACCTCGACAATGCCCACTGTCACAAACGTTCTAGAAAAAAAAGTGTTTTCCTCTGGCTGCTAATAACGAGTTAAATTGATGTGATATATAACTCTGATATTAATGCTATACCTCTACCAATTCATTCACCAACAGGTCTGTTATAAAATTGTTAGACGTAGATGTGAATTAACCAATGTTAACTGGCGTTAGGATTGAAACCACGTGGAACTACGTCGTTGACAGGGCCCCTGAATGCATTATTTATTTATTTATTTATTTGAATGGCTCACATCCAGTGTAAATATACAGGTATATAACAAGAATACAGAAAGACAAAACTACACTACTGGCCATTAAAATTGCTACACCAAGAAGAAATGCAGGTGATAAACGGGTATTCATTGGACAAATATATTATACTAGAACTGACATGTGATTACGTTTTCACGCAATTTGGGTGCATAGATCCTGAGAAATCGGTACCCAGAACAACCACCTCTGGCCGTAATAACGGCCTTGATACGCCAGGGCATTGAGTCAGACAGAGCTTGGATGGCGTGTACAGGTACAGCTGCCCATGCAGCTTCAACACGATACCACATTCCATCAAGAGTAGTGACTGGCGTATTGTGACGAGCCAGTTGCTCGGCCGCCATTGATCAGACTTTTTCAATTGGTGAGAGATCTGGAGAATGTGCTGGCCATGGCAGCAGTCGAACATTTTCTGTATCCAGAAAGGCCCCTACAGGACCTGCAACATGTCGTCGTGCATTATCCTGCTGAAATGTAGGGTTTCGCAGGGATTGAATGAAGGGTAGAGCCACGGGTCGTAGCACATCTGAAATGTAACGTCGACTGTTCAAAGTGGTGTCAATGCGAACAAGAGGTGACAGAGACGTGAAACCAATGGCACCCCATACCATCACGCCGGGTAATACGCCAGTATGGCGATGACGAATACACGCTTCCAATGTGCGTTCACCGCGATGTCGCCAAATACGGATGCGACCATCACGATGCTGTAAACAGAACCTAGATTCATCCGAAAAAATGACGTTTTGCCATTCGTGCACCCAGGTTCGTCGTTGAGTACACCATCGCAGGCGCTTCTGTCTGTGATGCAGCATCAAGGGTAACCGCAGCCGTGGTCTCCGAGCTGATAGTCCGTGTTGCTGCAAACGTCGTCGAACTGTTTTGGCAGATGGTTGTTGTCTTGCAAACGTCCCCATCTGTCGACTCAGGGATCGAAACGTGGCTGCACGATCCGTTACAGCCGTACGGATAAGATGCCTGTCATCTCGACTGCTAGTGATACCAGGCTGTTGGGATCCAGCACGATCTTCCGTATTACCCCCCTGAACCCACCGATTCCATATTCTGCTACCAGTCATTGGATCTCGACCAACGCGAGGAGCAATGTCGCGATACGATAAACCGCAATCGCGACAGGCTACAATCCGACCTTCATCAAAGTCTGAAACGTGATGGTACGTATTTCTCCTCCTTACACGAGGCACCATAACAACGTTTCACCAGACAACGCCGGTCAACTGCTGTTTGTGTATGAGAAATAGGTTGGAAACTTTCCTCATGTCAGCACGTTGTAGGTGTCGCCACCGGCGCCAACCTTGTGTGAATGCTCTCAAAAGCTAATCATTGGCATATTACAGCATTTTCTTCCTGTCCGTTAAATTTCGCGTCTGTAGCACGTCATCTTCGTGGTGTAGCAATTTTAATGGCCAGTAGTGTACATATAGAACTAACTAAATGTCAACATCTGTATTCCTAATCCATGTAAGAGCTGTATTGTCAGCTTTCCTGACGTCGCTCCAACTACTCTAATAGGAAGACAAAGGAAATTCATCTCTAATGTGCTTGATTGTCTGGTTCGGAGCACCACCATCACAAACCGGAGACTCTGAAGCACGGCATTTGTTAAGTGAGTCCGAGCATAGACTGTGCCCAGTGCGAGCTCTATTCGATTTGACCCATAGTTTTCTGTCGAGTTCTGTGCCAGCAGTATCACAGTTATACTTTCGTAAACATCAGGCTCTTCAGAATTTTCAATAAGTTGACAGTTCTGATCCCCCAGGTCTGTCACTTCGATATTACTGGCATCTAGCTGTACTGCTTGCCATAACTGTGAGTTTCTTGAACTGAATCTATTTCGTCGTTGCCCTGGTATGTTTTCCTGTATGCCGCACGGTCTTGGGGGCCTTGCCACGGTCTGCGGGGCTACCCCCGTCGGTGGTTCGAGTTCCCCCCGGATATGGTTGTGTGTGTCGTCCTTAGCGGTTCAAATGGCTCTGAGCACTATGGAACTTAACATTTGAGCTCATCAGTCCCCTAGAACTTAGAACTACTTAAACATAGCTAATCTAAGAATATCACACACATCCATGCCCGAGGCAGGATTCGAACCTGCGACCGCAGCGGTCGTGTGGTTCCGGACTGAAACGCCTAGAACCGCTCGGTTACATCGGCCGGCTGCCCTTAGCGTAAGTTAGTTTAAGTTAGATTAAGTAGTGTGTAAGCTTAGGGACCGATGACCTCAGCCGTTTGGTCCCATAGAATGTCCCAGAACTTTCCAATTTCCAATTTCTCTTCCTGTATGGGCAATTTCAGGTTCTCCTGTAGCTTGCGATATTCCGTAAGCGAGGTCTCGCTTCTATGGGTTACGGGTGGATAGACGTTGCTCATCAGAGGAAGCCAATAAATAGGTGTTGGTCGGATTGTCCCAATTATTAACCACATAATGCGGTTCAACTGGACGTCGTTCAAGTTGGTTATGACGAGGAGTGTTTCCGTTAAGTTTCACTCTGAGCTCCGTGTTAGCTTGTTTATTGTCCACTATCGCGGTATCTCTGATTTTTCAGAATTTTCTACACATTCAAGATATTCCGTGAACTTACGCAGGTGGAAAATGGTTGCCAATTTGAAGAGTAAACTAAATTTGTTCTCATATTCGTGTCTATTTATGCAGCTGTACTACGTATAGTGTCGTTGATGATGGGACAACACACACCAATAACAACGAATTCAAGGCGGTTTTACGTTGTCGAACTTATCATTTCTCCAGCTGAAAGACTCAGTGAATACTATTTGCACTAACCCATTCTCTAAATATTGCAATTACCGAGTAGTTATTGTTTTACGCTGCACATGTGTTTACAAGCAATAGTTCGATGCTCACCCCGTCGTGGAGAGTTTAAGGTTTAATAACTCTCTTCGTTTTACGTCAGAGAGCTTTTTCATCGTGTGTATAGGTGACTGCTGAGCTGATGGAAGCTATATTGAGGAGTGATAAGCAAGTGGGCGAAATTCTGTAAGTGTAAGCAAATTAAAGTAATGTAATGGGCAAAATAATTGCCTACTGACTGGTTAAGTGAGTCCGTTTATTGCAAGAAGCTCCAAAATGAGAACGAAGGCAATAAAATAGGATTTTACTTCCCATCAATAAAGAGTTCGATAGCGACGAATAGCAGGCTCTCGTAGATCAGGATGGAGAAGTAAATCAGTAACATCCATCTCAAAATCAACTTGTCTTTCGCCTTAAATTACTTAGGGAAACAACGAGAACTAAATCTACGTGGCTAAATGATATTTTGAATATCGATGCTCCTAAATTCGACATCTCTCTTGGTTTTACTGTAGAATAATTATCAAGCCGATGGAGTCCACTATAGCATGTTTATATATCGTAATGTGGGACTTTCTCACAGCCTATGGAAGAGTTTTCAAGTGGCTATGACCAAATACTAGGAAGCAGAGTAGATAAATACTGCTGTTCAAAATTAAGGTAGGATAATAAGGGTGTTGGCAGACGGAGGACAGCTAGTTGCTATGAGCCGGATTTGGTCGCTCCTCCACATTTCTCTACATAATAATTTGTGGGGAGCAGGGTTTCGCGAGAACTGTTAAGAAATATCTTTTCAATCTTGCTATAAAGGCCGCATTTACGAAATGAGATGCACGACAAGATCCCACCAAATACTCAAATATACTACTTCTGAAACGCGGCTATATATGTTCCATCTGTGTACAGCAACGAGCCACTAAGTTCTTTGGAAAGCTGGAAGGCAAAAGAGTTAATCTGTAGAAATGCAGAGTCTCAGCCATCACAGATAAACCTATACAGTAAAAATTCACTGGAAACTAACTATTGTTCGTTCCAAAGAATATACAGATGTATCCAATTGCGTGTAAACACTAAGGTCACTTTTTGCTACGACTGCAAAGATGATATTTGGGGAGGGGTTTTCTTTAGGTTGTAATACACTGAAGGGGGAATATACCGGGTGATCAAAAAGTCAGTATACATTTGAAAACTGAATAAATCACGGAATAATGTGGATAGAGATGTACAAATTGACACACATGCTTGGAATGACATGGGGTTTTATTAGAACCAAAAAAATACAAAAGTTCAAAAAATGTCCGGCAGATGGCGCTTCATCTGATCAGAATAGCAATAATTAGCATAACAAAGTAAGACAAAGCAAAGATGATGTTCTTTACAGGAAATGCTCAATATGTCCACCATCATTCCTCAACAAGAGCTGTAGTCGAGGAATAATGTTGTGAACAGCACTGTAAAGCATGTCCGGAGTTATGGTGCGGCATTGGCGTCGGATGTTGTCTTTCAGCATCCCTAGAGATGTCCGTCGATCACGATACACTTGCGACTTCAGGTAACCCCAAAGCCAATAATCGCACGGACTGAGGTCTGTGGACATGGGAGGCCAAGCGTGACGAAAGTGGCGGCTGAGCACACGATCATCACCAAACGACGCGCGCAAGAAATCTTTCACGCGTCTAGCAATGTGGGGTGGAGCGCCATCCTGCATTTTGGTCTAATAAAACCCCAAGAAGGAAATTGTATTGTTTTATGTAAAATAATTTAACGTTTATTATGTAACGGATATTGTTGTTACTTTATTTAGAACGTGAAAGTGCTCAAACTTTGATTATTTAAATATGTTAAAATGCAAAATAATGTAGAATAAGCTGTAGCCAATCAGATCGACGGCTTCAGGAAAGGGAACAGCAATAGTCAGTTGAGCGAGTATGTTCGGCCCTGCCTCGAGATGACTGGGTGTTTGTCTCATCATCATTCCTGAAAGTGTCTCGATTTGATTGAGCAAAGGTTGAGAATTTGTACGGGCGTTGATAACCGCGCAGTTGAGCGCCACACAAACCAATCATCATCATCATCATCAGCGTGTTCGGCGCGCGGGAATCGCGGCCAGGAACGGGTAGAGGGACAGCGCTGGTGCAGACGCGGAAGCGGGCAGTTCGGCTGGAGACACTAAAGTGCGAGCGCGCACGGAGGCTTTCCGGCAACTCGTTCTTCCCGCGAACCATACGCGAGTGGAACAGGAAAGGGAGGCAATGACAGTGACACGTAAAGTGCCCTCCGCCACACACCGTTGGGTGGCTTGCGGAGTATAAATGTAGATGTAGAATGTCACGGCCAGTAGCCTTGCACTAATGTGCTTTCTGATAAATAAATAAAGAACAAAAGTAACTATTATGCACTAAACTTTACAATAAATATTATATTACCTAATGGTTCAATAAGGTGTCATGCTGTCATCGTTCAATGTGTTTTGTGTGGAGAAAATGATGATCTGATGTTTAACTGAAAATACTGATAATTTAAATTTACTATATCTTTTAAACAAATGAAGTTACAGAGTTGATATTTACAACATTCGTCATTTTAATGATGTGCTTCTACATGAAATGTCTATCGTTAAGATCGACTAAAGCGTTCAGATTTTAGCGTTCGGGTCTTTGTTACAAAACTTGTGAATTTCACTTTAACAGTAAATCCTAAACGTTTACAGATATTATCGATATTCAAGTTTTATTGGGATCACCATGAAAATATATGAAGAATGGTAGATTAAAATTTCTGTGGCTTCATTCCCTGCATTACTACAGAATTAAATATTTTTCAAAAATGTTTCCCTTTATGTGCGATCTTAGGTGCGCCATATTTAACACTGCTACGTCTCTATGGCCACAAACGCCTTCTACTGGATTTCCCTATGACGTAGGCTCTCGTCTGCCTCACTCGCACACTACAGCGCTTTGAGGAACGCGGTCCTGGGCGACAGGGTTCGTTTCACAATTCCCGTAGGCTGACTCTATCGGCCACTTATTTAAATGAGAGCGCAATGTTCGTTATCTCACAACGGTAACGCCTTAGTACAGCACGGCAACTGACATGTGAGCTCGCAGCATCCTCTGGACGTGTTTTATCGAGACAAACGGTGTGCAGAAGGCTTCGGCAGAGTGACCTTTATTGTCGGAGACCTGCAGTATGTCTACCCCTCACGCGACTTCAAAGAAGGGAACGTTTAGAGTGGAGCCATCAACATGCCGCCTGGACGGTCGAACAGTGAGCCTATGTTGTTTTCAGAGGTGGGTCCCGATTTAATCTAGGGAGTGATTCTCGATGGATTCACGTCTGGAGGGAACGTGAACCCGTTTTCGGGACTCGAACATTGTGGAAAAATGGTTCAAATGGCTCTGAGCACTATGGGACTTAACATCTTAGGTCATCAGTCCCCTAGAACTTAGAACTACTTAAACCTAACTAACCTAAGGACATCACACAACACCCAGCCATCACGAGGCAGAGAAAATCCCTGGCCCCGCCGGGAATCGAACCCGGGCACCCGGGCGTGGGAAGCGAGAACGCTACCGCACGACTACGAGATGCGGGCAACATTGTGGAAAGAGACCGCTATCGAGAAGGATCCTTAATGGTGTGAGCAGGTTTTATGTTTAGCACTTGAACTCCTCTTCGTGTTGTACAGGTGAATCGGCAAGGTTTAACTGCTGTCAGGTATCGTGACGAGATCTTGGGACCTAATTTCCAGATGTTGCGAGGTGCTATGGACCCAGACTTCGTATTGATGGACGATAATGCTCGACCTCATAGAGCATGGGTGGTGATGTTTTCCTGGAAACGGAAGATATTGCACGCATGGCGTGCCTACTCTCTCTCCCGTTTTGAATCCCATAGAGTATGCCTGGGATGCACTAGGGAGACGGCTTGCATCACGTCAGCATCCACCAACCACACTCCAAGACGCGAGCAGCTCTGCAGGAAGAATGGGCGTTAGTGCCTCAACATTTGACTGACGACATCATTCACAACACACCCTGTCGTTGTCAAGCCTGTACTACCGCCAGAGGTGGCACCATCCCGTACTGAGTACATTAACCAGTTGTCGGAATGTTTGTGCAACTCTGTTAATTTAGAAAAAAGGAAGAACATTTTTGTCTACCGTTATGCATGTTGAATTTGTTTACGATCTGTATTCTTTACATTGTTTCGACTTTACTATCACCTGTTCATACTGTGGCAAGATAAAATCAACCTTGAAAAATTTCCGTTTGTTGCTTTAATTTTGGACGCCAGTGTATAAACAGTCGCAGCCACGTTTTGTGGCGAGTGGTCATGGTTTAGAGCAAACCTTTGCGTTAAAAGCATCTGATTTTCTTCGAATGGTGGTACAACATTCACTGCTTTATGGAAGCGACCATTATCATCCTGAATAAGAAAGTTTAGATTTCACGGCACAGCAGCTATTTGGAAGCATGCTGTAGAGCAAAATGTTTCCATTAACATTAGCGTACATTCTGTCACAAAAAATGGTTCAAATGGCTCTAAGCACCTTGGAACTTAACATCTGAGGTCATCAGTCCCCTAGACTTAGAACTACTTAAAGCTAACTAACCGAAGGACATCAAACACATCCATGCCCGAGGCAGGATTCGAACCTGCAACCGTAACAGCCGCGTGTTTCCGGACTGAAGGGCCTAGAACCGCTCGGGCCATTCTGTCACAGCACAAAAGTAATGTCCAAGAAGAAAACAGAAAATCCAGGCCACAATACGATTATTTGTGCTGGCTGATGTGATTTTTGGAGATTAAAGAATTCTTGTTTATGAATCAGCAACAGCAGTAGCACCAGTTGCACGTACAGCAACAGCAACAACAGTGGCTACAGCTCCGGCAGCAGCGACACCAATAGCAGTGGGTGTGGCTGCACCAGCACCAACAGCAACAGCAGTGGCAGGAGCTGCAGCAGCAGCAGCAGTATCACCATAAGTAGTATACACGTACATATTTTTCATCGTATACGTAATACGTTGCGACTAAGGTGTCTGAGGTTGTTATTGATGATTTCAGGGGACCAAAATCGATAAATGTTACTTTTTCACTAATAATTTCGTATTGTTTCAGTATATGTTGTGTATCTGCAGTTTCTTTCCTGCCTAATATCGTGTAGACCCCCCCCCCCCCCACTGCCCCCCCCCCCCCTCCCCATCCCCACCCCCTCCCCGCGCACGCAGAAGTGAGAAGTGTCGCAACACGACGTGGCGTGGACTCCACCGATGTCTGAAGTAGTGCTGGAGGGAACTGACACCATGAATCCTGCAGGGCTGCCCATAAATCCGTAAGAGTATGAGGGGTTGGAGATCTCTTCTGAACAGGACGTTGCAAGGCACCCCAGATATGCTCAATACTGTTCATGTCTGAGGCGCTTGGTGGCCAACGGAAGTATTTAAACTCAGAAGAGTGTTCCTGGAGCCACACTGTGGCAATTCTGGACGTATCAGGGATCCCATATGACACCAACTGCACACGCCCCACACCATTACAGAGCCTCCACCAGCTTGAACAGCCCCCTGCTGGCATGCAGGGTCCATGGACCCACGTCCATCCGCTCGATACAATTTGAAACGAGACTCGTTCGATCAGGCAACATGTTTCCAGCCAACAGCAGTCCAATATCGTTGTTGACGGGCCCAGGGAAGGCGTAAGGCTTTGTGTCGTGCAGTCATCAAGGGTACACGAGCGGGCCTTCGGCTCCGAAAGCCCATATCGATGGTGTTTCGTTCAATGGTTCGCACGCTGACATTTGTTGATGGCCCAGCATTGAAATCTGTAGCAATTTGCGGAAGGGTTGCACTTCTGTCACGTTGAACGATTCTCTTGAGTCGTGGTTGGTTCCGTTCTTGCAGGATCTTTTTCCGATCGCAGCGATGTCGGAGATTTGATGTTTTACCGGATTCCTGATATTAGTGCTACACTCGTGAAATGGTCGTACAGGAAAATCCCCACTTCATCGCTACCTCGGAGACGTTGTGTCCTATCGCTCGTACGCCGACTATAACACCATGTTGAAACTGCCATTGTAGCAGCAGTAACCGATCTAACAACTGCGCCACGACACTTGTCTTATATAGGCGTTGCCGACCGCAGCACTATATTCTACCGGTTTACATATCTCTGTATTTGAATACGCATGCCTATACCAGCTTCCTTGGCGCTTCAATGTATTTTATTGTTGCTCAAGCGCCATCATATGAAAATCGGTTTGCTCTGTCCGCTCATGAGATCCAGTAGCCTGTAAATGGGTCCCAGGTTTACGAGACATTTCTTGACTTTCGAGAAGCCTTCGATATTGCCACCCACCGTCGCTAGTAAACAAAATGAGCTTACGAAGTATCAGTTAAAATATATAATTGTGTTACAGACTTCCTGGTAAACAAAATTCAGTCCTTGACGGGCCCTACGTTGAATGCGGAAGGAGAAGTGTTATCTGGGTTTATAAGCAGTTGCAAATACAGCTAACGCCGAGTGCAGGGTGGTGGCAAATAAGCCGACACCCTAGAGGAACCGATGGCTTAGAGAGATGGAGCTCATTTAGGTGGGGTGGCGGTGCCTTCCGTGGAGAAAATGCCTCTCTAAAATTCACTATGCAGCGTCAGTTCTCCACATTAAGGACTTCTGAAAACAGCGTCCGTTACTCATGTCTGTGACAACTGAAATAAAATCTGGCAGAGAGTTTACTAAATGCATCCCCTCGGTGAACTAAGAGGCAGGTACGATATTAAGCCAGGCTTTCAGTTTCTGAAAACCAAAAAAGGTCATAGTTGACAAGGCCAAAATAGACTGATTCAATCACAAGATAATGACCTATAGGATCCCATTTGTGACGCTCTACTCTTAAACAAGAAATGAGGACATTGACCTGAAGAACGAGCCTCTATATAAATCGATTAGTGGCATCGCAATGAAAATGATCTTTATACACATTGAGAACAGAAGGGCCGGCCGCTGTGGCCGAGCGGCTCTCGGCGCTTCCGTCCGGAACCGCGCTGCTGCTACGATCGCAGGTTCGAATCCTGCCTCGGGCATGGCTGTGTGTGATGTCCTTAGGTTAGTTAGGTTTAAGTTCTAAGCGTAGGGGACTGATGACCTCAGTTGTTAAATCCCATAGTGCTTAGAGCCATTTGAAGCATTTCAGAACCGAAGGAAGTTTCTTAGTTTGTTAATTAAGTCCATATTCCATGGATCATAGCTGTGAACTCTCGCTACAGGGTGGAAGACGTGAGTTAGATTAGAACTGTAATACTTTTCTCAGCGAAACTTTCACTTTAATCTTCAACTATCTTAAATTCATTTTTTGTTGACATGATTTATACCTAACGCTATGTGTCGTTTCTCTCTCTCTCTCTCTCTCTCTGTTTAGAGTTTCAGAAATTCTTCTGTGAATTAGAAGAAATTATCAAGCCATCAAGCCGATATGATTTCTGTTTGAATTTAATTTTATTATCTATTACATTCTTGACATCATACGGTAAGTAATGAAAGATATTTATTGCTGATTACATCTTTCCTTACCACTTTAAGGCCAAGTGATGGATAGTACAAGTCATTTTTCGTTTATTACATTTATGAATCTTGCTGTTGTTTTCGAGCTGTGGCGTTATTGGAGTATCTGAGCCATGAGGAAATGGTGGAGTAATAGCACAACGATGAACTGGAAACGTACTCTGTTAAACAAATTAAAGTCAGGGAGAGAATGGCATTAGATTTCTAGATCACAAGATATGAAGGAACACAGTCAATGAATTGAAAGGTCTCTCGGATTGGTTACCTCTCCTGAGACTAATTTTAAACCATAAAATTGACTTAACAATCATTCAAGGCAACGAGTAGTAGGACAGTGAAGTAGTTGATTTCTATAGAAAACTGGATTCGTAAATCAATAAGTATAAAATAATTTTTTAAAAGAAATGATTTTCTTCCGTCGGCTGTTCTTCTATTTCATTACGGGTATTAATGATTTCGCCCTCTTTGGCATTATCGTGCCAAATCATAATAAAAATTGTCATTCTTACAGTATGTTACGATTCACACTTCAGTGTGGTGAAGAACATGTGGTAGCCTCCATTCTAAGAGATTCGCATTATTGTATTTACAACTATCAAAGATGTAATGTCCATGAATAAAATGGACGAGAAAAACGCTTATGCGGGTTTCCTCGCCGTATCAGCATTCACAAGAAAGACTGTAGGATGATGTAGACGACTTCCATTTGTGACTTCATCGCAAGAGGTACCCGTAGGCCTGACGAGGTGTAGATATGTGGGAGGGGGGCTGGTGAAATCCCCAGGGTCCAACCCTCCTGTGGGAGGAGGTAACTCTCCCGAGGCTCGGAACCTCCAGGGACAAGTCGACAAATATCAGACTGCTAGTGTCAAATAAATTTTGTATCATATAATAAATAAAAGCACCAGCGTAACCAATCCCTTAATTTCCACTTCATTTCTTTAGTTTTGTGCCATACAGGCCAACTGCTTACAGTTCTATTTCGTGTTTAATGTTGAATAGATACTATTTTCTTTAGACAACGTGCGCTAAAACCATCTTGTGATGGAGTGAAAAAGGCGCTTCCTTTAATTGTCGTTGGAAATACAACCAAAAAATTTCCCCAGCAAGTGTACACAGCAACAGCTGTGAAACGTCGTTACAATTTGATAGGTTTGCCAACAACATTCGCACAAGGTGATTGACACCGAAAAAGAGTATACAGAAAATATTTTGTATTCAATAGTAAACACAACATAAAATATTTCCATTTGTACATAGCACTCCTGGGAGAATCGTGATGATGATGAAGTCCCATACTCCGTGACGGAGCGTAGGGGAACGACACGGGAGACCCGCACCGCCGTACTAGGCAAGGTCCTGGTGGAGGTGGTTTGCCATTGCCTTCCTCCAACCGTAATGGGGATGAATGATGATGAAGACGACACAACAACACACAGTCATCTCGAGGCAGGAAAAATCCCTGACCCCGCCGGGAATCGAACCCGGGACCCCGTGCTCGGGAAGCGAGAACGCTACTGCGAGACCACGAGCAGCGGACGGGAGAATGGCAAAAGTGAATAAATGAAACGACATGCAAGAGGTACAATTTTCCAAACTGATGTTCGGAAGTAAAGATGTAATGTTCTCCTTTTGTTCGTCCATAGACAACTTCCATGTGAAATCTCATGTTACTTGATATAATGTTATTTCTTGATCAAAGCGGCTTGGTCTTCAGGGGTTAAGCTCAGAAAATTGGAGATCCAAATAATGGAAACCTTCTCGGAATATTGGAGCTCTCGAATCACTATGATCCAGTTCTTGCAAAACACACTATCAACGTCAGAGACAGACAAGGAGCTGGAAAGCGTTCACAAGTGCATTATCTGTCAAGATATACTCAGAGCGAATTTGTTTCTACTTGTGCCCATCATGTCAGAGGTACCGACATAAAATGAGAAATATTATTGAGTTATTGTTGATGCAACTCCTGATTCAATTCACACTGGAAGAATAACATTAATTCTGCGTTATATTTCCTTCAAGTAGGTAACTCACAAATATGAAATCTATTAATGGCTTTTAGGATTCGTAGACTGTAATCAGAAAAGGCGAATAACTATTGCACATTTAATTCGATGAACACTTGTGAAACAATCAAATCTTATCAGCGAATGCAGCGGATGAGGTTATGATAATAGTAATATTAGAGGGTCTTGTAAAGGAGCTCAAGCATATTATCTTTAGTGAAATCCTCTTGCAAAATTTTCTCTGTGTGCTTGTCATAGCCTTATGTGGAGCACTTGCAGCTGAGGGTTGTCATGAAGTAGATGCTTTTTTCGGAGTGATACGGCTTCTTAGAACTACCTCAGTAGCAGTCCGCACCGATGGGAAATTCTGAAATAGTGTGTTGGAAATTCTTTATATTCCATTATGAAACGTCCCCTTAGAAAAATTAATGAATTACTGTGCTGATAAACCCCTTACGTTATTTGATTTTCAAACAGCTGAGCACAACTGAACGTACTCAGACATTTCGCTCTTTACTTATTCTAATTAACACTAAACTGACACACAATATTTTTAGCGCAACGCAATCTGATTTTCAAAAATGCCTACAAAAGATTGGCCCTGACTAACATTAACCGATACCTTTCACAAATCACTTACCTCACAAAAATCTTCGTTACTCGAACTACTGCAATACAGCGAGCGCCACTACTGCCAGTTAAATAAAAGATTCAAACTACTGAAGGCACTAACTACTGATAGGCATAGTTAGCAAATGAAAGATTTTGATAGAGAACAAGCAATGTATTTACCTTAATAGTGTTCAAAAGTCATTATATATATATATATATCAGTTCATGACATCCAGCCTTACAAATTTACTGTCTCTGATGGACACACGTCCAGATCATCCGCTCTCAAAACTCCTCCATCTCTCTCCCCACATCCACCGCTGCTGGCGGCTCACCTCCAACTGCGCAACGCTACGCGCTGTTAACAGCCAACTGCCCAACACTACAATAGCAAATTCCAACAATGCAAACCAGCCACAGACTGCACACAGCACAAGTCAGCGATTTTCATACAGAGCGCTACGTGGCGTTACCAAGATAAAAAACCTAAACAGTCTACTTACACCATAATCGTTAATCGTTGGAGTGCTCGGGTTGACACTGCAATACCAATTGCAGTTCACTTAGATAAGATCATCATTGCTATTGAAACTCTCGGTAAGTTTAATTTGTCAGCTGAAATACTGTATGCGGTGCGGGGTGTTTTGGATTATGCGATATCATTCAAGTGTTTATTCATGGCGTCAGCTCAACTAAAGTTGTTGGTACCAACTGACTACAGAAGTAAATTACTACAAGCTGGAAATACTACCAGTAATGTTGAGGTAAAACACTTTGAGAACTTATTTAATGGCTTAAAATGTCTTCGCAAAAATTAGAATGACATCCTCCCTGATTAAAGTTGTTGCCAGTGCAATTAACATCGAGCCTGAATTCCCGGCAGTGTGCACTGAGAAGAGGAGATCATTTCATTAGGACAATCTAGTGTCTAACTTGAAAACCTGATACGAAGCAGTGAAGATTTTAATAGAAAAATTAGGGTTTTGTGGAAATACTCGAAGATGATTGAAGATCAAGTTGCTGAGGCATGCAAGTTAAATATCAATGAATACCATAATGACGTCGCAACAGATTTAGAAGAAGACATTAAATCTTTGAAAACAATTCGTACTTCAAACTTTGAATACATTACTTTCGAACCATTAGAGCTCTTGAATGAGATTGCGGGCTTTCGAATTAATAATTGAGGTGTGGTGGCCCTCAACTACGTACCCTCAGACTCAAAGTTGAAATATTTAAGTTTTGGCTGGTTTCGTTGTCTAGGGGCTGGGATACGTAGTTGCCACATTACAAGCCAAATACTGCTGAGTCTACAGTATACAATATGAATATACACATGAATCGAATGGTCGAAGGTTGCTATCACTCGGCAATTGCGAATGTAATGTAGAAATTTATAAACGAAAAATTGCAATTACATAAAATCTGCAGGTACTATTTTAACGACTTTAAATGATGAGTACGATAGCAGAAGTACTTTTGAGAATGCCGTATATTTCCTTCAAAACACTTATTGTTGTCGATGGTCCAGAAATCAAATAAAATGTAAGTTGAATAACAGGGAAACAATAGATTCCTATTGCACGTAATTAGTTATGAACAACAACATAGCTCGCGAGATATTCACTTCTAAACGCATACTACGTCTTCACTCTAGGAGCCACGGAAATCACACAAGAGCACAAGTCGGCACTACGAAATATTTCTATCACGTGCGACCACGCGCAAACCGCTCCAAGTCCTTCCCGCGACTCTGCGTCCATCTTGCCGTCGCGTCTAGCACTTCCTGTGTCCTGCGCGACTGTCCCTCGCGCCACACTGTTCCAAACCACCCCCGTGTCCTCTCTCGAAACGATACTCTTCTCCCACTTCCATCCTGTCTCCCCATTCCGAGCGCTGTGATTGGCTAGAGCGCTCGCGCCATGCCTTCAAGCCAACGCACCCTCACAAACATAATGAAATACATACTGGATTTACATTTAAATAACTTGAAATTAAATAAATATTCCTTCGGATGAACCATAAACACGCTCTAACACACATTATTAAATACATAAACAAATTAAACAAACATATATCAAAGGAATAGAACAAAAGGTAGGCCCGTAGCCTAATGTCTCTATGCTTTCTAAAACACAGTAAATATTTAACCAATTTCTTCATGAATAGTATATATCGGATATAAACAAAGACATAGACGAATAAATATCTTTATAAGCATGCTGCTACCATTTTTTCGTGTCACTGTGGAGTACTTACGGCCTGACGCGATCGATAGTAATCGGCCACTTTGACCTCCAATAACTCATGTACTATTCATGTTACATGCCTGTAATTTATACCAATTTAGGTTTCCACTAACAGCTTTATAAAGACACGTCAATCGACAAAATCAGATGAACCGTTTAGATTTTGGAAATTCGTTGCTGGGTGTTACTTGTATAATTTATCGTCAGGTACTAAACTTTAAACTAATAAAGATATTTAAAATCTGATTACACCATCAGAATCGTCGTGCAAATAATAGTAATGTACATGTTTGTTTTTGAGGTATCATGATTCCTCTGGCTACTATTAATTTCTGTATGAACTGTGAAATGCCTGCCATTAAGGTTTCACAAAGTCAGCCATCTGTGACCCTCCCAGTGCCCAAGTTTCTTTCATCAACACATCGTCGCCAAGGAATTCGCAGCCACTCGGTTGGCCTGGAGCACGCGCTGGGGCTCCCCTCGTGCTCAGCTAACGTTCGGCACCACGTGGTTGCTGCCGGGCCGCGGCTTTGACGAACGTCCTGCGCGGCCGCCCCAACTCCGATCATAGAATATTTCCTGGGCGCTACAACTCGCCCGTTACCTCACAAGATGCAACAGCATAAGTCGCGCACCCATCTCGGATGAGAACAAACTCAATCTAACAAGGGAACCTCCCCATCGCACCCCCCTCAGATTTAGTTATAAGTTGGCACAGTGGATAGAGCTTGAAAAACTGAACACACATCAATCGAGAAAACAGGAAGAAGTTGTGTGAAACTACGAAAAAAATTAGTAAAATATACAAACTTAGTAGTCCATGCTAAGATAGGCAACATCAAGGAGAGTGGGAACCAAGGTGCGCCGTGGTCCCGTGGTTAGCGAGAGCAGCTACGGAACGAGAGGTCCTAGGTTCAAGTCTTCCTTCGAGTGAAAAGTTTATTTTTTATCAGTCTGCCTTCGGCAGGGCAACAGAGCGGACGCGTACGTGTTGACTTCGTGCGGCGCGCGAGCTCGCCTTGTTTACTTTCCGACGGCTTTTGCTTAAGTGCCGGCTTACCTTGTACGATCCATGGCGAACCGTTACCGTAAATCAACACTCCGATTTACTTTCTGCAACGATTATGCCCGACCCAAAGCACTTGAGGTGGAGCGTTTTCTGCGAGAGGAAGTGAAGATCCCGGCGACCGATATTATAGGCATACATTTGTCCATCGTGAGCAGCACGGTCTATGTGAAAATCATTAACGACGCGGCGTGCGAACGCATACTACGTGAGACCAAACAGGGGCTCCGCTTCTGTCACGCTGATGGCAATGTGGGAGAGGTAACCTTCGACCACGCAGGCTTAGGTATGCGAACGATACGCATTTTCGAATTGCCATTCGAACTTCCAGCTGAGGAAGTCGTCGCGGCACTACGCCCATACGGCACAGTCCACGGCCACACTGCGGAGAAGTGGACACAGTTTCGGACGTATCCTGTCCTAAACGGGGTCCGACAGGTCACCATAGATCTCCGAAGCCACGTCCCGTCCTACTTACAGATCGGCGGATGCCGTGCCATAATTATATACGATGGCCAGCCTCGGACCTGTTCCGGGTGCGGCAAAGAAGGCCACCTTAGATCCGAATGCCTACAACGGCGTATTACGCAACTTCCAGCTGCCGAAAAACCACCCACGTCGCAACCTACAGTGCTACCGGTGACCTATGCCGCTGCTCTGGCTTCTCCTACCACTTTGCAACGTCGCCCGGTCACCGCAAACGACGCCACCAACGAGCCCGACCAGACACTGACGGAGAGCGCCTCGGACGACCTGCCGCCTCGGCCGGCCATTGACGCCGCTCCGAAGATGCCGACGCAACCAGACGCTGACCCTGATCTCGGAAACACGATGGAGATCGACTCGCTCATCGTTCCTACAGCGGCCTTTCTGCCAGAACGACGTGACTCCCTTCCGTCGTCGGACACGGAGGGTCGCACAAGGAAACAACGTTCCCCGAAACGTCGCAAGCGAAGACGTCGCACCGTTTCCGGCCAAGAGGAGACGTTACAAGTCGAGGAGGACGTACCCGTCGACCAGCACGAAGCCTCAGAACCCGCTACTGCTGACGAACACGTCATGAGCGCGGAGACATCTATCGGTGTGCCTGCGCCCCGTGCTGACGCTGAACTAAATCATGAACGTCTCACAGGCGACACGACACCACGCACAATTACAACATCTTCTGAAGACAAAATGGACGATACACCAGTTTCCGCTTCCACGGCGTGGCACGAGGAGGAGGTCACGGAGCAGGAGCCGTTACGGGACCCTGCGCCGTCACGGCCGCACCACTAATCATACTCTCCCCAGACTACCCTGCGGCCCAGCGGGATAACGTTCCGCTGCGACGCCCACACCCTTGCGCGGACGGCGGAGTGGACCAGCCACCAGCAATCCGACACCAGGCCTACCGGATAGCAACCATCAACACCAACAACATCCGTTCCAGGGTGAAAATCCGCCTTATGCAGGAGATGTTCTGGGCTTCGGATATTGATTTCGCCCTTCTGCAGGAAGTTCACTTGGCTAGTCTCCCGGATATTAATGGCTATACCGCCCACCCCTCCGCAAGTGATCCTATGGGCCGCGGGGTGGCCATCTACGTCCGCCACGGGATTTCTGTGACCGATGTCGCCTTCCTTCCATCAGCTCGGGGCATGGCACTCACTGCCATGGGGACACGCATCATTAATGTCTACGCTCCCTCAGGCACCGAACGACGGCATGAAAGAGCCCAGTTTTATTCCGAGGAAATCGCTCCCCTGTTTTTAGGGCGTTATGACCATTGCCTACTAGGAGGTGACTTTAACAGCGTTCTGCATCCTAAAGATCAGATCCCCCACTATACTACATGCCAGGAGCTACGTATAGTGGTGCGAGACCTCCTGCTTCACGATACCTGGGAAGTACAACACGGCGACCTTTCTGGCCATACCTTTCTTACAAGTCATTCCGCAAGCCGACTAGACAGGATATATGTCTCACAAACTCTTAGATCTGCGATACGGGGCGCCGAACGCTGGCCGCTGGCCTTTTCCGACCATTGCGCTTACATCTGTACGGTCCTCCTTCCGCCGCAATCAGTATGGCGCAGCCGTGCGCCATGGAAGCTCAATACCTCACACTTGCATGACCAGGCGTGTCGCCAACAAGTCACTGACACGTGGACAGCCTGCGAACGACGCCTTCCCCGCTACCGCTCGACATTGACATGGTGGTTGGACTGCGCCAAGCCGGCGATCCGGAGGACACTGATGAGATACGGGAAGGACATGGCCGACTGGCATCGCACCACTGTTGACTTCTATTACGCGATTCTCCGAGATCTGGATGCTCAACCGCCAACCCCGGACAACCAGTTGGAACGGCAAAGAACTAAGGCGAAGATAATTGCGCTGGCACGCCGGAAATTGCAAGGGGTCGTGATACGGACGCGGCGCCACGATCGCGTGGATTTAGAAATTCCATCCATGCATGATATAGTGTCCGACAACCGAAGGCGTCGTCGGCAGATCATCAGCACTTTGACAACGCCTCATGGAACGCAGGTGACCACTCAAAATGACATCGTCCGCGCATTCGTCGAGCACTACCGTCGTACTTATAGTGATGACGACTCTGAAACTGCAGCAGACGACTCCATTTTGAATTACGTCACGCGCACCCTCCCCCACACGGAGGCGGATGCTTTGACAGTGGCGGTCACGCTAGACGAAGTCAACAACGCAATCGCCAAAGGTGCAGTCAACAGATCGCCCGGCATTGACGGCTTACCGATTGAGTTTTACCGTACCTTTCGGGACCTCATGGCCCCACGGTGGACGACTATGTATCAAGAACTGATAACATCTGACCAAGCAATCCCACCCGCCTTTGCTGAGGGCATCATTATACCAGTCCACAAACCAGCCCGTGGTTCGATGGTCACGAGTTACAGACCGCTCACCCTCCTCAATGCCGATTACAAGATTTTCGCGCGCTTACTGGCAATGCGGCTCCGAACTACACTCCCTCATATCCTCTCGCCAGAACAAACGACGCCTGGCGGACAGATTAACATACAGACTGCCACAGGGGAATGCCGCGACTTAATTGCGATAGCGGCGGCATGCAGGCTCCGGGCAGCGGTCGTCGCTATAGACTTCGACAGCGCCTTCGATAAAGTGCGTCATCGTTTCCTGTTTTCGGTGGCAGCCCGAATGGGCATCCCCCCTCCGTTTCTCGACGTCATCCGGCGTCTTTACGACAGTGCCAGTTCACGTGTCCAAGTCAATGGACGTATAGCAGGGCCGGTACCTATCTGCCGTTCGATACGGCAGGGGTGCCCCCTCTCTACCCTCCTGTATGCTATTGCCCTTGAGCCCCTTATTGGGGGCTTGACGACCAAGCTTTCTGGCCTCACCCTACGCCAACACACTTTTCGCTGTCGGGCATATGCTGATGACCTCCTCCTCCTCATTCGCTCCGGCTCTGAGATTCGGGATGTCCTCGACTTGATTACCCGTTATGGGGCTGCCGCTGGCAGTGCCATGAATGTCGCCAAATCTTCTGCAATGCACATTGGACGAGGCCTCCAGGAGGGTGAAGTGGCACCACTGCCGCTTGTGCGGACTTTCCGGTACCTGGGCATTACCTTTACCCCCACGGTCACACGCACGGCGGCAACGAATTTCCGTCGCCTGTTACACGTCATCCGCAACGACGTCCGCCAGAACCTCTTGCGCCGCCAGGACACACTTCAAAGGGTTGCGTTTATTAATCTTTATGTGGCATCAAAATTGGTTCACATCGCGCAAGTTCTCCCTCTGCCAACTGCAATTGGGCGCAACCTTCAGGCGGCTTTCGGCTATTACCTCACGGCTGGTTCAATGTTTAAAGTCCGTTATGAGACACTTACCCTGCCCACACGGTATGGTGGCGTTGGGCTCGTCAATGTCCGTATGCGATCTGCAGCCTTGTACATGAGTACCATGAGAAAACAGTGGATGGGCCAGGGTACATCTCTAACACGCAGCTTGCTTGAGGTCCTCCTACCAGCTTCCACCTCACCACCAGTGTCTGTCGGCCATATCGTGCCTCATTTGTCCCATCTTTCGACCTTTTTCGTCGACTACAGTTATATACATACCAGTCTCCCAGATACACGCCCACCTAGGACTAAGGATTTTTACAGCCTGTTGCTGCGCTGTGTTCCCCGGAATGTGATGGAGACCAAACACCCCTCCATCCAGTGGCCCATAGTGTGGACTACCGTCCACCAGCCCTTCCTCCCTACGAACGTCCGGGCGCTGTGGTATCACATAGTCAACAGGAAATTTGCCACGAAGCAGCGCCTGCACAACATTGGCTTGTCAGAATCCCCTCTTTGTCTCCTTTGCCAGCAACTGGACACTGATGAACACCGTCTGACATGCGCCTCATCGCAAGATGTATGGCGCTTCGTGCAGCAAATCATTGCCTGCTATCTCCGGGTGCCACCAGACACAGTCGAGCCTCGAATGTTTCTATACCCGGAGGACCGACATTTTCCCGCCGCCAAATGTCATGCTATTACGTGGGTCAAAGGGTGGGCGGTCGCTTATCTCTTTAATGAGGGACCTAAATCCCGCCTCGACTTCTGGACCTATTTACGAACAGCCCATGCAGCTCTCGAAAACACGCCACGTTACCGAACATTATTTGCTAACTATCTTCGAGCGGTCCTTGTTAGACCTCCACTGAGTTGGGGGGTGCCTGGCACAGAGGGCACCCACCCCTCCTCCCCCGGCGGTGTCTGAGTTTCAACCGCCTACGATCTATTCTACTTCTGACCTCCGCGGATGGGAGAGCGCGTCGCAGATTGCGCGGATTTTATTTCTTTTTGCTTTTCCTTTTTCCTTTCTTTTTCTTTACCTAGAATTTATAATTCTTTTGTCTTTCGCATATGTGTTCCCATAATTTCATGCTATTAGTGAATATTACAAAAACACATGCAAATAAATAAATAACAACGCCTTCCACTACTGTTGATTCCTGTTTCTCCCACTTCCCTAAGCACCACAGGCTCGGTGGTAGTGCGGGGGACACTGTGGCCAGGCCTCGGGTTTCGACCCCTGCCCA